>NC_069499.1:115537279-116137279 GCF_027579735.1 Bombina bombina | reverse complement strand
AGCGGGTACAACATCATCATCATCACGCCGTACGTCCATGTGTGTAATGCTGCCTGACTGAGACATATCCCTGTTATCTACATCCTCTGGCAATAATGGTTGCGCATCACTCATTTCTTCCAACTGATGTGTAAATAACTCCTCTGACAGATCAAGTGAAGCGGCTGTGGTGCTAGTGTTGGTGGTGGCGGCAGGCGGGCGAGTGGTAACTTGAGAGGTGCCCGAAGCTAAGCTGGAGGAGGATGGTGTGTCAAGGTTCCGAACTGAAGCTGTAGAAGATTGGGTGTCCTGTGTTAGCCTGTCAACTATGTCCTCAGAAATGTTCGAGTTCGGGGTATGTGGCCTCTGAACACTGGGCATTATTCTAGGGCCAAAGGGAATTACAGCAATACGAACATGACGGCCCCTGCGGGGTGGCCTGCCTCTGTCTGTCATTTTTTTTTCGATTGGTGGTACTATGCGTGCAAGCTACTGTGACAACAGATATGAGAAGCACTGTGCACTGGCAGAAGTTGGCAGAGTAGACGCTGTAGGCCTGACACACACGCTTGCAGACAACTAACTGCTATTCAATGTATTACAGTCAAAATTGTATTTTTTTTTTTAAATGTACACTACTCTTACACCAGATATGAGTTGCACTGGTGTGACACTGTGCCCTGGCAGGCACTGAAACGCACATGTGTGAAGGAAACTGACTGCTATTATTTAACACAGTCAAAAAAGTGTTTTTTTTTTAAATCTACACTACTATTACACCAAATATGAGTTGCACTGGGGTGACACTGTGCCCTGGCAGGCAGGCACTGAAACGCACACGTGTGAAGGAAACTGACTGCTATTATTTAACACAGTCCAAAAAGCGTTGTTTTTTTTAAATCTACACTACTGTTACACCAGATATGAGTTGCACTGGGTTGACACTGTGCCCTGGCAGGCAGGCACTGATATGCACACGTGTGAAGGAAACTGACTGCTATTATTTAACACAGTCCAAAAAGCGTTGTTTTTTTTAAATCTACACTACTGTTACACCAGATATGAGTTGCACTGGGGTGACACTGTGCCCTGGCAGGCAGGCACTGAAACGCACACGTGTGAAGGAAACTGACTGCTATTATTTAACACAGTCCAAAAAGTGTTGTTTTTTTTAAATCTACACTACTGTTACACCAGATATGAGTTGCACTGGGGTGACACGGTTTTTTTTGGGGGGGTTTGGGTGCTTTTTTTTTTTTTTAGATTAGGGATGGGCAGTAAAAAAGCTGAATGCCCTTTGAATGCCCATACAAATGTCCCTTTAGGGGCAATGGATAGCTTAGTTTTTTTTTTAGACTTAGGTTTTTTTATTTTGGGGGGTTGGTTGAGTGGGGGGGGGGTTACTGTTATGGGGACTTTGCAATTTTTAGGTAAAAGAGCTGATTGCTTCAGGGCAATGCCCTACAAAAGGCCCTAGTTGGTAGTTTATTATTAGGTTAGGGGGTGTTTTTGTTTTGGGGTGGCTTTTTTATAGGGCTATTAGATTAGGTGTAATTTTTATAATTTGGGATAATTTGGTTTTTTATTTTTGTAATCTTAGTGTTTTTTATTTTTCGTAATTTTAGCGGTTTTTTTGTAATGTTAGATTTTTTTATTTTTTTTTATTTAACTTTGTAATTTAAGTTTTTTATTTTTTCGTACTGTTAGGTTTTTTAATCATGTCATTTAGGATTTGTAGTTTATTTTATTTTATTAGAATAGTTATGTTAGATTTATTTATAGTTTAATCTTAGTTTTTTTTTTCATTTCACATGTAAGTTTTTATTTATTTTAGGATAGCTAAATTGTAACTTTTAATTTAAAGTTAGGGGGTGTTTGGTTTAAGGGTTAATAGTTTAATTTAGTGTTTTTAAACGGGGTTGGCATTTTAGTAGTTAATAGGTTTAGTTTATTAGTTGTGATGGTTTAGGGGTTAATAATTTATTATAGTGTTGGTGATGTGGGGGGCCAGAGATTTAGGGGTTAATAGGCCTATACAGTGTTGAAGGTGGATTAGGGGTTTATAGGTGTATTTAATAGACACAATGTGAGTGGGCGGGGGTTTAGGGGTTAATAGGTTTATTTAGTGTCGGCGATGTCGGGGGCCAGCAGATTAGGAGTTAATCATTGTATTTATTGTCAGGGAGTGGCTGATTAGGGGTTAATAACTTAATTTAGTGTCAGCGATGTGGGAGGGCAGCGGACTAGGGGTATTTAGACTAGGGGTTTATGTTAGGTGTTAGGTTTTAACATAATTTTCTTTTCCCCATAGACATCAATGGGGATTGCGTTACGACAATCGCCATTCCACTATCGCAGGTGTTAGTTTTTTTTCTGACACTTTCTCCCCATTGATGTCTATGAGGGAAAGCGTGCAAGAGCACGTTAAGTCAGGCCTTGGGTTTTGTGCGGTATGGAGCTTATTGCACCATACTGCAAAACTAGAGAAGGTTTTTCAGTAACTCGTAATCGCAGTGCTAGGGAAAGTGGGATAACGCTATTTGTTTTGTGTTATTTACACACCTGGTATAGTGCACAACTTGTAGTCTTGCTGAAAGTATTTAGACTAAAGTGTTTTCCGTAAGGTTTTTAGTGATGCTGTGAGCAAGTAACATAATACACGACAGGAAAGCGATATTAAATTCAAACAATTTCTGATTTATATTTTAAAAATGTCTTTCTTATAAAAAATGTTATGTTAAAGCTATTGAAATTTATGTCTCAACGAATAGTCAATACATGTTTGCAGATGACTCATATATAGGCAAAGATTGTTCCCTAAGGCAGTGATTTACAACCTTTTTTTTGCCGTGGCACACTTTTTTACATAAAAAAATCCTGCGGCACACCACCATCCCAAAATTGTACAAAATCACACATTGTAGCCTAATACAGTATATATATATATATATATATATATATATACACACACACTGTACTGTGCTGTTATGCCATGCCCCCTACAAACTATACATGACATATTGACATTCATTCACAAACAATCATAATCATTGTCTGTGAATGAATGTCAATGTAATGGTTGTAAATGACGCCTGATGAGCCTGTCACATACCTCCCAATATTTCAAAATTTGAAAAAGGGACACTGTTGTTAGTCTGCCGTGGCACACCTGAAGATCTCTCACGGCACACTAGTGTGCCACGGCACACTGGTTGAAAAACACTGCCCTAAGGTGTATTGGTGAATGTAGACACTCCCCCACAAACATTAAAAAAAAGTATTTGTATTCCAGATTTTGTTTTAAGCCCTGATCAAAAAAAAAACAAAAAAAGAAAACCTCTATGGAATTTGCATTGTCCAAATATTTTTTTTTAATGTTCAAGGCTTTGTTGTAGTCTAAAGCAGGGTTCTTCAAACCACGGGTCAGGACCCATAACTGGGTCGCAACACTATCTTTGCTGGTTTGCAAGTTATGTGTTATGTGTGTGTGTGTTATGTGTGTGTGTTATGTGTGTGTGTGTGTTATGTGTGTGTGTGTTATGTGTGTGTGTTATGTGTGTGTGTGTGTTATGTGTGTCTGTGTTATGTGTGTGTGTTATGCGTGTGTGTTATGCGTGTGTGTTATGTGTGTGTGTGTTATGTGTGTGTGTTATGTGTGTGTGTGTTATGTGTGTGTGTTATGTGTGTGTGTTATGTGTGTGTGTTATGTGTGTGTGTGTTATGTGTGTGTGTGTTATGTGTGTGTGTTATGTGTGTGTGTGTTATGTGTGTGTGTGTTATGTGTGTGTGTTATGTGTGTGTGTGTTATGTGTGTGTGTTATGTGTGTGTGTTATGTGTGTCTGTGTTATGTGTGTGTGTTATGCGTGTGTGTTATGCGTGTGTGTTATGTGTGTGTGTGTTATGTGTGTGTGTTATGTGTGTGTGTGTTATGTGTGTGTGTTATGTGTGTGTGTGTTATGTGTGTGTGTTATGTGTGTGTGTTATGTGTGTGTGTGTTATGTGTGTGTGTTATGTGTGTGTGTTATGTGTGTGTGTGTTATGCGTGTGTGTTATGTGTGTGTGTGTTATGTGTGTGTGTGTTATGTGTGTGTGTTATGTGTGTGTGTGTTATGCGTGTGTGTTATGTGTGTGTGTTGTAGTCAAGTCTGGATTTACCTTTTACAACATTTTTAAGTTTGACTACAATCAGGAATAAAGTACATACACATTTTAGTTACTTTGCCAAATATTGCAGCTATCTTGTTGTATAGTACTTCAGAAATTTTCAGGCCAAACACAAAGTTAAAGTGGGTCATATGATCCTAATATATGCATCCTCCCCTCCCTCTCAACAAGGCAAATGAAAATGGAATAGACAGAGGTAAAGTACATTATATGCAAAAATACCCACAATTCTTTCTTGTTTAATGTCAGAGTAGCATTAGAATATAAACCCTGGGTATATGATGAAATCATATCCCTTCTCTCCATTAATAAAAACATATCTTCCAAAAAGGTATTACAAGAAAAGAGGGGGAAAAATATAAAATAGGTAGAAAGGATTAGCAATAACTCATCAAAACTGATTCTCATTATAACAAATCTCTTGTTAGAGCCCTTCCTCTAGGGAAATTTTAAATAAAAACTTGATATTGATCATGAACTCTCATATTTAAAGGGACAGTAAAGTCAAAACTAAATTTTTATGATTCATATACGACTTGCAATTTAAAACAACTTTCCAATTTATTGTTGAAAGCTAAATCTAGGTAGGCTCATAAACGGATTTCTAAGGCGTTGAAGGCCACCTCTTATCTCTGTGCATTTTGACAGTTGTTCCCAGTTAGACAGTATTAGTTTATGTTTGCCATATATATAACATTTTGCTCTTATTTATGAGTCAACAATGATTAGCTAATGCATGTCTGTCAAAAAAACTGAGATAAGGGGTCAGTCTGCAGAGTCTTAGAAACAAGGTAATCGCAGAGGTAAAAAGTGTATTAATATAACGGTGTTGGTTATACAAAACTGGGGAATGGCTAATAAAGGTATTATCTATCTTTTTAAACAATAACAATTTTCATGTAGATTGTCCCTTTAAATGCATGTTTAGATGGATATTTATCAAGCCGTCAACCGCAAATATGTTGGAATTCCGAAGTGTAATTGTGGCAAGCTTGATTCCCCTTATTTATCAAAGCCTACAGACCAGCAAAAGTTGAAATCTGTGACGTAACATACGATCCGCCGGTCTCAGTCCGACACAGATCGATGCTAACGTCACTACAGATGTTCCGAACGCAAATTCGGCAGTATCTGACTACTTTTGCTAGTTAACAAATGTCTAACAGGTACGCTCGCCACTATTCCGGCCCAGCGTACCTGGTTTTCAATCTGTCGCCCTGGAGGCGGCGGATGCCATAGGAATCAATGGGAATCTAAAAAGCAGGGAAAGCTTATGTTTGCTGCTGCCCGATATCCCATTGATTCCAATGGGAGAAAAAAAGTAACGTTTACACCTAACACCCTAGCATGTACCCCGAGTCTAAACACCCCTAATCTGCCACCCCCTACACCACCGCCACCTACATTATACTTATTAACCCCTAATCTGCCTCCCGACACTACCGCCACCTACATTATACTTATTAAGCCCTAATCTGCCGCCCCTACACCGCCGCCACCTACATTATACTTATTAACCCCTAATCTGCCTCCCTGACACCGCCGTCACCTACATTATGTTATTAACCCCTAATCTGCTGCCCCGACACCGCCGCCACCTACATAAAAGTATTAACCCCTATCCCGCCTCTCCCGGAGCCCACCGCAACTAAATAAAGTTATTAACCCCTAAACCCCTGGCCTCCCACATCAGAACCACTTACTAAACCTATTAACCCCTAAACCTAACAACTTTATATTAAATATTAAATCATCCCTATCTTCTAATAAAATTAAACTTACCTTTTGATTTAAATTAAACTATATTAAACTAATAATTAACCTACCCTAACTATTATCCCACAATTACATTAAACTATATTAACCTATTAATTAATCTACCCTAACAGTTATACTAAAATTACATTAAATATATTATATAGTTAAAAACCTAACCCTACTCAAATAATTTAAATCTACTATTACAAATTACAGTTACCAAAAACTAACAACTAAGTTACAAAAAATAACAAACACTAAGTTACAAAAAAAAGTAAACACTAAGTTACACAAAATTAAAAAAAAAGTATCAAAGATTTAAACTAATTACACCTAATCTAAAACCCCTATGAAAATAAAAAAGCCCCCCCAAAATAAAAAAAACCCTAGCCTACAATAAACTACCAATGGCCCTTAAAAGGGCCTTTTGCCCCAAAGAAATCAGCTCTTTTACCTGTAAAAAAAATACAAACAACCCCCCAACAGTAAAACCCACCACCCACACAACCAACCCCCCAAATAAAAACCTAATCTAAAAAAACCTAAGCTCCCCATTGCCATGAAAAGGGCATTTGTATGGGCATTGCCCTTAAAAGGGCATTTATCTCTTTTTCAAAAGCCCACACCCTAATCTAAAATTAAAACCCACCCAATAAACCCTTAAAAAAGCCTAACACTAACCCCCGATGATCCACTTACAGTTTCTGAAGAGCCGACATCCATCCTCAACAAAGCTGTAGAAGTCCTCATCGAATCCTGCAGAGGTCTTCATTCAACTGGGCAGAAGTCTTCATCCAGACGGCATCTTCTATCTTCATCCATCCAGCGTGGAGCAGCTCCATCTTCAAGACATCCGACGCGGAGCGGAATTTAGGTTGAAAAAAATCCTATTCCAATCAGCCAAGAGAATGCAAGCTCAATCCTATTGGCTGATTGGATCAGCCAATAGGATGAAAGCTCAATCCTATTGGCTGATTGCAACAGCCAAAAGGATTTTTTCAACCTTAATGCCGGATGGATGAAGATAGAAGATGTCGTCTGGATGAAGACTTCTGCCCGGTTGGATGAAGACGTCGGCCCGCTTGAATGAAGACTTCTGCCGGAGTTGATGAGGACTTCTGCCGCTTTGTTGAGGATGAATGTTGGCTCTTCAGAAACTGTAAGTGGATCTTCGGGGGTTAGTGTTAGGCTTTATTAAGGGTTTATTGGGTGGATTTTAATTTTAGACTAGGGTTTGGGCTTTTGAAAAAGAGCTAAATGCCCTTTTAAGGGCAATGCCCATACAAATGCCGTTTTCAGGGCAATCAGGAGTTTAGGTTTTTTAGATTAGGTTTTTATTTGGGGGGGTTGGCTGTGTGGGTGGTGGGTTTTACTGTTGGGGGGTGATTGTATTTTCTTTACAGGTAATATAGCTGATTTCTTTGGGGCAGTGCCCCGCAAAGGCCCTTTTAAGGGCCATTGGTAGTTTATTGACAGGTTTTTTTTTTATTTTGGGGGGCTTTTTTATTTTCATAGGGCTCTTAGATTAGGTGTAATTAGTTTAAATCTTTGATAAAAAAAAAAATTTGTAACTTAGTGTTTGTTATTTTTTGTAACTTACAGTAGTTGTTAGTTTTTGGTAACTTTGTAATTTGTAATAGTAGATTTAAATTATTTGAGTAGGGTTAGGTTTTTAAATATATAATATAGTTAATTTAATGTGTAGTTTTATGTAATTTTAGTATAACAGTTAGCGTAGATTAATTAATAATTATTAGTTTAATATAGTTTAATGTCATTTAGTATAACAGTTAGGGTAGATTAATTATTAGTTTAATATAGTTTAATGTCATTTAGTATAACAGTTAGGGTAGATTCATTATTAAATGAGGGAAAAGAATGCAGAGTCTTCACAGTGGATGAAATAGAGTGTTTATTAGGAGCAGGCTTATCATCAGACACAGGTAAGCTCCTATCTTACGCGTTTCGCGCATGGGCACAGATTCATTATTAGTTTAATATAGTTTAATGTCATTTAGTATAACAGTTAAGGTAGATTAATTATTAGTTTAATATAGTTTAATGTCATTTAGTATAACAGTTAGGGTAGATTAATTATTAGTTTAATATAGTTTAATGTCATTTAGTATAACAGTTAGGGTAGATTAATTATTAGTTTAATATAGTTTAATGTCATTTAGTATAACAGTTAAGGTAGATTAATTATTAGTTTAATATAGTTTAATGTCATTTAGTATAACAGTTAGGGTAGATTAATTATTAGTTTAATATTGTTTAACATAAATTAATTTAAATCTAAAGGTAAGTTTAAATTTATTATAAGAAAGGGATGAGTTAATATTTAATATAAAGTTAGCGGGTTGTTAGGTTTAGGGGTTAATAGGTTAATTTAGTTTATGGTGATGTTGGGGGCTGGCCGTTTAGGGGTTAATAGGTTTAGTAAGTGGTAGTGATGTGGGAGGCCAGAGGTTTAGGGGTTAAGACATTTAGTTAGTTGTGGCGAGGTCCGGGAGCGGCGGAATAGGGGTTTATAAGTTTATTAGAGTTGCGGCGGTGTCGGGGAGCAGCGGGATGGGGGTTAATAACTTTATTTAGTTGTGGCAGGGCGGGGAGCGGCAGGATAGGGGTTAAACAGTTTAGTATAGTGGCAGTGTTTAGTGACAGGGTATAAATAAAGCTGTGAAAAAGCCGAATAGCAGCGAAATCGATGACTGTTAGTTAACAACAGTCCGCTGCTCATCGCCCCGTACTTGGTGCGCAGCTTTTGACAGCTTTTTTGTTAAATATGGAGAGCGTATTCAGGTCCACAACCGCGATGTTAGGCGATGTCAGGCGAGCGTATTGGTGCCGGCGAATGCAAGTAAGTTGACGGCTTGATAAGTAGGCCTCTTAGTGTGGTATATAATTCTAGCATTGATAAACCTTAACATTTGAAATAAAAAATGCAAAATAATGGACATTTGCATAAAAATATTACCTAAAAGTTACAACAATATGGGCTAGATTACAAGTGGCGCGTATTACATGTTGAAAGTAAACAAGTTCTCTCGAGTGCAATTGAATTTAACGTACGTCGGGTTAGTTCGACTGAAGACCTCGCGTAAAAGGTTAGGGATAGAATTAAATTTTCACCAAACACAACATAAATACATTAAAATAAACTCGTACACTGTTATAATTAATATATACTGTTAAACTGTTATAAATTACTATATCGCCATTTAATAATTATATAATAATATTGAATCATTTATTTTTTATTTTAAGTACATATTTCTATATATTTATCTGTTTATACCTATATATCAATTCCTATAGATATATAGGTATAGATATATTTTACATTGACATTTTCAGATATATGTCTATAAATTTAAAATATTTAATAAAAAAATATTTATTTTTTAATGTGAAGAACATTGGAATGTAAAATATGCTCAACACGCTTTTGGTCCAGCGCCTAAGTTCTAACGTGGTGTTGGGTTAGTACACATGAAAAATTTGTTATCTTAAGGCGCATTATTGAAGTATTAAATATAACAAAAATATTCAGCTAGATTATGAGTTTTGAGCGATATAGGAAAATTAAAGACCGCCACAAAAGCAGCATTATTTCACCTCCCTATAGCGCTGCTATAACAAGTTTTAAAAAAGCAGGCTTGTGTGGGCGATATGGCGGCGTTGAGCTCCATTCACTGAAATCAAGCGCTGCTTTGACGTGCTCGTGCACGATTTCCCCTTAGACATCAATGGGGAGAACCGGCAAAAAAAAAAACCTAACACCTACGATCGTGGAAACAAAAGCTCCGTAACGCAGCCCCATTGATGTCTATGGGGAAAAGAAAAAGTTACGTTTAAACCTAACACCCTAACATAAACCCTGAGTCTAAACACCCCTAATCTGCTGCCCCTAACATCGCCGTCACCTACATAATGTTATTAACCCCTAATCTGCTGCCCCTAACATTGCAGCCACCTACATTACAGTTATTAACCCCTAATCTGCTGCCCTTAACATCGCCGCCACCTACATTACGGATATTAACCCCTAATCTGCCACCCCCAATGTCGCTGCCGCTATACTAAAGTTATTAACCCCTAAACCTAACCCTAACGTAACCCTAAACCTAAATCTAACCCTAACACCACCTAAACTTAAATATAATTAAAATAAATCAAAATAAACGTTATAACTATTAACTAAATAATTCTTATTTAAAACTAAATACAAACTTACCTGTGAAATAAAACCTAAGCTAGCTACAATATAACTAATAGTTATATTGTAGCTAGCTTAGGTTTTATTTTTGTTTCACAGGTAAGTTTGTATTTATTTTAACTAGGTAAACTAGTTAGTAAATAGTTATTAACTATTTACTAGCTACCTAGTTAAAATAAATACAAAGTTACCTGTAAAATAAAACCTAACCTGCCTTACACTAAAATCTAACATTACAATAAAATAAAATAAATTATTAAAATACAATTTTATAAATTACAAAAAAAAACACTAAATTACAAAAATAAAAAACGAAATTATCAAAATAAAAACAAATTACTCCTAATCTAATAGCCATATCAAAATAACCCCCCCCCCGCCAAAATAAAAAAAAATCCTAGCCTACACTAAACTGCAATCAGCCAATAGGATTGAGTTTTAATCCTATTGATTGATCCAATCTGCCAATAGGATTGAGTTCTCATTCTATTGGCTGATTGGATTAGGGGTTTCACTCATAATACCAAACTCGCAATCTAGCTGAGTAATAATAATGTTTAATAATTATTATTTTTACATATTTATTTATTTAATATTTCAATAAAGTGCCTTAAAGGGACATTAAACACTTTGAGATGGTAATATAAAATGAGAAATCGCAATATATTTTCATTATTTTTTTTGTCCCATTTTCCTGTAATTCCGTTCTGAAATTGTGAGCTTTTCAGTTCCTGTTAGAAATGGAAGTGTAGAACACTGTTAAATCCAGCACAACCATTGGCTGCACACTCTAGTGACCTATTTATAACTGTCCCTAATTGGCCACAGCAGAGAAGGTAACCTAAGTTACAACCTGGGCGCTCCCATTGTTTTATCGTATAGGATCGGGCGAATTGAAGACCGCAGCCTCAGAGGCAGCTGACAAGTTATGAAGCAGCGGTCTTTAGACTGCTACTCCATAACTGCTGTTTTCGACGAGCCTGAATCAAGTCCGTCCGACATCGCTAAATGCCGATGGCATACGCTGTCGGCATTTAACATTGCACATGCACCTAAAAGGTGGTGGACAAGTTATGGAGCAGTGGTCTTATGACCGCTGCTTCTTAACCGCTTAACGACCAAGGACATGCAGGTTACATCCTACAAAAAATGATAGTTAATGACCAAGGACGTACCCGGCACGTCCTCAGGATTTTCAAGTGCTGGAAGTAATTGTGATTGCTTCCAGCCACTTTCAGGGTATTGCAGTGATGCCTCGATATTGAGGCATCCTGCAATACCCTTTTTTGAGCAACTGATGCAGAAAGAGACACTCTGTGGCCCTCTCTACATTATTGGTGGCGTGGGAGGGATAGCAGGGAGGCGGGTTGGTGGCCCATTGCTGGTAGCTGACTTCCTGTTAGCGGCGATGATGAGGTCCAGGAGCGTGCACACATGCTGGGGGGGGGGCAGGCACACGCACATGAGTGGGGATGAGGGAGGGACAGCTAACCTGTGGTGTATGGAGAGGGATTTATAAGCATTGAGAAAGGGATCTTTTTTTTTGTTTTGTTTTTTAAAAAAGGCAATTTTTTTGAGTAAACTGGGTACTAGCAGACAGCTGCCAGTACCCAAGATGGTGGCAAATAGGTAGAGTGGGGATGGTTAGAGAGCTGTTTGGGGGGATTAGGGAGTTAGAAGGCTAAGGTGGGATCCAACACTGCAGAATATATATATATATATATATATATATATAAAAAATATATATTAAAAAAAACTTTCTGACAGTACTTAAAATGGCGGTGAAAATTTTGAGGTGGGGGAGGGAAGAGAGCTGTTTGAGAGGGGTCAAGGAGGGATCAGGGGGTGGGATTTATCAGGTGGGAGGCTGATATCTACACTACAGCTAAACTTAACCCTACAAGATACCTTATTAACCCCTTCACTGCTGGGCATAATACAAGTGTGGTGCTCAGTGTCATTTAGCAGCCTTCTAATTACCAATTAGCAACGCCAAAGCTATATATATCTGCTATTTCTGAACAAAGGGGATCCCAGAAAATCATTTACAACCATTTGTGCCATAATTGCACAAGCTGCTTAAGGCCTAGATTTGAAGTTTGGCGGTAAAAGGGCTGTTAACGCTCCGCGGGCTTTTTTCTGGCCGCACCATAAATTTAACTCTGGTATCGAGAGTTCAAACAAATGCTGCGTTAGGCTCCAAAAAAGGAGCGTAGAGCATTTTTACCGCAAATGCAACTCTCGATACCAGAGTTGCTTACGGACGCGGCCAGCCTCAAAAACGTGCTCGTGCACGATTCTCCCATAGGAAACAATGGGACTGTTTGAGCTGAAAAAAAACCTAACACCTGCAAAAAAGCAGCGTTCAGCTCCTAACGCAGCCCCATTGTTTCCTATGGGGAAACACTTCCTACGTCTGCACCTAACACTCTAACATGTACCCCGAGTCTAAACACCCCTAACCTTACACTTATTAACCTCTAATCTGCCGCCCCCGCTATCGCTGACCCCTGCATTTTTTTTTTAACCCCTAATCTGCCGCTCCGTAAACCGCCGCAACCTACGTTATCCCTATGTACCCCTAATCTGCTGCCCCTAACACCGCCGACCCCTATATTATATTTATTAACCCCTAATCTGCCCCCCTCAACGTCGCCGACACCTGCCTACACTTATTAACCCCTAATCTGCCGAGCGGACCTGAGCGCTACTATAATAAAGTTATTAACCCCTAATCCGCCTCACTAACCCTATCATAAATAGTATTAACCCCTAATCTGCCCTCCCTAACATCGCCGACACCTAACTTCAATTATTAACCCCTAATCTGACGACCGGAGCTCACCGCTATTCTAATAAATGTATTAACCCCTAAAGCTAAGTCTAACCCTAACACTAACACCCCCCTAACTTAAATATAATTTACATCTAACGAAATAAATTAACTCTTATTAAATAACTTATTCCTATTTAAAGCTAAATACTTACCTGTAAAATAAATCCTAATATAGCTACAATATAAATTATAATTATATTATAGCTATTTTAGGATTAATATTTATTTTACAGGCAACTTTGTAATTATTTTAACCAGGTACAATAGCTATTAAATAGTTAAGAACTATTTAATAGTTACCTAGTTAAAATAATAACTAATTTACCTGTAAAATAAATCCTAACCTAAGATATAATTAAACCTAACACTAGACTATCAATAAAAGAATTAAATAAACTACCTACAATTACCTACAATTAACCTAACACTACACTATCAATAAATTAATTAAACACAATTCCTACAAATAAATACAATTAAATAAACTAGCTAAAGTACAAAAAATAAAAAAGAACTAAGTTACAAAAAATAAAAAAATATTTACAAACATAAGAAAAATATTACAACAATTTTAAACTAATTACACCTACTCTAAGCCCCCTAATAAAATAACAAAGACCCCCAAAATAAAAAATTCCCTACCCTATTCTAAATTAAAAAAGTTACAAGCTCTTTTACCTTACCAGCCCTGAACAGGGCCCTTTGCGGGGCATGCCCCAAGAATTTCAGCTCTTTTGCCTGTAAAAGAATAAATACAATACCCCCCCCCCCAACATTACAACCCACCACCCACATACCCCTAATCTAACCCAAACCCCCCTTAAATAAACCTAACACTAAGCCCCTGAAGATCTTCCTACCTTGTCTTCACCATCCAGGTTCACCGATCCGTCCTGAAGAGCTCCTCCGATGTCCTGATCCAAGCCCAAGCGGGGGGCTGAAGAGGTCCATGATCCGGTCAAAGTCTTCATCCAAGCGGGGCAGAAGAGGATCTTCCATCCGATTGAAGTCATCATCCAGGCGGCATCTTCTATGGTCTTCCATCCGGAGCGAAGCGGCAGGATCCTGAAGACCTCCAGCGCGGAACATCCATCCGGACCGACGACTGAACGACGAATGACTGTTCCTTTAAGGGACGTCATCCAAGATGGCGTCCCTCGAATTCCGATTGGCTGATAGGATTCTATCAGCCAATCGGAATTAAAGTAGGAATTTTCTGATTGGCTGATGGAATCAGCCAATCAGAATCTAGTTCAATCCGATTGGCTGATCCAATCAGCCAATCAGATTGAGCTCACATTCTATTGGCTGATCGGAACAGCCAATAGAATGCGAGCTCAATCTGATTGGCTGATTGGATCAGCCAATCGGATTGAACTTGATTCTGATTGGCTGATTCCATCAGCCAATCAGAAAATTCCTACCTTAATTCCGATTGGCTGATAGAATCCTATCAGCCAATCGGAATTCGAGGGACGCCATCTTGGATGACGTCCCTTAAAGGAACAGTCATTCGTCGTTCAGTCGTCGGTCCGGATGGATGTTCCGCGCTGGAGGTCTTCAGGATCCTGCCGCTTCGCTCCGGATGGAAGACCATAGAAGATGCCGCCTGGATGATGACTTCAATCGGATGGAAGATCCTCTTCTGCCCCGCTTGGATGAAGACTTTGACCGGATCATGGACCTCTTCAGCCCCCCGCTTGGGCTTGGATCAGGACATCGGAGGAGCTCTTCAGGACGGATCGGTGAACCTGGATGGTGAAGACAAGGTAGGAAGATCTTCAGGGGCTTAGTGTTAGGTTTATTTAAGGGGGGTTTGGGTTAGATTAGGGGTATGTGGGTGGTGGGTTGTAATGTTGGGGGGGGGTATTGTATTTATTCTTTTACAGGCAAAAGAGCTGAAATTCTTGGGGCATGCCCCGCAAAGGGCCCTGTTCAGGGCTGGTAAGGTAAAAGAGCTTGTAACTTTTTTAATTTAGAATAGGGTAGGGAATTTTTTATTTTGGGGGTCTTTGTTATTTTATTAGGGGGCTTAGAGTAGGTGTAATTAGTTTAAAATTGTTGTAATATTTTTCTTATGTTTGTAAATATTTTTTTATTTTTTGTAACTTAGTTCTTTTTTATTTTTTGTACTTTAGCTAGTTTATTTAATTGTATTTATTTGTAGGAATTGTGTTTAATTAATTTATTGATAGTGTAGTGTTAGGTTAATTGTAGGTAATTGTAGGTAGTTTATTTAATTATTTTATTGATAGTCTAGTGTTAGGTTTAATTATATCTTAGGTTAGGATTTATTTTACAGGTAAATTAGTTATTATTTTAACTAGGTAACTATTAAATAGTTATTGTACCTGGTTAAAATAATTACAAAGTTGCCTGTAAAATAAATATTAATCCTAAAATAGCTATAATATAATTATAATTCATATTGTAGCTATATTAGGATTTATTTTACAGGTAAGTATTTAGCTTTAAATAGGAATAAGTTATTTAATAAGAGTTAATTTATTTCGTTAGATGTAAATTATATTTAAGTTAGGGGGGTGTTAGTGTTAGGGTTAGACTTAGCTTTAGGGGTTAATACATTTATTAGAATAGCGGTGAGCTCCGGTCGTCAGATTAGGGGTTAATAATTGAAGTTAGGTGTCGGCGATGTTAGGGAGGGCAGATTAGGGGGTTAATACTATTTATTATAGGGTTAGTGAGGCGGGTTAGGGGTTAATAACTTTATTATAGTAGCGCTCAGGTCTGCTCGGCAGATTAGGGGTTAATAAGTGTAGGCAGGTGTCGGCGACGTTGAGCAGATTGGGCAGATTAGGGGTTAATAAATATAATATAGGGGTCGGCGGTGTTAGGGGCAGCAGATTAGGGGTACATAGGGATAACGTAGGTGGCGGCACTTTGCGGTCGGAAGATTAGGGGTTAATTATTTTAAGTAGCTGGCGGCGATGTTGTGGGGGGCAGGTTAGGGGTTAATAAATGTAATACAGGGGTCGGCAGGGTTAGGGGCAGCAGATTAGGGGTACATAAGTATAACGTAGGTGGCGGTCGGCAGATTAGGGGTTAAAAATTTTAATCGAGTGGCGGCGATGTGGGGGGAGCTCGGTTTAGGGGTACATAGGTAGTTGATGGGTGTTAGTGTACTTTAGGGTACAGTAGTTAAGAGCTTTATGAACCGGCGTTAGCCAGAAAGCTCTTAACTCCTGCTATTTTCAGGCGGCTGGAGTTTTGTCATTAGAGCTCTAACGCTCACTTCAGAAACGACTCTAAATACCGGCGTTAGAAAGATCCCATTGAAAAGATAGGATACGCAAATGGCGTAGGGGGATCTGCGGTATGGAAAAGTCGCGGCTGAAAAGTGAGCGTTAGACCCTTTCCTGACTGACTCCAAATACCAGCGGGCGGCCAAAACCAGCGTTAGGAGCCTCTAACGCTGGTTTTGACGGCTACCGCCGAACTCCAAATCTAGGCCTAAGTTAGTGAAAAAGTAGATTTTTTTTATTTGATTGCATTTGGGGTGAAATGGTGGCATTAAATATACCAAAATGGGCTTAGCTCAATACTTTGGCTTGTCTAATAAAAAAAATATATACATGTGAATAAGTTTTTTAGGGATTCCTGACAGATATCAAAGTTGTAATGTAACTATTCCAATTTTGAAAAAAAAATGGTTTGGAAATAGCAAAGTGTTACTTGTTCTTATTGCCCTATAACTTTTTTTTTGTTATTATTTTAACTAGGTAACTATTAAAAAGTTCTTAACTATTTAATAGCTATTGTACCTGGTTAAAATAATTACAAAGAACAAAGCCAGTAAAGAACAAAGCCAAATCGACTGGACAAGAGCCAAAGAAACATCTCTAACCCTAACAAGTCTACAACTTACCTCATATGATTGAGGTTACTCACAAATTCACTTACCTCAGACAAAGAAGTGTCGAATAGCCTAAAGTATAAAACTGAACTTTTTGAATACAATAACAATCTAAGGACATTATTATTTTTATGCCCTCTTCCTGTATTCCACTAGTATAACTATTATTGTTTAGAAAGTAACAAACTTACTTTACATAATAGCTAATATCTATTCCAGTGTCAAGCTGTGCGCCCTCTTGATTTCCTCTTTCCAAACCATATCCTTAACAGTGACACGGGTACACTGTATCAGTGGCAGCACGCATATATATCATATATATCACTATTATTACTATTGTTGCAAAACAGCCATTACGTACTAGAGTACGTGTTAGAGTTTTTAGCGCAGGTGCCCCTCCTTTTTTCTAACACATATATATATATATATATATATATATGATAATGTTAATGTAAACTATATATCAATAGGAATATATATATATAGGTAAGGCCACTTCTCTCTGCTTATCCTCTTTGACCTGTCTGCAGCCTTTGACACTGTTGACCACCCTCTTCTGCTCCAAACCCTCCAATCCTTCGGCATCTGTGACACAGCTCTCTCGTGGTTCTCTTCCTATCTGACTGACTGTACATTTATTGTAGCTTTCTCCAGAGCATCCTCTGCCCCGTTACCACTTTCTGTTGGGGTACCTCAAGGCTCTGTCCTTGGTCCCCTTCTCTTTTCAATCTACACGTCATCACTAGGTACCTTAATAAAGTCCCATGGGTTTTAATACCATTTGTATGCCGATGACACCCAAATCTACCTCTCTGCACCAGACCTACCTCCTTCCTTACTAATCCATGTCACTAACTGTCTTTCTCACATCTCATCTTGGATGTCCTCTCACTACCTTAAGCTAAATCTCTCCAAAACTGAACTCCTTATTTTTTCCCCTTCTTCCAATGTCTCCACCCCCAAAATTTCTATAACTGTTGATAATTCCATCATTACCCCTACCCCGCACGCCCGATGTCTTGGGGTCACACTTGACTCTTGAGATCTTTCCTTCACTCCTCACATTCAGTCCTTGGCTAAAGCCTGCCGCTTCCACCTTAAAAACATTGCTAAAATTAGACATGTCCTTACACAAGATACAACCAAGATTTTAATCCACTCTCTCATCCTTTTCCACCTCAACTACTGCAACTCCGTCCTCTCTGGTCTACCTAGCTGCCACATAGCTCCTTTACAATCCACTATGAATGCCTCTGCCAGGTTCATCTTCCTTACTCATCGCTCTTCATCTGCTGCACCTCTCTGCCAATCCCTTCACTGGCTTTCTCTTGCCTCTAAGATTAAACATAAAATCCTCACTCTGACATATAAAGCTCTCAACTGCACTGCTCCCCCCTACATCTCAGAACTTGTCTCTAGATACTCTCCCTCCCATCCGCTTCGATCAGCTCAGGATCTCCTCCTCTCCTCCTCTCTTGTTACTTCCTCACATTCCCATTTACAGGACTTCTCCAGACTGGCCCCATCTTGTGGAATTCTCTGCCTCACTCCATAAGACTCTCCCCTAGTTTTAACAACTTAAAGCACTCCCTAAAAACTCTACTATTCAGGGATGCATACAACCAACACTAACTTTTCCTAACTCCATTGCTTCCCCCTTGAACCCCTTAGAATGTAAGCCTATGGGCCCAGCTGTTTACAGATCGCTTCATAAGAGCCGACTACAAAAGTGAATCTGTCGGCAGGGCCCTCTACCCACTTGACCCCTACAAAAGCTATCCTGTACACCGACTATGTTTACAGCGCTGCAGAATCTGTTGGCGCTCTACAAATACCTGATAATAATAATAAAAATAATACTAGCTTGTCTAACATGTTTCGGCCATAGCCTTAATCATAGCGGCCGAAACATGTTAGACAAGCTAGTACCTTTAAAGCTATTGCACTTTACTTTGTTCTAATTTTAATGAAACTTCAATAAATTTGGACTTTTAATCAAGAAGTTGTAGTGCTGGCTTAACTTTAACTACCTTCACATGAATTTTCCCTATCAAGCTGAGCACCTTTTTGGGTCCACTATCACTGAGACACAGGTTCCATTTATCACTCGTGATAGGAGGAGGTGAATACAGAGGCGGCACAGATCATCCGGTGCAGGAGTGAGAGACAAGTCCTGCACAGGTGCCGTTAATCAAACAGGCAGTGGTGAGCCGACGAGAAGCACTACAGATAAATCCCCCGAGAGGCTAAGGACATTCCAGCTGGAGAAGCAATTCCCATTTCACTCATGGCTGTGGTGGCGGCCATTGGGACATCATAAGGTATTTGACTGAAAGAGGCTGGAAGTAAGTTTTTACCCTTATCCTGGGGGAGTCCTGCTAACAGAGACATTTAGTGCTCGGCAATTTCTGCTGGTAATTACACCAGTGACTGTCTGCGATATTTGGCTTGTTGTTTGAGCACCAGCTCATAGGGGTATTTGAATATGTGTGTATATATATATATATATATATAAATAAAATAAAAATAACATTGTCCTGTATATAAAGAACATTGTAATGTAATGTAAAATATAAATAACTCCTGTCGGGTTAGCGCTAAGTATAAGAGGAGAAAAAGTTAGCGCAATTATTATTTGAGGTTCGCCCGCACAAAGTTTTACTTTCAACTTGTAATACGCGCACTAACCTGTGCACACACAAAAATTACTTAGAGCGGTGTTTACAATCGAAGTAGCGTGTCAGTTGTAATCAAGTCATATCAGTTTTCAAACCTCTTCCTTTATTGTGCAAAAACATTAGCAATATTTTGCAAAAAAATTGGAGCAAGAAAGTATCATCTCTAGGATTTACAATTTCAAGGAAAACTAATGTATTTAAATCTCCTATCTAGATATATTATTGTTTAAGCTTAAAATTACATAGTAAATCATTGATAAGCTATTCAGATGTTCAAGCAGTGTTTGAGTGTCTCTGAAATGATTCTAGTGTAGAAAGAAAATAACTTTCTGTACAATGCAATGTTATAAGAGTTACAGTGGATAAAGAAGAGTGATTGAACAATGTGAATAACTATAATTCCTATTTTTCAGTAAAAAAATATTCAATTTACAAATACTTTGTTGAAGAGCTGACCATATTATGTATTAACTGGAACATTTGATTTCCCTGAGCTAAAAGAAAACAATTCATAGATGCGTGTGAGGTTTTCAAACGCCTCATTGTAAAGGTGAGATCATGTCTAAATTCATTGAGCATTCACCTATATTTTCCAATGATTTGTTAGTGGCCATTCCTGCCATTAACATCTATAGATTTGTGAGGTGTCCAATACATGATATATCTTACATCAACTGAGAACAGTTAGCAATAAAAAGTATACCTAGGCTTAGAAACAGCAGTGCATTATTGGAGCAAGCTACTGATTGGTGACTGCGCATATATGGCCCCTGTCATTTGCTCACCTAATGTGTTCAGCTAGATCTAAGCAATGCTACTCCTTCAACAAATGATACTAAGAGAATTAAGCAAAT
Source organism: Bombina bombina (assembly GCF_027579735.1). Lineage (NCBI taxonomy): Eukaryota > Metazoa > Chordata > Amphibia > Anura > Bombinatoridae > Bombina > Bombina bombina. Next base: position 116,116,916 of record NC_069499.1, on the reverse strand, counting down.
TTGATAATAGAAGAAAACTGGAACTTTGTTTAAAAACTGTATGTTCTATCTGAATTAAAAATATATATTTTTGGGGGGTTTATTTATCCTTTAAGCACGAAAATACAGATATTTGTTTCCTTTTCACAAAACGAATATCTGAACTAATATAATTCATTAGTATAGACTTGTTTCCTTTAAGTTAGCTTTAAAAAGGTACCATACTTACTTATAGTACACTGGGAAGAGCGCTAATCCCCACACTTCTTCACAGAGCCCAGGGCTGCACTACTAGGAGGCTTAGCGCGGCAGATCCCAGTGCCTGCCCTAAAGGAGAAGGTCCTTTAGTGAAGACTTTGGGATCTCCAAGCTAAGCCTCCTATTAGCGCTGCCCTGGGCTCTGTGAAGAAGGTGGGGATTACCACAGTTCCCCCCCGCTCGCTATAGGTAAGTAAAAAACTACAGGTGACACTTGCAGCAACAGGATCATTTACATTTAGTTTTAACCAAAATGAATGTAAATGTTAATGAATATTCAGTATTTGTTTAGTTTTAAACAAAACAATACCAATTAGTGCAGCAAAGGAATATTAGTTCAGATTGATTGGCTCAAAACAAATTATTCAGTGCAGCAGAGGTCTAATTACATCAGAAATGTCTTTAATGAAAGGTGTTATGTGGGGCCGACTCCGCATTCTGGGAGTGTTCTACAGGTGTGGTTGAGATTTTTCACCTACACTAAGGCCCAACATGCAGAATTCATATAGACTCTATTGCCCTTGGGTTTCATCTTGTCTACTTACTTAAGGAAGGGGGAATGCGCACGAACGATTGTCTCAAAAGTTAAGGTGAAATAAGCTTTAATGAATGTCAAAGATTGGTTAACTTTAATGATGATGCCCCTAGGTAGCCTAATAAGCATCTATAAATCTAATCCAGCTACAACGTACTCAACTACAAATATATATAAATTTACTAATGACATTGTACTATATATTTTTATGGCACATTTGGTGCCTTCTAATTTCTTTATAATAATGTTATTAGCTGGAGCATCTTGCTTTTAATAGTCCATTTTCCTTGCTCCCTTCCTACCTTCCTAATAGGCTCCTTTTCCTATCACACCACTGCTCTCTGTTGCCATATTATCAAGTGCAGTGTGCTCCTCAAAAGTTCAGGAAACCCCCAACATGTAATTCATGTTTCAGGTAGAAAATACAATTTTAAGCAACTTTCAAATATACTTCTATTATCAAATTTGCTTCATTCTCTTATCATCCTTTGTTGCAGGAACAACATTGCACTACTGGCAGCTAGCTGAACACATCTACTTAGCCAATAACAAGAGACAAATATATGCAGGCACCAATCACCAACTAGCTCCCACAAGTGTAGGATATGTGCATATTCATTTTTAACAATGGATACCAAGGGAACACATTTGAAAATAGAAGTGATTTTAAAAGTGTCTTATAATTACATGTGCTGATAGTTACAAGTTTAATTTGGACTTCCCTATCCCTTTAAGCTAGTAAAGAGTCTTAGGGCTCCATTTTTTAAGCAATAGGAACAGCTTTTGACCCTGGCAGTACATGCTTGTGAGTGAAAGCCTATACAAGCTTCTTAACAATCACCAGCTGGCGTCGTAAGCCTTTCCTCAGCTCACAGTTCAGGGGAGCACTTAAATCATCCCAGACTAACTCACCCTAAATGACCGGCCATGCTTTTGTGCACTTGATAACATGGGAGCATAGCGAGGATGACACAATTAAAACACTTATGTATTAAGATAAATGAATGCTGATTCTATAGGCCAAGAGGTAAAGGGACATGTTCCCTGCCTGGCAACGTGGTCCTCCTAAATAATCATAAATGAGGCCCTGAGACCCCGTTGGGATAGAGTGCGTATTATTACTGTAAATGTACTGAGCTCTCCATATGTTAACATATTGATTTATGTATTTCTCCCTGCAAAGAGCTACAGAATATAATGATAAACTATAATAATACAAATAACATAAACACTTATTTTACACAGAGGATCCAAAGCACAAACTGTTTTTGCAATAGTCTAGACATGTCTGAGCATTCAAATTACCCAGTTTTTGTTTTGTTTTTTGCATTTTTTTATTTCAGCTTAATCCAACACCCTTAAAGGGACAGTCAAGTCAAAATTTTACTTTCATGATTCAGATAGGGCATGCAATAAAAAAAAAAAAAAAAGAAAAACTTAAAATTACTTCTATCATCAAATTTGCTTTGTCCTCTTGGTATTCTTTGTTGATAGCTAAACCTAGGTAAGCTGAAACTGATTTCTAAACCGTTGAAAACCGCCTCTTATCCCAATGTATTTTCACAGTTTTTTACAGTTAGACATTGTTAGTTCATGTGTATCATATAGATATCATTGTGCTTGCTCCCATGGAGTTATCTATGAACCAGCACTTATTAGCTAAAATGCAAGCCTGTCATAAGAACTGAGATAAGGGGGAATTCTGTAGAGACTTCTATACGAAGTAATCACAAAGTTAAAAAGTGTATTAATATAACAGTGCTAAATTTGGAAAACTGGGAAATGGGTAATAAAGGGATTATCTATATCTTTAACCAATAAAAAACGTCTAGTAGACTTTGCCTTTAAATATTATCAATCAATATGCTCTACATATAATGATAAACTGCTTATTAATCCTTTAATTTTTATAGCAATAGCAGATAACAAATATCTTTATAATAAGCAGCTGCAGAGTAGAAATTATATTTGCAGATGACACTCGGAGATCTTACAAAAAAGAAGTGTATAAAGCGCAAACCACAAACATTTGTTGGTGTTCTACATTATTAATCTCTAAAATCTTTGACAAATAAGGTGAATTGTGACATTTATCTTCAATCAGACAAAAATAGACAGTCATTTTGGCATTTAAAAAAAAATCACAAACAAAATTGGACTTTTATTATATTGCTTTATTGAGGTCTTAAAGGGACATTAAAGACAATGGGGTCGAATTATCAAGCTCCAAATGAAGCTTGAGGCTCCTGCTCCATAACTTGTCCACCTGCTCTGAGGCAATCAATCCACCCGATCCTATACAATGGGACTGATTGACACCCCTGCTAGCGGCTGATTGGCCGCTAATCTGCAGGGGGGCGGCATTGCACAAGCAGTTTACAAGAACTGCGTGTGCAATGATAAATGCCAACAGTGTATGCTGTCGGCATTTATTGATGTGCGGTGAACATGATAAGCTACATCGTATCATATCCGCTCGCACTTTCATAAACTGGCCACAAAATCCACACATAAAACTCCATTTTTTTATTTCATGATTCAGACAGAGTATACAGTTTTAAGCAACTTTTCAATTCACTTTCATTATCTAATTTGCTTCATTTCCTTTGTTGAAAAGTATACCTAGGTAGGCTTAGACGCAGCAGTGCATTACTGGAAGCAAGCTGCTGATTGGTGGCTGCACATATTTGGGCCCTATCATATACCATAAAAACATTTTGTTTTGCATATAGATCTTTTGCATACTTCACTGGAAATGAGATCCTATGTATATGTGTATATGTTACTTAACTATCTACAGTATATTTAATATAACTCACTCGGTGGGACCAGATACAGACTGAACTTCTTTTCAACCATCAAGCTGTTTTTAAAAATTATCTTATTTGATTATTAATATTTATTTCTATGATTTTTTTTGTGTGAAATACTATAGAATTGGCATTTATATATTAAAAAATACAAATGAATATTCAACTATTTCACTAGGACTAAGATTCTAATCATCATTAATCCTATCCTTTAATAGCTTTCTCTTACTTAGCAAAAACCATCAGTAATTTACTGAGAGCGCATTGCACAGAAGAGAGATCTCATGAGCGCAATGCTTCCATGCAATGCAAACGCACCTCCCTTGTAATACCAGCTGGTATTACTCAGTTGAGCACAAATATTACTTTCGCATAAGCTATATTTTGCACTGTACATTTTTATAGTACTGTATATAATGTTAGCACTTTAGAAATAATTGACAGAGAAGAAAAGCAAGATGTATATGACCTATAAACATTTAGTTTACGGTATGTATTAAGCATGACAAGTCACTCTCTGCTGCCAGAAGATATTTCTTGCTGTTGTAAGTTTATTGGCCGCATTCCTTGCTTTTTTTTACAGTTTATTTGCTGCTGTATTTGATTAATTGTCAAAATCAGACTGTCTAATTAATTTAGTTCTTTATGAACACCTTAGCAGGGGTCATCCTGCAGTTTATCTGCCCATCTTTCCAACTTTCTAATGACAAGGTGGTATCCCAGCTCTGCTCCATGGATCTGATTCATGAGCTAATATCAAATCACTACCTGAAGAAGAGAGGACACTCTCTCAAAAGCTTGTCTTTTACTATTTAATGTTAGTCCAGTAAAAAAGGCATTACTGAATATTGCAATATATTTGTTATTTTCATATTTAACTACTGGAATAATACGGATATATATATATATATATATATATATATATATATATATATATATATATTTATATATATATATTGTTTTGTAATTTTCCCTATAAACTTTGCACCCAGGTTTTTCTAGGGTTACCTGAAAGCTGTGCTGCTGTCTATGAGTGCTGGTGTGCACCAAGGACTGTGAGTTTTGTGGGGTTCTTGGATGTGTACCCAGTGTGGTTTGAGAGTGCATTCCAGTTCCGTGTATTGTATGTGTCAAGGAAAATAATGAAGGGCCTGTGTCACCCTTATTTGTATCTCAGTCTGTTTGGTTGAAGGCATGCATTGTGTGGCTGCAGGTTAGGGACACAGAGAGATGAAGAAACCTTGACATGGTCCTGAGCCTCTTTACATTTGTCCAAATGCTGTAACTAACTCTTCCATTTTGCTTTTAATCTCGCTGTGTGCTTGTAAGAGTGACATACCTTCTATGTGTTGCGTTAATAACTATATTTTGATATTTTCCCTATGTCCTTTGCACCCAGGTTGCCTGGGGTAACTACCTAATTACCTAAAAGCTTTACAGCTGTCTGCGAGTGCTGGTGAGCACCCAAGGCTTTGAGTTGTTCAGGGTCCTGGGATGTGTACCTAGTCCCCTAGTCCTGTTTTGAGAGTGGATTCAATTTCCATGTTTGTGTGTGCATATATATATGTTGCGGGTAAAGTAAGAAATTGGGTAATCCTAGCATTACCCGGGTAAACCTGACATTACCCAAGCGGCTGTGGGTAAAACCCAATGTAACATGATAAATCTTCTCAGAGTGCATTGTGTCACTGCATAAAACATATATACGATGCACTGTAATTCACACATCTTCACTTCCACCTGGAGGGTTCAAGGGGGCAGAGTTTCTCTTGGGGTGGAGGCCAGAGGATCGACTGGGCTCCTTTCTTGAACCCCCCAGGAAGAGGCAAAAAAAATAGTGTAGATGAGGAAATTACATTACATCTGGTTTTACCCACAGCCGCTTGGGTAATGTCAGATTTACCTGCGTAACACAATTTTTAGCACACCGGAGCATTGCACTATTTCACTTTATAACACACCTTGATACTGCTGTCTCTCGAGAATTGAACTGTGTATACTGTCATATTGTTATAGTACATTTTATATTTTAAAATTCATTTTTTATTACTATTGTAATAGCGTGGATCTATGCCTATTATTTTTTAAAACATTGTATTTTATTATCGTATTTTACACAGTGTATTGATTTTAATACCCTGTACTCTATGTTGTAATTAAATCCTTGTATACCTTAGCCTCCCAGTTTGGCGCCTAGGAATATCTTTTCCACGTATTATTGTATTTAGGTGATAACTAGGTATCACCTTCCTGGGCAAATAAGGTCTAGTGGGCGCTGGGATTATCTTTGTATTAATTTTAGGATTATCCGGATTTCTGACTTTACCCGTAACGTATACAGTATATACAAAATTAGGATCTGCACTCTCACTGACAGTACGGACAATAACCAGGGTGAAGATGTAGAGGATAATAGCAAAAAGATTAGATCGCATTTCAGCAACTCCAAAAAATTTATTTTAGGTGGTGGCTTTTCAGGGCCAAAATCCTCTTTCTAAGGAAGGGGATGCAGTGAGTGCAGTCTAATATATATATATATATATATATATATATATATATATATTCTGTACATAAAAAAATGGAAGAGTAGCTTAACTGGGGTCTAATAATTGTAATAATGGTATAATTTTATATTGCCCATATACACATACTGAGATATCATCAATAGGCTCTGGTATATTTATTATATTTTAATATTTATCATATTTTTTCCTTTGACATTTTATGGAGCTTGTGATAATATCAATAGCTTATATTTTCTACCATTATATCTTATTGACTGGATTGATTATGGAATACGTTAATTTAGTATGTGATTATCAGGTTTTCGTAGAGTATTTGTTAGTTAACTTAATATTCAAGGCCAACATTGTGGAATCCAGTTCACGTCTATCATTTAACAAATTAAGACTTTAATACTAATTAAATTAAATATGTCTCAGATTTTTTTTTCTGTCTAACAAGTGTTGTACAGAAATTTAATCAATCAAAGGCTGATACATTTCTGAGCTTTCTTCAGACATCACAAATGGGATAATTGTGAAAACTTAAAAATAGCAGCACTTCAAAGACATTTTCCTGGAAATTAATAATTAAACTTTTTCCCAATGGGAAAAAAAACAAAAAGCAAAAAAGCAATCAATGAACTTGAAAAAAAGTTAACACAACTATACAGTTAATATTCAAATACCATTGTAAAAATCTAATTGCTGATTTTTTAGATAAGTATGGATTATGAAGTGAACTTCGAATCATTATTATTCTTCTTCTTTATTTATAAAGCGCCAACAGATTTCGCAGCGCTGCCCATGGGTACAAGGATAACAGTACAATGGAGAAACAATACGATAAAAGACAAAATTTTACAGACAAAATACAGGGGGAATTGAGGGCCCAATTCCCATGGGAACTTACAATCTATGGGAAACAGGAGGTGGGGACTGCAAAGGTGAGAATGATATTAGTGAGGAGATAGAGGGCAACTGTTAGTGAAGTGAAGTTAGTTTGTTAATAAGTCGGGTGATAAGCTTCCCTGAACAGAAAGGTCTTTAGGGAACGTTTAAAGGAGGAGAGGTTAGGGGCAATTCTGACAGCACGAGGAAGTGCGTTCCAGAGGGTTGGTGCCGCACAAGAGAAGTCCTGTAGTCTAGCATGAGAGGAGGGGATGGTAGAGGACGCAAGAAGCAGGACATTGTTGGATCTTAGGGGGCGGGCAGGAGTATATTTGTTAATAAGTGAGGACAGGTAGGGTGGGGGCTTTGTAGGTCAGGGTGAGAATTTTGAATTTAACTCTGTTGTGAATGGGGAGCCAGTGAAGGGACTCACAGAGAGGTGCAGCAGAAACAGAGCGTTGAGAGAGGTGGATTAGCCTGGCAGAAGTATTTAGGATGGATTGGAGGGGAGAGAGGCAGGAGAGAGGGAGGCCAGTTAGTAAGTTGTTACAGTAGTCAAGTCGGGAAATTAACAGGGAGTGGATTAGCTGTTTAGTAGTTTCAGCCCTTAGAAACGGACGAATTTTGGAGATATTGCATAGGTGGTTGCGGCAGGATGAAGAGAGCAATTGGATGTGGGGAATGAAGGTCCTATTTGAGTCAAGAGTGACTCCGAGGCAGCGGACTTGGGGTGATGGGGAGATAGTGGTGCCACCAACAATGATAGAAAAATTGGAAACTGGAGTAGAGTTAGAGGGGGGAATTAGAAGTAGTTCGGTCTTGGACATGTAGTTCGGTCTTGAAATCATATAAATACATATAAAATTAACATACAATAGAAGGCTGTAAAAAAAAAAAATGCTTGTACTATAGTACTGCAAAATTTGGCTAAAGAAAATGCAACACCCACTCTTACAGATAGGAATAAATAGTGCTTTTATTTTACTATTCTTATGCAATGTTATACCATTTACAATGATTGTAACACCATGGATGATAGTGACATGCAATTTGAATAACTTTTGCTTTGATACTGTGTTGCTAAGTAGTTGTTCATGTTCCGTAGATTTGCTAAATAGGTCATGTATGAAAAAAAATGACTATTAAAAAATAAGGGCTTTATTCAAAAATAATGTATCATATACTCACTTGTATTCAAAAAGAAATGTAGGGAAAGTATGTGTCTCTATATCCATGCAAATTGCAGTGAGTTATCAAGCGGTGCTTGAAAAAACAAGTGGGGCAAGCGGTGTTTGAAAAAACAAGTGGGGTGTTTTTATTTTAAGCATTTTATTTTCATTTTCAATTTTTTATCTGTGACTTAAAGTGATTGTAAAAGTTTAAATAATATTTTTTATTTAATATTAGTTTAATATCCCCATACACTTGGATCCCCTCTCCCTCCCTCCTTCTCCTTACCTGCCGCTCTCTACTTTTATTTTATCTGTAGTGCAGCAGTCCCACACGATCCCCCCCCCACTCCTGCTTCTGCACCCCCCTGCTCATGCTCCCGCCCCCCCCCGCTTGAATATTAGTATAGGGTAATGATATGTAGTGATCGCAGTAGCATTTTGATCCAATAATAGTGTTTAAGATTCAAGAATATGGCTTGAAATTCAATAATGTGCTTGAGTTATTTTATTAGCTTTGTCACATGATGGCATAAATGTCATCTTATATTGGACAATATTTACGGACCCTTGTTTGGTTGCCGAGGGATCTCGTTGTTTAAAATATCATGTTCCAAATGAATTGTAACTTGTTTCCCCTATCTTTTCTAGCAATTGCATTGTGAGTGTCTGTACCATTAACATATATAGTTGTGTTAAATGCCCCAATGCATGATATGACAATAGTGTGATTGTTTTCTGTTGAGCAGGCACATTTCTTGGAGTTGCTCATGCCTTGCAGGCACCATTCGTGGATCCAGATATATTATTCATACCCTAACATTCACTTCAATCTTCATGTATTATGATCAGCAATTGTCGTTTCAAGACTAGAATTGCCAATTTGGGTACAGCAAGTACCAACAAACACATTGGTTAATCTTATTCACAATTTTACATTGACCCTTTTGTGTTTATGTTATCCACTGCAAGGGGCCCATTTATCAAGCTTCGTATGGAGCTTGAAGGGTCGTGTTTCTGGCGATCTTTCAGGCTCACCAGAAACACCAGTTATGAAGCAGCAGTCTAAAGACCGCTGCTCCATAACCTGTCCGCCTGCTCTGAGGAGGCGGACAGAAATTGCGTAAAATCAACCCGCTTGAATACGATTGGGTTGATTGACACCCCCTGCTAGCGGCCCATTGGCCGCAAATCTGCAGGGAGCGGCGTTGCACCAGCAGTTCACAAGAGCTGCTGGTGCAATGCTGAATGCATAGAGCGTATTGCTCTCTGCATTCAGCGATATCTGTTGGACATGATCCGCTGATCGGATCAAGTCGGAGAGACATTTCATAAATAAGCCCCCAAGTCTTCTAATGTAGAGAGAAACCAGAACAAATTAATAATAAAAAATATTTAGGTCTTACGATCAAAAGCTTGCCGGGATGGCAATATCATTCAAAATCTTTTATTTATTTATGTTTGGTTCAGCATTATAATTTAATGCATGTGTTTCCTTCACACCTAGTACCCTGCATATAAAGATAAACAACTCTCAAGCTAACCTTTTCCTTTTTAAAATTCTTTGATTGATATATCAGTACTGACTAAACCTTTAAAATAATCTCGCGAATCCAGAGAGTTTTAAAAAAATCAATCCCTAGACTGAAAATTAAATTTACTAGGCCAAGCTTGATTTATTTTCACAAAGCAGTATATGGAAATTCAGGGAGTCAAGAGAAACTGCAAGCCCAAATGTATGTGTCTGCCTCAACCCCTATTCCTTTAACCTATCATGTATCATCCTGTACACATTCTTGTGAATTTCTTCTTTGTAGGTGTACAGATTATGCCAGCTGTGAGTTAATACTTTTCCCAGGAAGGAAACCGGTCCATCCATATTGCGGGTCAGAGTGACACCACTCATTGGGGTCAATTTATCAATGCATCAACATGACCGCGTTTGCTGTGTTAAATGTGCCCACTGTACATCGCTGACGTGAATCTCCATTCAACGTCCTTATTTACCAAACAAAACTGCCAAACTCGCGTGCGTCAAGTATGATGCGAAGAGCATCGTACCATTGATAAAATTACCCAGAATTGTGTATGATACTCATCACATGTCCATCCCGTGACTTGTGTTTTCATACAGTTTTTATTCTGTACGTCATTTTACTTACGTACATTTCTTTCTTGTCCATGAACAGTTCTTTAGGGTAATATTTAGTTGATTATTTGTTGTTGAAACAGCTATTTTTATACAGGTACAAACAATAAATCTTATATAAATTTACTTTTATATATATATATATATATATATATATATATATATATATATATATATATTTGTTTGCTTGAAGAAGTATTGCAAATGTAAAGACATTAATCATGTTCATTTTTAATGACTGCATGAGAGGGCAAACTGCACATAACTAAACCTTTCTGTGTTGGCAGACATGCCCTTTTATAATCTAGTAACATCCCTTTGATCAGAGATGTAACTAGAAACCACAGGTCCCAGGTGCAAGAATCTAAGAAGGGCCCCCCACCCCCCAAAAAAAAGTGAAATTGATACATATCTTTTTCTTTTTTTTTACAATTAGAACAGAAAAAAAATGTGAATCAGTTTACATGTCTGCAAAAGGAGGTACCCTGTGCCCACAGTCTGTGAGATGGTCTGACCCCCTATTACTGTATAGTGACACTGTTTAACCCACCAGTACTGCATATAGTGAGTTACTGACACAGCCTGTAATCTGCCAGTGAGATGGCTGGCCTGACCCTACCCGCCCCAGTACTTTATAAAGTGACCACAGTAGTCTGTGACATGGTCCAGCCCCCCGTACTGTATATAGTGGTACTGTATAGACTGACACTGTTTACCCCCTGCCCCCCATGTTGTAATAACAAGGTCTGTAATTTACTGGTTCCACAAACATAAACACACAGTCACATACATACACACACACATAGACACCAATGGGTAAAACAGAAACACTAACCCCTGTAGTCAGAGACACTAGTGAAGCATCATGTCACACTCACATGATATCAGTGCAGGCAGTGGCAGGTCAACGTTTTTTATTGTAAAAAAAAATATTTTTTTTTGAAGCTGGACAGTCACAATTGCTCCCTCTGCACCCCCTGTAGTTTTGACCCTGCCTTTGATTCCTATGGCATTCACATGCTCAAAGGTGGCAGATTGAAATACAGGTTCACTACATCAATAGAGATATGAGCATACTAGTTGAATGTTTCATACATTTTAATTTGGTCAAACAGAGTCGTATGTAAAGGTGGATTACCAGTAGGGATAGGCAAATGTTTTGCAAAATTCAAAAAATTAAACAAATTTTAACACGTTCATTCATTTCGAATTTTGAATGTTTGTACAATCTGCTGCCCCTAACACCGCCGACCCCAATATTATATTTATTAACCCCTAACCTGCCCCCCACAACGTCGCAGCCAGCTACCTACAATAATTAACCCCTAATCTGCCAACCGCAAAGAGTCGCCACCTACATTATAGCTATGTACCCCTAATCTGCTGCCCCTAACACCGCCGACCCCTATATTATATTTATTAACCCCTAATCTGCCCCCCTCAACGTCGCCTCCACCTGCCTACACTTATTAACCCCTAATCTGCCCAGCGGACCGCACCGCTACTATAATAAAGTTATTAACCCCTAATCTGCCTCACTAACCCTATAATAAATAGTATTAACCCCTAATCTGCCCACCCTAACATCGCCGACACCTAACTTCAATTATTAACCCCTAATCTGCCGACTGGAGCTCACCGCTATTCTAATAAATGTATTAACCCCTAAAGCTAAGTCTAACCCTAACACTAACACCCCCCTAAGTTAAATATAATTTTAATCTAACAAAATTAATTAACTCTTATTAAATAAATTATTCCTATTTAAAGCTAAATACTTACCTGTAAAATAAATCCTAATATAGCTACAATATAAATTATATTTATATTATAGCTATTTTAGGATTAATATTTATTTTACAGGTAACTTTGTATTTATTTTAACCAGGTACAATAGCTATTAAATAGTTAAGAACTATTTAATAGCTAAAATAGTTAAAATAATTACAAATTTACCTGTAAAATAAGTCCTAACCTAAGTTACAATTAAACCTAACACTACACTATCAATAAATTAATTAAATAAAATACCTATAATTATCTACAATTAAACCTAACACTACACTATCAATAAATAAATTACATACAATTCCTACAAATAAATACAATGAAATAAACTAACTAAAGTACAAAAAATAAAAAAGAACTAAGTTACAAAAAATAAAAAAATATTTACAAACATTAGAAATATATTACAACAATTTTAAACTAATTACACCTACTCTAAGCCCCCTAATAAAATAACAAAGCCCCCCCAAAATAAAAAAATGCCCTACCCTATTCTAAATTACTAAAGTTCAAAGCTCTTTTACCTTACCAGCCCTGAACAGGGCCCTTTGCGGGGCATGCCCCAAGAAGTTCAGCTCTTTTGCCTGTAAAAAAAAACATACAATACCCCCCCCCCCAACATTACAACCCACCACCCACATACCCCTAATCTAACCCAAACCCCCCTTAAATAAACCTAACACTAAGCCCCTGAAGATCTCCCTACCTTGAGTCGTCTTCACCCAGCCGAGCCAAATTCTTCATCCAAGCGGAGCAAGAAGAGGTCCTCCATTCTATTGGCTGATCGGAACAGCCAATAGAATGCGAGCTCAATCTGATTGGCTGATTGGATCAGCCAATCGGATTGAACTTGATTCTGATTGGCTGATTCCATCAGCCAATCAGAATATTCCTACCTTAATTCCGATTGGCTGATAGAATCCTATCAGCCAATCGGAATTTGAGGGACGCCATCTTGGATGACATAATTTAAAGGAACCGTCATTCGTCGTTCAGTCGTCGGCCAGGATGGATGTTCCGCGTCGGAGGTCTTCAGGATGCTGCCGCTCCGCTCCAGATGGATAACGATAGAAGATGCCTCTTGGATGAAGACTTCAATCGGATAGAAGACCTCTTCTGCCCCGCTTGGATGAAGACTTCTACCGGATGGAGGACCTCTTCTTGCTCCGCTTGGATGAAGAATTTGGCTCGGCTGGGTGAAGACGACTCAAGGTAGGGAGATCTTCAGGGGCTTAGTGTTAGGTTTATTTAAGGGGGGTTTGGGTTAGATTAGGGGAATGTGGGTGGTGGGTTGTAATGTTGGGGGGGGGGTATTGTATGTTTTTTTTTTACAGGCAAAAGAGCTGAACTTCTTGGGGCATGCCCCGCAAAGGGCCCTGTTCAGGGCTGGTAAGGTAAAAGAGCTTTGAACTTTAGTAATTTAGAATAGGGTAGGGCATTTTTTTATTTTGGGGGGCTTTGTTATTTTATTAGGGGGCTTAGAGTAGGTGTAATTAGTTTAAAATTGTTGTAATATATTTCTAATGTTTGTAAATATTTTTTTATTTTTTGTAACTTAGTTCTTTTTTATTTTTTGTACTTTAGTTAGTTTATTTCATTGTATTTATTTGTAGGAATTGTATTTAATTTATTTATTGATAGTGTAGTGTTAGGTTTAATTGTAGATAATTATAGGTATTTTATTTAATTAATTTATTGATAGTGTAGTGTTAGGTATAATTGTAACTTAGGTTAGGATTTATTTTACAGGTAAATTTGTAATTATTTTAACTATTTTAGCTATTAAATACTTCTTAACTATTTAATAGCTATTGTTCCTGGTTAAAATAATTACAAAGTTACCTGTAAAATAAATATTAATCCTAAAATAGCTATAATATAATTATAATTTATATTGTAGCTATATTAGGATTTATTTTACAGGTAAGTATTTTGCTTTAAATAGAAATAATGTATTTAATAAGAGTTAATTAATTTCGTTAGATTAAAATTATATTTAACTTAAGGGGGTGTTAGTGTTAGGGTTAGACTTAGCTTTAGGGGTTAATACATTTATTAGAATAGCGGTGAGCTCCAGTCGGCAGATTAGGGGTTAATAATTGAAGTTAGGTGTCGGCGATGTTAGGGAGGGCAGATTAGGGGTTAATACTATTTATTATAGGGTTAGTGAGGCGGATTAGGGGTTAATAACTTTATAATAATAGCGGTGCGGTCCGCTCGGCAAATTAGGGGTTAATAAGTGTAGGCAGGTGGAGGCGACGTTGTGGGGGGCAGATTAGGGGTTAATAAATATAATAAAGGGGTTGGCGGTGTTAGGGGCAGCAGATTAGGGGTACATAGGGATAATGTAAGTAGCGACGGTTTACGGAGCGGCAGATTAGGGGTTAATAATAATATGCAGGGGTCAGCGAAAGCGGGGGCGGCAGAATAGGAGTTAATAAGTGTAAGGTTAGGGGTGTTCAGACTCGGGGTACATGTTAGAGTATTAGGTGCAGACGTAGGAAGTGTTTCCCCATAGCAAACAATGGGGCTGCGTTAGGAGCTGAACGCGTTTTTTTTGCAGGTGTTAGGTTTTTTTTTCAGCTCAAACAGCCCCTTTTTTTCTTATGGGGGAATCGTGCATGAGCACGTTTTTGAGGCTGGCCGCGTCCGTAAGCAACTCTGGTATCGAGAGTTGAAGTTGATTTAAATATGCTCTACGCTCCTTTTTTGGAGCCTAACGCAGCCATTCTGTGGACTCTCAATACCAGAGTTATTTTAAAGGTGCGGCCAGAAAAAAGCCAGCGTTAGATACGTGGGTCGTTACCGACAAAACTCTAAATCTAGCCGTAAGCTCCCTACCACATGGACTATTGAACTTCTGAATCGAATATTTGTTAAATCTAATGTTACATTCAAAATTTTGAATGTGCACATTCGATCTAATTATGAACATTCGAATTAGAAAGTAACATTCAAAAATGTTGTAACATTCGAATTTGAATATAAACACATTCTAGTGAAATGCTTGTACAATGATAAATGCCGACAGTCCCACCCGCTCCCGTCTACAGCGGATCACTTCCGTCCGCACATTGATAATTTGGCCTCTAGCTCTGTAAGGGCTCAAAAGCCCGACATTTTCTTTTATGCTTCAGACAGAGAATACTGTTTTTAAAAATCTGCTTAGTTCTCATTATTTGTTGAGCATACCAAAGTGCTGATATCTAGTGCTCTTCCTGGTGCATAGCATTGTTAAACATATTCATGCAAAATTGCTACTATATACTGCTCCAGACGGGTGTGTGCTTGCTAAGGATACAGAGAGAACCATGTAAATTTGATATTAACAGTAAATTAGAAATTATTTTTAAACTGTATGTTGTATCTGAATCATGAAATAAAAAAAGTTAGGTTTAATCACCCTTAAATAAATTGTAGCATAACCTTACACATGTATTGGGACTGACTAATTTTATATATTATACAGTAAAATAAAACTCTCTACTGTTTCTCACTGTGAAACGTTCATATGTAACTTTGGAGCTTTGATATTAAACATATTAATATGATTCAATAGAGAAATTTCCCCCGTGAGACATTTAGTAGCAAATGATGAGAAAAACATAATGAATTAATTCAAACAAAATTGTCTTACAGAAATAGAAAATTAATTTCCATGGATTATAGATTATCTAGAGATGCAGTAAACCTATTTAACAAATATTGTACGAAAACCATTAAGGACAAGAACTAATCAACAGATAGCGAATTCAAATGTGAAACACAGCACTGTGGAATTTTTCTTAGTCCCTGTGTGGAAAAAATTAGATACGCTTGGGTGAGTTAATACATTTATTTTTTTCATCTAAAATTTACAAGTAATATGTTAAGTGAAAGATTTCAACAATCAGAGTAGTTGCAAACAATGGAAAATATGCAAGAAAGAATAAAATAATACACTTGTTTTACATACCACAACAAGCAGGGTTGCCCTTTGGGCAGGGTGAGAGGGGCACCTGCCGAGGACCCACCCTGTGTGTTGGAGGGCCCTGCACTGTCAAGGATGAGGATTTGAGAAAGTGCAATGATGTACATCCTGGGCGCGACCCGATATAGATCGTAGTTTGCGGCGCAAGCGAGGGAACCCGCGTTGCCCGCAGTTTCAGCTCGCAACTCGAGCTATCCCATATACGGCGCCGTCAGATGCTAACGTGCTGTAAGTCGGATAAACCAGCGATGTCCAGAAATCTGCGCAAGTACAAATTTCTGGCGTCGCCAGTGACTTGCGGCAGGTTAGAAACTGCCGGCGCCTACAAAACCTGACTAAAGTCTAAATCACCAGGGATTGAAGCGGAGGATCGCGGTTGACAGGTAGATAGACATTGCGCATGCGTTAGGTGTTAGGTTTTATTTAGCAGATCGCAGTTGACAGTTAGATAGACATTGTGCATGCGTTAGGTGTTAGGTTTTATTTAGCAGATCGCGGTTGACAGGTAGATAGACATTGCGCATGCGTTAGGTGTTAGGTTTATTTAGCAGCCAGTTTAGGGAGTTACGGGGCTCCAATACTCAGCGTAAGGCTTCCTATGGCTGCTTTTTGTGGCGAGGTGAAAATGGAGTAAGATTTCTCCATTTTCGCCACGTAAGTCCTTACCCTGTATATTGGATACCAAACTGTGCGGGTTTGGTATACCTGCCTATGGCCCAAAAAACTACGGGCGACGGCAGAAATATACCCGCGTAACTTCTAGGTTACGCCGTATATAGGATACCAAACCCGCGCAAATATTGGTGTCGCCAGCTTTTGCGGGCGACGATTTTTATCGGATCGACCCCATCTGTATTTAGTTTAGAAGTTTATGGTATGAGGTGTAATTTATAGTGTTATTTTTTATATAGGTATCAATAAATGTTGAGACAGGGTAGACCATACAAGGGGGCAGGGCATACAGGGGGAGGGGGATACGGGTGCTGGGCTGAAGGACCTCACACATTTATCTTGCCCAGGCCTTGCAAATGCTATGGGTGTCCCTTACAACAAGCATATTGTATTGGTTTTTTCATCATATTTTATGAAGTTGTACATTTGACCATGTAAAGCAAAGGACTATGTTCTTAAACTGTGGAAATGAAAGAGAGAGATGCTATCTAAGGATTAGTCAAATGTTTTTATAAATAAATTACATTGGTTAAACATATAAATATATTCCCTTTAACATTTATCATTAATGTTTGAATTATTCTCTCAGATGAATGTTAACATTTGAATATACAATTCAAATATTACATCTGACTATTACATTTATCAAACAGAAAGAAAATATTCCCCTTCTACTACGGAGTCCCCCATTACTCATTATAACTGAAAGACTGGAAATGCTCAATATGGAACTTGAGCCAGCCCAACCACAGTCATATTGGTTAATCTGTTAAAGCATTCAGTATTAGTTAACTTTTTAAAAAAAATTTGATGTATATAAGCAAGCCCTAGAGAAAGTTTAGATCACAGTAAGTGATGGTTTAAAGAGGACTTGTGCTCATAAATCTTGGTTATAACCTAGACCTAAAACTGTGGTTCACAAGGACACACTTTATTAGATTAAATGGACATACTAGAAAAACAGTATGGCCTCAATCACAATTTATCAGATGAGGCATTTTCAGCAATTCTTCTGTCTGAAAATTCCACTTTTGATATGGCATGATCCCAATAGGGCCTTTTTAATTCTTTCTGGTAGCCACAAACTTGTTTTTAGATCCTCGGTAAAAGCCCTATTTTTCCTATGGGGTCAAAAAGTTCTTGTTGATAACAATAGATTTCCAAGTCACACCTTTTCAAAGCCAGTTTTGATTTTTCAAATTTGACACCTCAAGGCACTTGATAAGTCTTCGCAAGGACATTTTGGACATCTTTACAGTTATTTCCAGACTATGTGCAAACAGTCTATTATCTTGCAAAACAGGCTGAACTTACCTTAACATACATGGTATCAAATCATTAAAGCTCTATTTATCCCTATTGTAGAGGCTGTATACAGTATACAGCTGTGATATCCTTTACAGCTTAAGGGAATCTACAGAAAAGGCCATTTTAGGACCCCAACATCTACAAATGATGTGTTTTTTTTAATATTTTATTATGTCACACTCACACTGTCATGTTTGTCACTAACAGGTTTTAAAATGGGTTCATTAAATTTTTACTTTTATAGGAAGTGGTAATTCTCTTCATCTGCACCACTGCTAAACTATCTAAATGCATATTATGAGGGATATTTATCAAGCAGTCAACCGCAAATATGCCAGAATTCTGCAGCGTAATTGTGGCGAGCCTGATTCGACTGGCAAAAGTTGAAATTTGTGACGTAACATACGATCCGCCAGTCTCAATCCAACACAGATCGATGCTTACGTCATTACAGATGTTCCAAATACAAATTCGGTACTATCTGACAACGCTTGCGGCTATTCTGGCCCAGCGTACCTGGTTTTCAATCCGCAACCCTGGAGGCCGCAGATGCCATAGGAATCAATGGGAGTCTGAAAGCAGTGAAAGCTCATGTTCGATGCTGCCAGATATCCCATTGATTTCTATGCTAGAAAACCAGTAAAGTTTACACCTAACACCCTATCATAAGCCCCGAGTCTAAACACCCCTAATTTGCCGCCTGACACCGCCACCACCTACAATGTTATTAACTCATATCCCACCGCTCCAGGACCCCGCCACAACTAAATAAATATATTAACCCCTATCCCACCGCTCCCGGAGCCCACCACAACTAAATAAATGTATTAAATCCTATCCCTCTGCTCCCGGAGTCCACCACAACTCTAATAAAGTTATTAACCCCTATCCCGCCACTCCCGGACCTCGCCGCAACTAAATAAATATATTAACCCCTATCCCTCCGCTCCTGGTGCCCACCACAACTAAATAAATTTATTAAACCCTATCCCACCACTCCCGGACCCCTCCGCAACTAAATAAATGTATTAAACCCTAAACCCCTGGACTCCCACATCACTACCACTTACTAAACCTATTAACCCCTAAACTGCCAGCCCCCCACATCGCCATAAACTAAATTAAGCTATTAACCCCTAAACCTAACAACCCGCTAACTTTACATTAGATATTAACTCATCCCTATCTTATAATAAATTTAAACTATATTAAACTATTAATTAACCTACCAATAGGATTGAGCTCGCATTCTATTGGCTGATTGGAATAGCCAATAGAATTCAAGCTCAATCCTATTGACTGATTGGATCAGCTAATAGGATGAAATCTCAATCCAATTGGCTGATTGCAACAGCCAATAGGATTTTTTCCACCTTAATTCCTATTGGCTGATATAATTTTATCAGCCAATCGGAATATAAGGGATGCCATATTGGATGATGTCACTTAAAGGGAAACTTCATTCTGCAACAGAGGTCGGAAGAAGAGGAAGCTCCGCGCTGGATGTCTTGAAGATGGAGCCGCTCCGTGCCGGATGGATGAAGATAGAAGATACCGTCTGGATGAAGACCTTTGCCCGGTTGGAGGAAGACTTTGGCCCGCTTGGTAGAAGACTTCTGCCGGCTTCGCTGAGGACTTCTGCCGCTTGCATGAGGATGGATATCCTGTCTTCGAGAACTGTAAGTGGATTTTCGGGGGTTAGTGTTAGGTTTTTTTAAGGGTTTATTGGGTGGGTTTTAATGTTAGGTTAGTGACTTTGGGCTGAAAAAGAGCTAAATGCCCTTTTAAGGGCAATGCCCATAGAAATGCCCTTTTCAGGGCAATGGGGAGCTTAGGTTTTTTTAGATAGGTTTTTATATGGGGGGTTTGGTTGTGTGGGTGGTGGGTTTTACTGTTGGGGGTTGTTTGTATTTTATTTTACAATAGGTAAAATAGCTGATTTCTTTGGGGAAATGCCCAGCAAAAGATCCTTTTAAGGGCCATTGGTAGTTTATTGTAGGCTAGGGTTTTTTTATTTTGAGGGGGATTTTTATTTTGATAGAGCTATGAGATTAGGTGTAATTAGTTTAAATATTTGATAATTTATTTTTTTATTTTGTGTAACTTAGTTGGTATTTTTTTGTAACTTAGTAATTATTTATAGTAGATTTAAATAACTTAAGTAGGGTTAGGTTTTTAAATATGTAATATAGTTAATTTAATCGTTAGTTTAATGTAATTTTAGTATAATAGTTAGGGTAGGTTAATTAATTAATAGTTTAATATATTTTAATGTAATTTTAGTATAATAGTTAGGGTAGGTTAATTAGTAGTTTAATATTGTTTAATGTAATTGTAGTATAATAGTTAGGGTAGGTTAATTAGTAGTTTAATATAGTTTATTTTAATTCTAAAGGTAAGTTTAAATTTATTATAAGACAGGGATGAGTTAATATTTAATGTAAAGTTATGGGTTGTTAGGTTTAGGGGTTAATAGCTTAATTTAGTTTATGGCGATGTTGTGACTGGTTTAGTGTTTAGTGACAGGGTATAAATAAGTTGGGAAAAAGCCGAATAGCAGCGAGATCGATGACTGTTAGTTAACAACAGTCCGTACTTGGTGCACGGCTTTTTGCCGTCTTTTTTTATAAATAAGGAGAGCGCATTCAGGTCTGCGGCCGCCATGCTAGGCGATGTTAGGCGAGCGTATTGGTGCCGGCGAATGCAACATAGTTGACAGCTTGATAATTCGGCCTCTTTATATTAACATGATGGGCAGACAGTGCACTATTTTTTTATTACTAGATGTTTACTTTTTGTAAGGCTCCTTACTTTCAGGAGGACCCGGCCATGGGAAACACAGAGCCTGCAAGCTGTCTTTCTCGGCATCCCACATGGAGGGACGCCAAGATCAGTCTGTTTAGCAGTTGCAGCTGCAACTCTCTAGGCACGTGGCTGTGCGCTGCCTAGATATAAAGGGCAGGTCCTTGAATATAGGAACTCCCACCTGGAGTACTCACTTTGCTCTTGAGACCAAGCATACTTACCTTGATACCTGTGTATGCTCACCTTGATCCTGAGAACAAGCATACTTATCTTGATACCTGTCTATGCTCACCTTGCTCATGAGACCAAGCATACTTACCTTGATACCTGTGTATTCTCCCCTTGCTCCTGAGACCTTACCTTGATACCTGTGTATGCTCAACTTGCTCCTGAGACCAAGCATACATACCTTCATACCTGTGTATGCTCACCTTGCTCCTGACACTAAGCAAACTTACTTTCATACCTGTGCATGCTTACCTGGATCATGAAAGTCAAGCAGAATAACCTGATACTGGTGTATGCCCATCCTGTTTCTGAAGCTCCACCTGTTGTACCTACCTGGTATCCCGTGACAGTCTCACCAACAGTACCCGCTGGGTACTCTGTGCCTGCTGAGAAACCTGTATCTACCATACCAGTAACAGCCTTCTTTAAATCAGCTGTACCTGCTGCACCTACCTGGTATCCCGTGACAGTCTCACTAACAGTACCCGAAGGGTATTCTGTGCCTGCTGAGAAACCTGTGTCTACCATTGTCAGTCTTCTTCAGATTAGTTGTTCCTGCTGTACCTAACAGGTACCCTGTGTTACTCTCACCTTTTGACTACTCAAAAGGCCCTTGATTCTCCTGCTTCCTCTGCCAGTGTTACTTGCTTCCCATTTACTTGGTATTTGTGTTAATGTGACCATAATTTTACTTTTAATCACATTATCATTGTTTTTTTTTACTGCAGAGTGAATGCACCGACAAAGCTTATCAAGATTATGATATCAGATATTTACATTGCAGTCTTACACATTCTGAGAGCCAGGGAGTAACATCTCCTAAAATTTTACTTATGCTCTTAGCTTTTTGCATTATTCAACATTATTTATATACCAATGTCCCTTCATGTGTTCTAAGTATCAGTTGAATCTTAAATTATAAATAAAAATGTCACCCTTGCTATGTAAAAATGTAACCATGGGTGTCCATCCTCAGGCCCAAAGGCAACCACTCTTCATTGGTTTTAAATTGCTTTCATTAACCAGAGTGTATATATTATATACATATAAATACAGTGTGTGTAAAAAAATATTAATTGTAAGGGGGTGGAAGTCATGGTGAGTTGTAGGACTTGACCCGTGTGTGTGTGTGTGTGTGTGTATGTATATATACAGTGAGTTAAAACATTTTTTATTCCCTGCTGATTTTGTACATTTGCCCACTGACAAATAAATGATCAGTCTATAATTTTAATGGTAGGTTTATTTGAACAGTGAGAGACAGAATAGCAACAACAAAATCCAGAAAAACGCATTTCAAAAAAGTTATAAATTGATTTGCATTTTAATGAGTGAAATAAGTATTCGATCTCCTATTAATCAGCAAAATTTCTGGCTCCCAGGTGTCTTTTATACAGGTAACGAGCTGAGATTAGGAGCACTCTCTTAAAGGGAGTGCTCCTAATCTCAGCTTGTTACCTGTATAAAATAAACCTGTCCACAGAATCAATCAATCTGATTCCAAACTCTCTACCATGGCCAAGACCAAAGAGCTGTCCAAGGATGCCAGGGACAAGATTGTAGACCTACACAAGGCTGTAATTGGCTACAAGACCACCGCCAAGCAGCTTGACAACAGTTGATGCGATTATTCGCAAATGGAAGAAACACAAAATAACTGTCAATTTCCCTCAGTCTGGGGCTCCATGCAAGATCTCACCTCGTGGAGTTTCAATGATCATGAGAATGGTGAGGAATCAGCCCAGAACTACACTGGAGGATCATATCAATGATCTCAAGGCAGTTGGGTTCATAGTCACCAAGAAAACAATTGGTAACACACTACACCATGAAGTACTGAAATCCGGCACACCCGCAAGGTTCCCCTGCTCAATAAAGCACATGTACAGGTTTCTCTGAAGTTTGCCAATAAATATCTGAAGGATTCAAAGGAGAACTGGGTGAATGTGTTGTGGTCAGATGAGACCAAAATTGAGCTCTTTGGCATCAACTCACCTCACCGTGTTTGGAGGAGGAGGAATGCTGCCTATGACCCTAAGAACACCATCCCACTGTCAACATGGAGGTGGAAACATTATGCTTTGGGGGTGTTTTTCTGCTAAGGGGATAAGACAACTTCACCGCATGATGGATGGGGCCATGTATCGTCAAATATTGGGTGAGAACCTCCTTTCCTCAGCCAGGGCATTTAACATGGGTTGTGGATGGGTATTTCAGCATGACAATGACCCAAAAAACACAGCCAAGGCAACAAAGGAGTGGCCTTAAGAAGAAACACATTAAGGCCCAGGAGTGACCTAGCCAGTCTCCAGACCTTAATCTCATAGAAAGAGGGAGTTGAAGGTTCGAATTTTCAAACGTTAGTCTCAAAACCTTAATTACTTGGAGAGGATGTACAAAGAGGAGTGGGACATAATCTCTCCTGAGATGTGTGTAAACCTGGTGGCCAACTACAAGAAACATCTGACCTTTGTGATTGCCAACAAGGGTTTTGCCACCAAGTACTAAGTCATGTTTTGCAAAGGGGTCATTTTATAGTTTTTTTCATAAAATTAGCTGAACATGGTCGTTCAATGAAACTTTCTCTCAAATTCCCAGAGTAATTCTATAAACATTTTCGCACTACAGTTCTCACAGTTTTTTCTTGCCAGTTAAAAAGTAGAATTTACCAAAATACTCAAAACGCTAATTGTTCTGAAAGGAAAATTTATGCATAAGAAAATTACAGCAAATTGAAGGTATAGTGCACTAAAAATAGCGTAATTTAGAACATTTGGGGTGCAACGTTTAGCCATCATTGTACTACAGGGACCATAAAGGATTGGAGTTATTAGAATCTGATTGTGCTAAATGAAATACACCTAGATTTAGAGTTGGGCGTTAGCCGTCAAAACCAGCGTTAGGGGCTCCTGGTTTTGGGCTACCGCTGGTATTTAGAGACAGTCAGGAAAGGGTCTAACCCTTACTTCGCAGCCGCGACTTTTCCATACCGCAGATCCCCCTACGCCATTTGCGTATCCTATCTTTTCAATGAGATCTTTCTAACTCTGGTATTTAGAGTCTTGGCTGAAGTGAGCGTTAGAACTCTAACGACAAAACTCCAGCCGCAGCAAAAAGCCAGGAGTTAAGAGCTTTCTGGGCTAACGCCGGTTCATAAAGCTCTTAACTACTGTGCTCTAAAGTACACTAACACCCATAAACTACCTATGTACCCCTAAACCGAGGCCCCCCACACCGCCGCCACTCTAATAAAATGTTTTAACCCCTAATCTGCCGACTGCACACCGCAGCAACCTACGTTATCCCTATGTACCCCTAATCTGCTGCCCCTAACACCGCCGACCCCTATATTATATTTATTAACCCCTTATCTGCCCCCCCAACGTCGCCGCTACCTACCTACAATTATTAACCCCTAATCTGCCAACCGGACCTCACCGCTACTATAATAAAGTTATTAACCCCTAATCCGCCTCACTCCCGCCTCAATAACCCTATAATAAATAATATTAACCCCTAATCTGCCCTCCTTAACATCACCGACACCTAACTTCAAGTATTAACCCCTAATCTGCCGACCGGACCTCACCGCTACTCTATTAAATTTATTAACCCCTAAAGCTAAGTCTAACACTAACACCCCCTAAGTTAAATATAATTTAAATCTAACGAAATAAAATAAATTTTATTAAATAAATTATTCCTATTTAAAGCTAAATAATTACCTGTAAAATAAACACTAATATAGCTACAATATAAATTATAATTATATTGTATCTATTTTAGGATTTATATTTATTTTACAGGCAACTTTGTATTTATTTTAACCAGGTACAATAGCTATTAAATAATTAATAACTATTTAATAGCTACCTAGTTAAAATAATTACCAAATTACCTGTAAAATAAATCCTAACCTAAGTTACAATTAAACCTAAAACTACACTATCAATAAATTAATTAAATAAATTACCTACAATTATCTACAATTAAACCTAACACTACACTATCATTAAATTAATTAAATAAATTACCTACAAATACCTACAAATAAATAAACTAATTAAAGTACAAAAAATAAAAAAAAGCTAAGTTACAAAAAATAAAAAAATAATTTACAAACATAATAAAAATATTACAACAATTTTAAACTAATTACACCTACTCTAAGCCCCCTAATGTTGTGTTGTAATGTTGAGGGGTGGTATTGTGGGGTTTTTTTACAGGCAAAAGAGCTGATTTCTTTGGGGCATGCCCCGCAAAAGGCCCTTTTAAGGGCTGGTAAGGTAAAAGAGCTTTTCAATTTTAATTTTAGAATAGGGTAGGGCATTTTTTATTTTTGGGGGGCTTTGTTATTTTATTAGGGGGCTTAGAGTAGGTGTAATTAGTTTAAAATTGTTGTAATATTTTTATTATGTTTGTAAATTATTTTTTTATTTTTTGTACTTTAGTTAGTTTATTTCATTGTATTTATTTGTAGGTATTTTAGGTAATTAATTTATTGATAGTGTAGTGTTATGTTTAATTGTAGATAATTGTAGGTATTTTATTTAATTAATTTGTTGATAGTGTAGTGTTAGGTTTAATTGTAACTTAGGTTAGGATTTATTTTACAGGTAATTTTGTAATTATTTTAACTAGGTAGCTATTAAATAGTTCTTAACTATTTAATAGTTATTGTACCTGATTAAAATAAATACAAAGTTGCCTGTAAAATAAATATTAATCCTAAAATAGCTACAATATAATTATTATTTATATTGTAGCTATATAAGGGTTTATTTTACAGGTAATTATTTAGCTTTAAATAGGAATAATTTATTTAATAAGAGTTAATTTATTTCGTTAGATTTAAATTATATTTAATTTAGGGGGGTGTTAGGGTTCGGGTTAAAGTTAGCTTTAGGGGTTAATACATTTATTATAGTAGCGGTGAGGTCCGGTCGGCAGATTAGGGGTTAATTATTGTAGGTAGCTGGTGGCGACGTTGTGGGGGGCAGATTAGGGGTTAATAAATATAATATAGGGGTCGGCGGTGTTAGGGACAGCAGATTAGGGGTACATAGGTATAATGTAGGTTGCAGCGGTGTACAGAGCGGCAGATTAGGGGTTAAAAAATATGCAGGTGTCAGCGATAGCGGGGGCGGCAGATTAGGGGTTAATAAGTATAAGGTTAGGGGAGTTTAGACTCGGGGTACATGTTAGGGTGTTAGGTGCAGACATAGGAAGTGTTTCCCCATAGGAAACAATGGGGCTGCATTAGGAGCTGAACGCTGCTTTTTTGCAGGTGTTAGGTTTTTTTTTCAGCTCAAACTGCCCCATTGTTTCCTATGGGGGAATCGTGCACGAGCATGTTTTTGAAGCTGGCCGCGTCCGTAAGCACCACTGGTATTGAGAGTTGCAGTGGTGGTAAATTATGCTCTACGCTCCCTTTTTGGAGCCTAACCCAGCCATTCTGTGAACTCTAAATATCAGTGGTATTTAAAAAGTGCGGGGAAAAAAAAACAGCGTTAGCTACGCGGGTCGTTACCGACAAAACTCTAAATCTAGCCGATAGTTTCTATAAGAACATAAGTAAAAATTTAAATAAAAGAAAGTTAATTGATGTGGTCTGATAGTGTAATACTTTATTTTAACAACTTGTAATATGAGGGCTCAAATTTGTATATATGTATATGTGTGTGTATGTATATATATATTTTTATATATATAAATATATATATATATATATATATGTGTGTAAATGTAGTACTTTATTTACATATGTTTTGTTATAGTCATTTGCATTCATATTAGCCTTTTTTCACCTGTAGCTTCAAAACATTTACACTTTGGTTTAAAAAAATGAATGCAAATGTTAAACAAAAAATGTATTTTCATTTAGTTTTAAATGAAACAAAAACCGAATAGTCAAGGACAGAACTACTGTGGATGCAGAGGTCGCAAATGCGAAGGGGGCCCAGCCTCAGCACAAACTTTTTTTTTTTTTATTATTCATTTTTTTGGTCTGTTTCTGCCTGCCTGCCGTGCCTCTTTACCCATTGGTGCAGCTCAGCTGGAAGATCTTCCAAATGGTGGCTATGGCGTTAACATTGGCTCCTGACCTAACTGCCGGCTAGATTTAGAGTTTTGTCGGTAAGGACCCGCGTAGCTAACGCCGGCTTTTTTCTGGCCGCACCATAAAAATAACTCTGGTATTGAGAGTCCACATAAAGGCTGCGTTAGGCTCCAAAAAAGGAGCGTAGAGCATTTTTAACGCAGCTTAAACTCTCGATACCAGAGTTGCTTACGCAAGCGGCCAGCCTCAAAAACGTGCTCGTGCACGATTCCCCCATAGGAAACAATGGGGCTGTTTGAGCTGAAAAAAACCTAACACCTGCAAAAAAGCTGCGTTCAGCTCCTAACGCAGCCCCATTGTTTGTTATGCGTAAACACTTCCTACGTCTGCACCTAACACCCTAACATGTACCCCGAGTCTAAACACCCCTAACCTTACACTTATTAACCCCTATTCTGCCGCCCCCGCTATCGCTGACCCCTGCATATTATTATTAACCCCTAATCTACCGCTCCGGACACAGTCGCTACTTACATTATCCCTATGTACCCCTAATCTGCTGCCCTAACATCGCCGACCCCTATATTATATTTATTAACCCCTAATCTGCCCCCCACAACGTCGCCTCCACCTGCCTACACTTATTAACCCCTAATCTGCCGAGCGGACCTGAGCGCTACTATAATAAAGTTATTAACCCCTAATCCGCCTCACTAACCCTATAATAAATAGTATTAACCCCTAATCTGCCCTCCCTAACATCGCCGACACCTAACTTCAATTATTAACCCCTAATCTGCCGACCGGAGCTCACCGCTATTCTAATAAATGTATTAACCCCTAAAGCTAAGTCTAACCCTAACACTAACACCCCCCTAAGTTAAATATAATTTACATCTAACAAAATTAATTAACTCTTATTAAATAAATTATTCCTATTTAAAGCTAAATACTTACCTGTAAAATAAATCCTAATATAGCTACAATATAAATTATAATTACATTGTAGCTATTTTAGGATTAATATTTATTTTACAGGCAACTTTGCAATTATTTTAACCAGGTACAATAGCTATTAAATAGTTAAGAACTATTTAATAGTTGCCTAGTTAAAATAATTACAAAATTACCTGTAAAATAAATCCTAACCTAAGTTACAATTAAACCTAACACTATACTATCATTAAATTAATTAAATAAAATACCTACAATTACCTACAATTAAACCTAACACTAAGCTATCAATACATTAATTAAACACAATATCTACAAATAACTACAATGAAATAAACTAGCCCAAGCAGGGGGCTGAAGATGTCCATGATCCGGTAGAAGTCTTCATCCAAGCGGGGCAGAAGAGATCTTCCATCCGATTTAAGTCTTCATCCAGGCGGCATCTTCTATCGACATCCATCTGGAACGGAGCGGCAGCATCCTGAAGACCTCCGACGTGGAACATCCATCCTGGCCGACGACTGAACGACGAATGACGGTTCCTTTAAGGGACGTCATCCAAGATGGCGTCCCTCGAATTCCGATTGGCTGATAGGATTCTATCAGCCAATCGGAATTAAGGTAGGAATATTCTGATTGGCTGATGGAATCAGCCAATCAGAATCAAGTTCAATCCGATTGGCTGATCCAATCAGCCAATCAGATTGAGCTCGCATTCTATTGGCTGTTCCGATCAGCCAATAGAATGCGAGCTAAATCTGATTGGCTGATTCCATCAGCCAATCAGAATATTCCTACCTTAATTCTGATTGGCTGATAGAATCCTATCAGCCAATCGGAATTCGAGGGACGCCATCTTGGATGACGTCATTTAAAGGAACCGTCATTCGTCGTTCAGTCGTCGGCCAGGATGGATGTTCCGCGTCGGAGGTCTTCAGGATGCTGCCGCTCCGTTCCAGATGGATGTCGATAGAAGATGCCGCCTGGATGAAGACTTCAATCGGATGGAAGACCTCTTCTGCCCCGCTTGGATGAAGACTTCTACCGGATCATGGACATCTTCAGCCCCCCGCTTGGGCTTGGATCAGGACATCGGAGGAGCTCTTCAGGACCGATCGGTGAACCTGGTATGGTGAAGACAAGGTAGGAAGATCTTCAGGGGCTTAGTGTTAGGTTTATTTAAGGGGGGTTTGGGTTAGATTAGGGGTATGTGGGTTGTAATGTTGGGGGGGGGGGTATTGTATGTTTTTTTTACAGGCAAAAGAGCTGAACTTCTTGGGGCATGCCCCGCAAAGGGCCCTGTTCAGGGCTGGTAAGGTAAAAGAGCTTTTAACTTTAGTAATTTAGAATAGGGTAGGGCATTTTTTATTTTGGGGGGCTTTGTTGTTTTATTAGGGGGCTTAGAGTAGGTGTAATTAGTTTAAAATTGTTGTAATATTTTTCTTATGTTTGTAGATATTTTTTTATTTTTTGTAACTTAGTTCTTTTTTATTTTTTGTACTTTAGTTAGTTTATTTCATTGTAGTTATTTGTAGGTTTTGTATTTAATTAATGTATTGATAGTGTAGTGTTAGGTTTAATTGTAGGTAATTGTAGGTATTGTATTTAATTAATTTATTGATAGTGTAGTTTTAGGTTTAATTGTAGGTAATTGTAGGTATTTTATTTAATTAATTTAATGATAGTATAGTGTTAGGTTTAATTGTAACTTAGGTTAGGATTTATTTTACAGGTAATTTTGTAATTATTTTAACTAGGTAACTATTAAATAGTTCTTAACTATTTAATAGCTATTGTACCTGGTTAAAATAATTACAAAGTTGCCTGTAAAATAAATATTAATCCAAAAATAGCTACAATGTAATTATAATTTATATTGTAGCTATATTAGGATTTATTTTACAGGTAAGTATTTAGCTTTAAATAGGAATAATTTATTTAATAAGAGTTAATTAATTTCGTTAGATGTAAATTATATTTAATTTAGGGGGGTGTTAGTGTTAGGGTTAGACTTAGCTTTAGGGGTTAATACATTTATTAGAATAGCAGTGAGCTCCGGTCGGCAGATTATTGGTTAATAATTGAAGTTAGGTGTCGGCGATGTTAGGGAGGGCAGATTAGGGGTTAATACTATTTATTATAGGGTTAGTGAGGCGGATTAGGGGTTAATAACTTTATTATAATAGCGGTGTTGTCCGCTCGGCAGATTAGGGGTTAATAAGTGTAGGCAGGTGGAGGCGACGTTGTGGAGGGCAGATTAGGGGTTAATAAATATAATATAGGGGTCGGCGGTGTTAGGGGCAGCAGATTAGGGGTACATAAGGATAACGTAGGTGGCGGCACTTTGCGGTCGGCAGATTAGGGGTTAATAAGTGTAGGTAGCTGGCGGCGACGTTGTGGGGGGCAGGTTAGGGGTTACTAAATATAATATAGGGGTCGGCGGTGTTAGGGGCAGCAGATTAGGGGTACATAAGGATAACGTAGTTGGCGGTCGGCAGTTTAGGGGTTAAAAAAATTTAATTGAGTGTCGGCGATGTGGGGGGACCTCGGTTTAGGGGTACATAGGTAGTTTATGGGTGTTAGTGTACTTTAGAGTACAGTAGTTAAGAGCTTTATGAACCGGCGTTAGCCCAGAAAGCTCTTAACTACTGACTTTTTTCCTGCGGCTGGAGTTTTGTCGTTAGAGTTCTAATGCTCACTTCAGCCACGACTCTAAATACCGGAGTTAGAAAAATCCCATTGAAAAGATAGGATACGCAATTTACGTAAGGGGATCTGCGGTATGGAAAAGTTGCGGCTGAAAAGTGAGCGTTAGACCCTTTTTTGAGTGACTCCAAATACCAGAGTTAGCCTAAAACCAGTGTTAGGAGCCTCTAACGCTGGTTTTCACGGCTAACGCCAAACTCCAAATCTAGGCCTGCATGTTTAGTCAATGACAGTGAGACTTTGATTCTGAGGCCTCTAGTTATCAATTCCGCAGCGTATTTGTGGCCAGGCTGATTCGAATAAATTATCAAGCCCTGCTGCCCGTCAAAGTAGAATATAGTGACGTAAGCATCGATCCGACGGACTCAGTCCGACACAGATCGATTCTTACGTCACTCCAGATCACACTTTTCCGGCCCAGCGTACCTGGTTTTCAATCCGCCACCATGGACGCAGTGGATCCCATAGGAATCAATGGGAGTCTGACCATAGCAAAAGTTCATGTTCGTTGCTGCCTGACATCCCATTGATTCCTATGGGAAGTGTCTACACCCTAACATGTACCCCGTGTCTAAACACCCCTAATCTGCCCCCTACACCACCACCACCTATATTAAACATGGTAACCCCTAAACCGCCGCTCCCGGAGCCCAACGCCACTCTAATAAACGAATTAGCCCCTAAACCGCCTCTCCCAGACCCTGCCACAACTATAATACATTTATTAACCCCTATCCTGCCCCCCCTATACCGCCACCACTTATAATAAATTTATTAACCCCTATCCTGCCCCCCCCTATACCGCCGCCATCTATATTAAACTAATTAACCCCTAAACATAAGTCTAACACTAACCCTAACACCCTCCTAACTTAAATATTATTTTAATAAATCTAAATAAAAATTACTCTTATTAACTAAATTAATCCAATTTAAAACTAAATACTTACCTATAAAATAAACCCTAAGATAGCTACAATATTACTATTAATTATATTGTAGCTATTTTAGGATTTATTTTTATTTTACAGGCAAATTTCAATTTATTTTAACTAGGCACAATAGCTATTAAATAGTTATTAACTATTTAATAGCTACCTAGTTAAAATAAAGACAAATTTACCTGTAAAATAAAAACTAACCTAAGTTACAATTACACCTAATACTAAACTATCATTAACTAAATTATTCCTATTTAAAAATAAATACTTACCTGTAAAATAAACCCTAAGATAGCTACACTGTAATTAATCATTACTTTGTAGCTATTTTAGGATTTATATTTATTTTACAGGTAACTTTGTATTTATTTTAACTAGGTAGATTAGTTATTAAATAGTTATTAACTATTTAATAACTACCTAGCTAAAAGAAATACAAAATTACCTGTAAAATAAATCCTAACCTAAGTTACAATTAAACCTAACACTACACTATCATTAAATACATTAAATTAATTATCTACAAATACCTACAATTAAATACAATTAAATAAACTAACTAAAGTACAAAAAATAAAAAAAATAAAAAAAATTTAAGCTAATTACACCTAATCTAAGCCCCCGAATAAAATAATAAATAAATATAAATAAATAAAAATATGCCCTACCCTATTCTAAATTACAAAAGTTAACAGCTCTATTACCTTACCAGCCCTTAAAAGGGCCTTTTGAGGGGCATGCCCCAAAGTAATCAGCTCTTTTGCATGTACAAAAAAATACAACCCCCCAACATTAAAACCCACCACCCACATACCCCTACTCTAACCCACCCAAACCCCCCTTAAAAAAACCTAACACTAACCCCCTGAAGATTATCCTACCTTTAGCAGTCTTCAGCCAGCCAACCACCGATGGAACAGAAGAGGACATCCGCAGCGGCCGAAGTCATCATCCAAGGGGCGCTGAAGAAGTCTTCCATCTGATAGAAGTCTTCATCCATGCGGCATTCTATCAGCCAATCGGAATTAAGGTAGGAAAAATCTGATTGGCTGATCCAATCAGCCAATCAGATTGAGCTCGCATTCTATTGGCTGATCGGAACAGCCAATAGAATGCAAGCTCAATCTGATTGGCTGATTGGATCAGCCAATCGGATTGAACTTGAATCTGATTGGCTGATTGCATCAGCCAATCAGATTTTTCCTACCTTAATTCCGATTGGCTGATAGAATCCTATCAGCCAATCGGTATTCGAGGGACGCCATCTTGGATGACATCACTTAAAGGAATATCCATTCGTCGGGTAGGCGTCGTTGGAAGAGGATGGCTCCGTGTTGGCTCGTTTGAAGAAGGCTCCACTCCGCTCCGTATGGATGAAGATTGAAGACGCTGCTTGGATGAAGACTTCTATCGGATGGAAGACCTCTTCAGCACCCCTTGTATGATGACTTTGGCCGCTGCGGATGTCCTCTTCTGTTCCATCGGTGGTCGGCTGGCTGAAGACAACTCAAGGTAGGGAGATCTTCTGGGGGTTAGTGTTAGGTTTTTTTAAGGGGGGTTTGGGTGGGTTAGAGTAGGGGTATGTGGGTGGTGGGTTTTAATGTTGGGGGGGTTGTATTTTTTTGTACATGCAAAAGAGCTGATTACTTTGGGACATGCCCTTTTAAGGGCTGGTAAGGTAATAGAGCTGTTAACTTTTGTAATTTAGAATAGGGTAGGGCATTTTTTTTATTTTGGGGGGCTTTGTTATTTTATTAGGGGGCTTAAATTAGGTGTAATTAGCTTAAAAATCTTGTAATATTTTTTTATTTTTTGTAACTTATTTTTTTTATTTTTTGTACTTTAGTTAGTTTATTTAATTGTATTTAATTGTAGGTATTTGTAGTTAATTAATTTAATTTATTAATGATAGTGTAGTGTTAGGTTTAATTGTAACTTAGGTTAGCATTTATTTTACAGTTAATTTTGTATTTCTTTTAGCTAGGTAGTTATTAAATAGTTAATAACTATTTAATAACTATTCTACCTAATTAAAATAAATACAAAGTTACCTGTAAAATAAATATAAATCCTAAGATAGCTACAATGTAATTATTAATTATATTGTAGCTATCAAAGGGTTTATTTTACAGGTAAGTATTTATTTTTAAATAAGAATAATTTAGTTAATGATAGTGTAGTGTTAGGTGTAATTGTAACTTAGGTTAGTTTTTATTTTACAGGTAAATTTGACTTTATTTTAACTAGGTAGCTATTAAATAGTTAATAACTATTTAATAGCTATTGTGCCTAGTTAAAATAAATTGAAATTTGCCTGTAAAATAAAAATAAATCCTAAAATAGCTGCAATATAATTATTAGTAATATTGTAGCTATCTTAGGGTTTATTTTAAAGGTAAGTATTTAGTTTTAAATAGGAATAACTAATTTAATAAGAGTAATATTTATTTAGATTTATTTAATTAATATTTAAGTTAGGGGGGTGTTAGGGTTAGTGTTAGACTTAGGTTTAGGGGTTAATAATTTTATTATAGGTTGCGGAAGTATAGGGGGGCAGGATAGGGGTTAATAAATTTATTATAGGTGGCGACAGTGTAGGGGGGAAGATTAGGGGTTAATAAGTTTAATATAGGTGGCGGCTGGGTCCGGGAGCGGCGGTTTAGGGGTTAAATAATTTATTTAGTTGCGGCGGGGTACGGGATTGGCAGGATAGGGGTTAATTAATTTATTATAGGTGGCGGCGGTATAGGGGGCAGGATAGGGATTAATAGGTATAATGTAAGTGGCGGCGGGGTCCGGGGGCTGCGGTTTAGGGGTTAATACATTTATTATAGTTGTGGCGGGGTCTAGGAGCAGCAGTTTAGTGGGTAATAACTTTATTTAGTTGCGGCGGGCTCCGGGGGCGCCGGTATAGGGGGTAGAACAGTATAGTATAGTGTTAGTGCTTAGTTAGTGACAGGGGTATTAATAAAGCTGTAGAAAAGCTGAAAAGCAGCGAGATCGATGTATGATAACTATCACAGTCCACTGCTCATCGCCCCATACTTGGTGCGCGGCTTTTGGACAGCTTTTTTAATAACTTTGGTGAGCGTATTCAGGCCCGCAGCGGCGATGTGAGGCGAGCTTAGGCGGGCGTATTGGGGCTGTTGAAGGCAGTTAAGTAGACACATTGATAACTAGAGGCCTGAGTCTGCAGTGCGTCAATCGCAGAGCTGAGGGTGGCTAATGGCAACTGAACTAAAGGCAAGCCAGCACCATGGTGAGCTGAGTCTGTAATGTATCTCGGATACATCTAGCGCTCGTCGTATCAGCCATGTCCCATCTTTATCAGTATCTCGTAATTTCTTTAAGAGAAAAGCTATTGATAAGTATCTTTTCACCTAATTGAACCCTTGCCTAGATGTGCTTCCCTATTATATGAGTAGATATTTACCACCCTGCTCAGCTCCCTGTGTGTATAATGTCAGTCTGGACTCTCTGTATGTCTTTACTCATGCTCCCTGGCAAACTGTGTTTGTGGTATCTGGTTATCTGCCCCAGCATATTATCTGCCCGTCTCCCATATCACTCTCCCTGCGTATTTGTGGCTTTCCCAAACTCTCTCTAGTGCTGCTGCTCTCAACGTTCTTCCCTTATACTTGTCTTTCTCTCCCTGACTACCTGTATCTACTGCTTACTGCTCTGCTCTCAGTCTCTGTGTCCTGCACATGTGCCACACTCATATGAGTGCCTACAGGTCCCCTGGGCACATAGCTGGCTGTGTAATAGCAGAACAGTGGTCTTTGTATGTCTTTTGTGTGCATATACACCAGTGCTGCCTAAAACTCTACACCAGTTACCAGTTACATCTACTTTTAATCACACACAGACATATTAGTTTGTTTATTTTTAAACTGATGAATAGAATATATTTTAAAAAATAAATTTAATTGCATTTTTTCCCCAGATAAATTAATTCCATTGCTTAACCTTTAAAACATTCTACTACTTCTTCCCTGCACCACTGGCAACTTTGAATTCCCTGGTGCATCTTTTATCAATTAACATAACCTAAAGTATTGTTACCATATATGTTCCCTAATCTGCTGATATACCCAGAGGCATCCTGCAGCACTAACTGTGCATATTTTACAGGGAATGTCCCAGGCTGATAGTGGTGTGGATGAGTGGGCTGAGAGATCTGAGTTACATTGCATAGAAATATGTGCCCTACACCCCACCACAGAAGTGTCTGTAGTCTAACTGGAGTTCTGACGCCAGAAACTGGGAAACACAGTTATCCCCAAATTGTAAAATGTTCCAACAGCAAATGAACATTACAATAAAGCTATATTATTAGTGGCGGTTCTCTGGCAGTCCTAGGGATATAATGCACCCTCTTTTACTCATGTAATACCCTCAAACCTCAGAGGTAAAAAGGAATTTTTAAACACTAAATAAATTATTGCTTGAAGTATGTATGCAGAGCAAAGATTAGACTGAGAATAATTGTTTATGTATTTTTTTAAATTATATTAGTTTCTTAAACATTGAAAGAAAATAAGGGTAAAGTTAAAGGGAAACTGAACCCAAATGTTTTTCTTTTGTGATTCAGATTGAGCATAAACTTTTAAGCAACTTTCTAATTTACTCCTATTATCAAATTTTCTTTATTCTCTTGGCATCTTTATTTTAAATGCAAGAATGTAAGTTTAGATGCCGGCCCATTTTTGATGAACAACCTGGGTTGTCCTTGCTGATTGGTGAATAAATTAATCCACCAATAAAAAAAAAGTGCTGTAAAGAGGTCTGAACCAAGAAAAAAGCTTAGGTGCCTTCTTTTTCAAATAAAGATAGCAAGAGAACGAAGAAAAATTGATAATAGGAGTAAATTAGAAAGTTGCTTAAAATTGCATGCTCTGTCTGAATCACGAAAGAGAAAATTTGGGTTCAGTGTCCCTTTAATTTCCATAAAGCAGTGGGTGCTGCCATATTGTAATTTAAATTACCTTTTCTGCTGTGGCCAATTAAGAATGGTTATAAATTGCTTATTACAGCGTGCAACCAATGACTGTGTGGAATAAAGCTGTGTCTGCACTTCCATGTTTAACATGAATTAAAAAGCCCCTAATTTTTTTAGAATTATATTAAAGCAAAGGAGAACAAATAAATAATGCAAATATATGTTATTGCTTTACTGTGTTAAATGTTGAAACAAAAAGAAAGCATTCAATTCACATTTCTTTTTTTTTTGCGGGGGGGGGGGGCTTCTTGGATTCTGTGGCTTCTAGTTACGCCTCTGCGAATAGTGCATGGAAAGAATATTCGGGTAAACTAATTTCTTTGAATATTTGTAACAAATATTTTGTCCCAAACAAAACATTTTTCTCTGCACATGTTTATTTTGTTATTCTGTTATTGTAGCCCTAACACTTTACTCCAGGTTGAGTCAAGTTAACTTTTTAGCTTTGTTACATGTTGTGCTCGAGCGTAACACATAATTTGCAAATTGTAATATGAGCAATGTTTAGTGCGGCTGCACTACCCATTGAAAGTACAGGGGGCACTAAAGGAATTTGAGCCATGCTAAACATTGTCTGGTTATTTAGTTTTACCATAGACTTTTAATACCATATTATATTTGTGCAGTGCCACAATCTTGATAGTACACCCTGTGTTAGCAAAAGCAACAGGCATATTAAAGGCCTTAATATGTTATGCATTTTTTAAATTAATATTTAATTAATTAACAAAACCTCATTTTCTGTTTTGACTAGATTTTCATGTAAAATCAAGAAGAACACTGAAGGAAATTAATTTCCATAAGTAGAAAGAGGCCACAACTTATCTCATTTTCTAAAATGGGATTTTAACAGTTCTTACACTGTAAATTATGAAGCCACTAAGTGATGAGGTTTAAAATATAGCCAAATGTTCCAAACCTCACTGTACAGAAGAAGGTTAGTCTTTGACGATTCTCTAAGAAGATGATGACGTGAAGTTCTGAAAATCCAGGTTTTTAAAACATGATTTTTGGGACTTATGTCTAATATAAAAATTTGTGCAAAAGATGTTGGTTACCAATAAAAAAGACAATTGCTGATAGAAATCCCATTTATGAAGATGAAATTATTGTATTGTAGAATCTTGAAAATGCGAGTATGAAATAAAAACAAACATTTTAAGAACATAGGGCAAGATGACATAAGTGGCGTCGACCGCAAAAGCCGGCGTTGGCAATTATTTTGCAAATGTAGCGATCACATAAACGGCGCCACATACAATTGCGGTGCGTAAATTTTACACGTCGCCCGCTGTTAGCCGCAAAAAGGTGAGCGTAGAGCAAAATTTTGCTCCACATCTCACCTCCATACCAGCGTTGCTTACGGTAGCGGTAAGCTGGCTAAACGTGCTCATACATGATTTCCCCATAGGAAACAATGGGGCTGAGCTGGCTGAAAAAAAACTTAACACCTGCAAAAAAGCAGTGTTCAGCTCCTAACGCAGCCCCATTGATTCCTATGGGGAAAGGAATTTTATGTCTACACCTAACACCCTAACATGAACCCCGAGTCTAAACACCCCTAATCTTACACTTATTAACCCCTAATCTGCCGTCCCCAATATCCCCGACACCTGCATAATATTATTAACCCCTAATCTGCCGCTCCGAACAACGCCGCCACCTACATTATCCCTATGAACCCCTAATCTGCTGCCCCCAACATCGCCAAACCCTACATTATATTTATTAAACCCTAATCTGCCCCCCCAATGTCGCTGCAACCTACCTACACTTATTGACCCCTAATCTGCCGCCGCCAATGTCGCCGCCACTATAATAAAGTTATTAACCCCTAAACCTAAGTCTAACCCTAACCCTACCCCCCCCTAATTTAAATATAATTTAAATAAATCTAAATAAAATAACTACAATTAAATAAATTATTCCTATTTAAAACTAAATACTTACCTATAAAATAAACCCTAAGCTAGCTACAATATAACTAATAGTTACATTGTAGCTAGTTTAGGATTTATGTTTATTTTACGGGCAACTTTGTATTTATTTTAACTAGGTAGAATAGTTATTAAATAGTTATTAACTATTTAATAGCTACCTAGTTAAAATAAGTACAAATTTACCTGTAAAATAAATCCTATCCTAAATTACAATTACACCTAACACTACACTATCATTAAATTAATTACATAAACTAACTACAATTAACTACAATTAAATTAAATAAACTAAAGTACGAAAAACAACAAACACTAAATTACAGAAAATAAAAAAATAATTACATTTTTTTTTAAACTAATTACACCTAATCTAATCCCCCTAATAAAATAAAAAAGCCCCCCAAAATAATAAAATTCCCTACCCTGTACTAAATTACAAATATCCCTTAAAAGGGCCTTTTGCGGGGCATTCCCCCAAAGTAATCAGCTCTTTTACCTGTAAAAAAAAAATACAATACCCCCCCAACATTAAAACCCACCACCCACACACCCACCCAACCCTACTCTAAAACCCAACCAATCCCCCCTTAAAAAAACCTAACACTACCCCCTTGAAGTTCACCCTACCTTGAGACGTCTTCACCCAGCCGGGCACAAGTGGACCTCCAGAGGGGCAGAAGTCTTCATCCAATCCGGGCAGAAGAGGACCTCCAGACAGGCAGAAGGCTTCATCCAGACGGCATCTTCTATCTTCATCCATCCGGAGCGGAGCGGGTCCATCTTCAATCCAGCCGACGCGGAGCATCCTCTTCAAACGAAGTTCAAGCGAAGAATGAAGGTTCCATTAAATGACGTCATCCAAGATGGCGTCCCTTGAATTCTGATTGGCTGATAGGATTCTATCAGCCAATCGGAATTAAGGTAGGAAAAATCCTATTGGCTGATCCAATCAGCCAATAGGATTGAGCTCGCATTCTACTGACTGTTCCAATCAGCCAATAGAATGCGACCTCAATCTTATTGGCTGATTGGATCAGCCAATAATATTTTTCCTACCTTAATTCTGATTGGCTGATAGAATCCTATCAGCCAATCGGAATTCAAGGGACGCCATCTTGGATGACGTAATTTAAAGGAACCTTCATTCTTCACTTGGACTTCGTTTGAAGAGGATGCTCTGCGTCGGCTGGATTGAAGATGGACCCGCTCCGCTCCGGATGGATGAAGATAGAAAATGCCGTCTGGATGAAGACTTCTGCCACTTGGAGGACCTCTTCTACCCGGATCGGATGAAGACTTCTGCCCCTCTGGAGGTCCACTTGTACCCGGCTGGGTGAAGACCTCTCAAGGTAGGGTGATCTTCAAGGGGGTAGTGTTAGGTTTTTTTAAGGGGGGATAGGGTGGGTTTTAGAGTAGGGTTGGGTGTGTGGGTGGTGGGTTTTAATGTTGGGGGGTGGTATTGTATTTTTTTTTACAGGTAAAAGAGCTAATTACTTTGGAGCAATGCCCCGCAAAAGGCCCTTTTAAGGGCTATTTGTAATTTAGTATAGGGTAGGGAATTTTATTATTTTGGTGGGCTTTTTTATTTTATTAGGGGGATTAGATTAGGTGTAATTAGTTTAAAAAATTGTAATTATTTTTTTATTTTCTGTAATTTAGTGGGTTTTTTTTTTACTTTAGTTTATTTTATTTAATTGTAGTTAATTGTAAGTGATTTAGTAAATTAATTTAATGATAGTGTATTATTAGGTGTAATTGTAACTTAAGTTAGGATTTATTTTACAGGTAAATTTGTATTTTTTTTAATAGGTAGTTATTAAATAGTTAATAACTATTTAATAACTATTCTACCTAGTTAAAATAAATACAAAGTTGCCTGTTAAATAAATATAAACCCTAAGATAGATACAAATGTAACTATTAGTTATATTGTAGCTATCTTAGGGTTTATTTTATAGGTAAGTATTTAGTTTTAAATAGGATTAATTTATTTAATTGAAGTAATTTTATTTTGTTGAATTTAAATTATATTTAAGTTGGGGGGGTTAGACTTAGGCTTAGGGGTTAATAAATTTAATATAGTAGCGGCGACGTTGGGGATGGCAGATTAGGGGTTAATAAATGTAGATAGGTGTTGGCGATGTTAGGGATGGCAGATTAGGGGTTAATAAAATTTAACTAGTGTTTGCGAGGCGGGGGTGCGGCAGTTTAGGGGTTAATATATTTATTACAGTGGCGGAGATGTCCGGTCGGCAGATAAAGGGGTTAAAAACTTTCTTAAAGTGTTTGTGATGTGGGGGGGGGCTCGGTTTAGGTGTTAATAGTTTACGGGTGTTAGTGTACTTTTTAGCACTTTAGTTAAGAGTTTTATGTTACAGCGTTAGACCATAAAACTCTTAACTACTGACTTTTAAATGCGGTAGGAGTCTTGACAGGAGAGGGTCTACCGCTCACTTCTTGCAAGACTCGTAATACCGGCATTAGGCAAATCCCATTAAAAAGATAGGATACGCAATTTACATAAGGGGATTTGCGGTAAGCTCGAGTCACGGAAGGAAAGTGAGCGGTACACCTGTACCTGCCTGACTCGTAATACTAGCGGGCGTTAAAAAGCAGCGTTGGGACCTCTCAACGCTGCTTTTTAAGGCTAACGCAATACTCGTAATCTAGCCGTTAGGAAGGCACAGCAAGCTTTGCTCTGAGTATGAGTGCACCGTAACTTCCTGGAAGCCCTAAACAAACACCTAACGCAATATGCACCTCTCAACTGCCATCCCCCCATGTAAATAAAAGTATTAACCCCTAATCCACCTATCACCCACATTATAATGTTACTAATAAAGTAATTAACCCCTAATACGCCATTCACCCACAACGCAAATAACCTAATTAAAGTATTAACTACTAAACCACCAACCCCCCACAACGGCAACTACCAAATTACACTATTAACCACAGCGCAAAGTATCAATCTAATCACTAAGCCCCCTAACCTAACACCCCTTAACTTAACCCCAAATAAACTACCATTACCTAAAATAAAAAAGACTTTCTCCTTAAAAAATAATCAGTAAAATAAAAATATTCTAACTTCCTA
Organism: Bombina bombina; assembly: GCF_027579735.1. Lineage (NCBI taxonomy): Eukaryota > Metazoa > Chordata > Amphibia > Anura > Bombinatoridae > Bombina > Bombina bombina. The sequence goes on along the minus strand of NC_069499.1, from coordinate 116,075,155 downwards.
TTAAAATAAAAAAAAACTAACATTACAGTCAAAATAAAAAAAAACAACATAATATTACAAAAAATAAAAAAAAATAAGATTACAAAAATAATAAACCAAATAATCCAAAATAAAAAAATTAAACCTAATCTAATACCCCTATAAAAACAAAAAACCCACCCCAAAATATAAACTCCCTCTAATCTAACACTAAACTACCAATAGCCCTTAAAAGGGCATTTTGTAGGGCATTGTCCTAAGTTTTAAAGCTCTTTTACTTTTAAAAATTACAAAATACCCCCTAAAATTAAAACCCCCAACATCCCAAAAATAGAAAAAAACATAACTCTAAAAAACCCTAAGCTACCCATTGCCCTTAAAGGGGCATGTGTAGCTGTAAAATTTAGGGCAATGTCCTACAAAAGGCCCTTTTAAGGGCTATTGGTAGTTTAGTGTTAGATTAGGGGTGTTTTTATTTTTTGGATGGGTTTTTTGTTTTTATAGGGGTATTAGATTAGGTTTCATTTTTTTATTTTGGATAATTTGGTTTATTATTTTGTAATCTTAGATTTTTTTTATTTTTTGCAATAGATTTTCTTTTTTTACACGGCTAGATTTAGAGTTCTGCGGCCAAAGTGGTGCGTTAGCTACGCGTGTATTTTTCCCCCCGCACCTTTTAAATACCGCTGGTATTTAGAGTTCACAGAAGGGCTGCATTAAGCTCCAAAAAGGGAGCGTAGAGCATAATTTACCGCCACTGCAACTCTAAATACCAGCGGTGCTTACAGAAGTGCCCAGCTTCAAAAACGTGCTCGTGCACGATTCCCCCATAGGAAGCAATGGGGCAGTTTGAGCTGAAAAAAAACTAACACCTGCAAAAAAGCAGCGTTCAGCTTCTAACGCAGCCCCATTGTTTCCTATGGGGAAACACTTCCTAAGTCTACACCTAACACCCTAACATGTACCCCGAGTCTAAACACCCCTAACCTTACACTTATTAACCCCTAATCTGCCGCCCCCGCTATCGCTGACACCTGCATATTATTTGTAACACCTAATCTGCCGCTCCGTATACCGCCGCAACCTACATTATCCCTATGTACCCCTAATCTGCTGCCCCTAACATCGCCGACCCTTATATTATATTTATTACCCCCTAATCTGCTGCCCCCAACGTCGCCGCCACCTACCTACAATTATTAACCCCTAATCTGCCGACCGGACTTTACCGCTACTATAATAAAGTTATTAACCCCTAATCCGCCTCACTCCCGCCTCAAAAACCCTATAATAAATAGTATTAACCCCTAATATGCCCTCCCTAACATCGCCGACACCTAACTTCAAGTATTAAACCCTAATCTGCCGACCGGACCTCGCCGCTACTCTAATAAATGTATTAACCCCTAAAGCTAAGTCTAACCCTAACACTAACACCCCCCTAAGTTAAATATAATTTTATTCTAACGAAATAAATTAAATCTTATTAAATAAATTATTCCTATTTAAAGCTAAATACTTACCTGTAAAATAAACCCTAATATAGCTACAATATAAATAATAATTATATTGTAGCTATTTTAGGATTTATATTTATTTTACAGGCAACTTTGTATTTATTTTAACCAGGTACAATAGCTATTAAATAGTTAATAACTATTTAATAGCTACCTAGTTAAAATAATTACAAAATTACCTGTAAAATAAATCCTAACCTAAGTTACAATTAAACCTAACACTACACTATCATTAAATAAATTAAATAAATTAAATACAAATACCTACAAATAAATACAAATAAATACACTAACTAAAGTACAAAAAATAAAAAAAGAACTAAGTTACAAAAAATAAAAAAATAATTTACAAACATTATAAAAAGATTACAACAATTTTAAGCTAATTACACCTACTCTAAGCCCCCTAATAAAATAACAAAGCCCCACAAAATAAAAAATATCCCTACCCTATTCTACCCTATTGGAACAGCCAATAGAATGCGAGCTCAATCTGATTGGCTGATTGGATCAGCCAATCCGATTGAACTTGAATCTGATTGGCTGATTCAATCAGCCAATCAGATTTTTCCTACCTTAATTCCGATTGGCTGATAGAATCCTATCAGCCAATCGGAATTCGAGGGACCCCATCTTGGATGACGTCCCTTAAAGGAACCTTCATTCGTCGTTAGTCCGTCGGTGAAGAAGGATGGCTCTGCGTCGGCGGGATGAAGATGGAGCCGGAAGAAAGAAGATTGAAGATGCCGCTTGATAGAAGACTTCAGCCGGATGGAAGACCTCTTCAGCCCCCACTTGGATGAAGACTTCAGCCGGATGATGGACCTCTTCAGCCCCCGCTTGGATGAAGAATTCGGCTTGGCTGAGTGAAGACAACTGAAGGTAGGAAAATCTTCAGGGGGTTAGTGTTAGGTTTATTTAAGGGGGGTTTGGGTTAGAGTAGGGGTATGTGGGTGGTGGGCTTTAATGTTGGGGGGGTTGTATTTTTATTTTACAGGCAAAAGAGCAGAATTCTTTGGGGCATGCCCCACAAAAGGCCATTTTAAGGGCTGGTAAGGTAATCGAGCTGGTATCTTTTAAATGTTGAATAGGGTAGGGAATTTTTTTATTTTGGGGGGCTTTGTTATTTTATTAGGGGGCTTAGAGTAGGTGTAATTAGCTTAAAATTGTTGTAATCTTTTTATAATGTTTGTAAATTATTTTTTTATTTTTTGTAATTTATTTTTTTTATTTTTTGTACTTTAGTTAGTGTATTTATTTGTATTTATTTGTAGGTATTTGTATTTAATTTATTTAATTTATTTAATGATAGTGTAGTGTTAGGTTTAATTGTAACTTAGGTTAGGATTTATTTTACAGGTAATTTTGTATTTATTTTAACTAGGTAGTTATTAAATAGTTATTAACTATTTAATAGCTATTGTACCTGGTTAAAATAAATACAAAGTTGCCTGTAAAATAAATATTAATCCTAAAATAGCTACAATATAATTATTATTTATATTGTAGCTATATTAGGGTTTATTTTACAGGTAAGTATTTAGCTTTAAATAGGAATAATTTATTTAAGAAGATTTAATTTATTTCGTTAGAATAAAATTATATTTAACTTAGGGGGGTGTTAGTGTTAGGGTTAGACTTAGCTTTAGGGGTTAATACATTTATTAGAGTAGCGGTGAGGTCCGGTCGGCAGATTAGGGGTTAAAAACATTTAGTAGAGTGGCGGCAATGTGGGGGGGCCTCGGTTAAGGGGTACATAGGTAGTTTATGGGTGTTAGTGTACTTTAGAGCACAGTAGTTAAGAGCTTTATGAACCAGCGTTAGCCCAGAAAGCTCTTAACTCCTGGCTTTTCTCTGCGGCTGGAGTCTTGTCGTTAGATTTCTAACGCTCATAGAATGTGATGTGGGTAGATGGAGGTTTAGGGGTTAATAACTGTATTAGGTAGATTGCAATGTGGGTGGATGGCAGTTAAGTGGTTAATAACTGCATTAGGTAGATTGAAGGGTGGGTAGATGGAGGTTTAGTGGTTAATAACTGTCGCCTAGATTAAGAGTTTTGCGCTATAGAGGGTGCAAAACAAACGCTACAATTGTGTTATTTCACCCTCCATAGCGCTGCCCTTATGCGTTTCTGAAAAGCCTCCTTGTGCGTGTGATATGGTGGTGTTAAGCTCCATACCACACAAAATCCAAGGGCTGTGTTTGAAGTGCTAGTGCAAGCTTTACCCATAGACATCAATGGGGAGAGAGTGTTAGAAAAAAACACCTGAAGCACGGAATGAAAAGCTCTGCAATGCAACCCCATTATGTCTATAGGGAAAAAAAGTTACGTTTAAATCTAACACCCTGACATAAACCCCAAGTTTAAACACCCCTAATCTGCTGCCCCCAACATCGCCGACAACAAAATAAAGTTATTAACCCCTAATCTGCCACTCCCGACATCGTTGCCACTAATAAAAGTTATTAACGCCTATTCCGCCGCGCCCCAACATCACTGACACTATAATAAAGTTACTAACCCCATATTCTGCCGCTCCCCGACAGCGCCGCCACTAAATAAAGTTATTAACCCCTAAACCTCTGGCCTCTTACATGACCACCACTAAATAAACATATTAACCCCAAAACCGCGAGCCCCCCACATCGCAAAAAACTAAATTAAACTAGTAACCCCTAAACCTAACAACCCCCTAATTTTAAATTAAAATTACAATATCCCTATCTTATGTGAAATTAAAAAAAACTAAGTTTAAACTATCAATTAACCTAACATAACTATTATACTAAAATTAAAATAAATGCCAATTAAATAAATTACACATTAAAAAAAACTAACACTACTAAAAAAATTTAAGTCTAAAATTACAAAAAATAAAAAATACTAAATTACAAAAAATAACAAACACTAAATTCCTAAAAAATAACAAACAAAATTATCCAAAATAAAAACAATTACACCGAATCTAATAGCCCTATTAAAAAAAAATAATAAAAACAAATAAAAAAAAAACCCTAATCTAGAATAAACTACCAATAGCCCTTAAAAGAGCCTTTTGTAGGTCTTTCCCCTAAAGAAATCAGCTCTTTTACCTGTAAAAAAATACAAAGACCCCCCAACTGTAAAATCCACCACCCAACCAATCCCCCAAAATAAAAAACCTTACTCTAACAAAAACCTAAGCTACCCATTGCCCTGAAAAGGGCATTTGTATGGGCATTTAGCTCTTTTACATTGCCCTTAAAAGGGCATTCAGCTCTTTTAAAAAAAGCCCAAACCCTAATCAAAACTCATAACTACAGGTCTCAGATAGCGGAACAGATTGTGTCGGTATAGGCTGGAACTCGAGCATTTTAGCCTCACCGCACAACATGTAATACCGGCACTATGGAAATCCCACACAAAAATGTTTTTTTTTTTTAAGTTCGGGATTGGCGTTGCATTACAGACTAAAATGTTTGCCTTATAGCTTTACCGACATGACTCGTAATGGCTGCGTTGCTGTTTTATGCTGAAATGCCCATTTTTTCCACGTTAAAACCGTAACCTAGGTATGTATTAGGTAGATTGCGATGTGGGGGTTGGCGGTTTAGGGGTTAATATTTTTGTTAGTAGTTGCGATATGAGGGGATTGCGGCTATTGGGGTTTGACATGTTGCGTTACTTTTTTTCCGACGGGTTAGAATTTTAAGTGTGATTTAATTTGTTTCTTAGGCGCCAGCAGTTCATTAACTGGCGTAAGTCACTGGCAAGCCAGATATGTATATTTGTGCACATTTCTGATTGTCGCCAGTTTATCCGATTAAAGGCAGTTTATGATCTGCCGGCGCCATTTATGGGATTCCCCCAATGTGCGAGGTTAACTTACGGGTAATGCAGGTTTCAGCAGTTGCACTGAAACCTACGCCACTTATGTAATCTCGCCCATAGTTGCTAAACACCATTTCTAGATGTCAGGGGGCGGGATTTCTGTTTTCTTCACATTTCCTGCAGATCTTGTTAGCCCACAATTTTGCAGCCTTCTTGCACAAACATTTTAGCAGTTTTTTCCATACAGCCACACTGTGACAGTCACCTTGGAAACCCTATTTTACCATAATTTTTGTGGAAATCCAAGCACTTTTTCTATACTGTAAGATAAGCCATGTTTGCAGGGGATCACACAGAGAAGGTAGGCATAATGCAGGTGCAGTTATAAATAGAGAGAGGAAAACTCAACCAGGAATGAACAACATCTCAATAGCCTTTTTTGTGGCAAGTCATCATGTGGGGGCAGCCTCTTTCAGCCCAGTTGTGCCTTTCATGAAAAAGACTTTTCCTGATATCTATCAGTCTGATCACGCCAAAGTACCAGGCAATAGTCCTCCAAATGAGAAACATGGCAACCCCAGTTCATTATTTCAGTCTTCTGGGGGCCTCATAAGTGAGGTGCAGCCATATCCCTCAAGGCTCATTGGGTACAGAGTCCACATCTGGCTTGGCAGTTTGTTCTTTGGCCAATGTACCTAGAGAGATATAGCTGCATCAACTTGATGAGGCCAACAGAAGGCTGAAGCAAGTGTTTGGGGTTGCCCTTTTCCTCATTCACAGGTGGGTTTGCTGGTATTTTTGCGCTGGACTGTGCTTTGAAGGTGGGATCAGAGTGAGACTTTAGGAAAGCCCTCCTTTGTAAAAGGCACAATAAGGTTCAAAAAGGCTGATCCCATGTGGTAATGAACCAATAGTAATTGTAGATAGGCCTCCTTGAGTCTCATGGAAGCCCCTATGAGTTAAATAAATAAATCCTTTCTTAAATGAGGATAAACCTTTCTTCTTTAGACTCTAGAGTTTAGAAAAACATACACGCTATTGTTTACAACCATGTTTATTAAAAATTTAATTTTGCATTTTTTCACACTTTCTGTTGTATATTTCCCATGTTATCATATGAACATAAAATAATGCTATAGTTTCAATCTGCTACGCCTGCTGAAAAAAATAAAACAATGTAAAATATGTGTGTTTTTCCACTGAACATTACCTACAACAAGACTTAAATGCTAGCAGCATCTTAATTTAGACTCTAAAAAAGCTCAGCACAGGAGTATGAAATGGCTAAGCAGTGAAGTTAAGCATATTTTCACCATGACAAAATAATGACACATAAATACTATTTTGTTTCATCAGGTTGTCAACTCCCTTAAGTCTTTGGTCTTAGGGCTGAAAATGAGGATCATAACTGTAATATTAAATTTAGATTAAAATCAAATGACAATGTTGAACTTGGAAGCAGATATCAATTAATAATAATTTCCAATGGCTTCATCAACTGCGATGACATTAATCAATAAACAGATTAGATCTGGATCATCTGTTTTAGTTTGTTGCAGTACAGAGTTTATTATAATCACTACAAAATAAATAGATATTCTTATAACTTTGATGCATGAGATAGGTTAATAGTTATCACATATTTCCCTTGTTGCAGGATTGCTGTTATATTTTCTGCCAATACTTCTGTTAGTATTGGTGCTATTTCTAGAACTAAGATAAGCAGAATAACCTTAAAGATTATCGGCTAGATTACGAGTTTTGCGTTATGGGTGAAAAAGCAGCGTTATGGCTCTTTTTCACTACCGCTGGTACGATTACGAGTCTTGTAGGAAAATCTGTACCGCACACTTTTTTGGCCGTAACGCAACATAACTTATTATTTTCAATAGGACTTCCATAGCGCCGGTATTACAAGTTTGCCTGTCCGGCCAAAAAGTGAGCGGTACAGCCTATACCATCAAGATCCATACCGTAAACTGAAAGTCAGTAGTTGGGTTTTACACTACAAAGCTGTAACATAAAACTCATAACTAAAGTGCTAAAAAGTACACTAACACCCATAAACTACCTATTAACCCCTAAACCGAGGCCCTCGCGCATTGCAAACACTAAAATAAAATAATTAACCCCTAATCTGCCCCTAATCTGACCTCATCTCCACTATAATAAACATATTAAACCCTAAACCGCCGCACTCCCGCATTGTAAACACTAGTTAAATATTATTAACCCCTAGTCTGCTGTCCCTAACATCGCTGCAACCTACTTTACTGTTATTAACCCCTAATCTGCTGCTCCCAAAATCGCCGCCACTATACTAAAGTTATAAACCCCTAAACCTAACCCTAAGTGTAACCCTAACACCCACTAACTTTAATATAATTAAAATAAATCTAAATAAAAATTACTATCATTAACTAAATTATTCCTATTTAAAACAAAATACTTACCAATAAAAAAAAACCCTAAGATAGCTACAATATAACTAAAAGTTACATTGTATCTAGCTTAGGTTTTATTTTTATTTCACAGCTAAGTTTATATTTATTTTAACTAGGTAGACTAGTTAGTAAATAGTTATTAACTATTTACTAGCTACCTAGCTAAAATAAATACAAATTTACCTGTAAAATAAAACCTAACCTGTCTTACACTAACACCTAACCTTACACTACAATTGAATATATTACATTAATTAAATACAAATAACTAAATTACAAAAAACTAAACACTAAATTAAGCAAAATAAAAAAGAAATTATTAAATATTTAAACTAATTACACCTAATCTAATAGCCCTATAAAAATAAAAATAAAAACCTAGCCTAAACTAAACTGCCAATGACCCTTAAAAGGGCCTTTTGCAGGGCATTGCCCCAAAGAAATCAGCTCTTTTACTTGTAAAAAAAATACAAACAACCCCCAAACAGTAAAACCCAAAAGGGCATTTGGATGGGCATTGCCCTTAAAAGGACATTTAGCTCTTTTTCAGCCCAAACCCTAAGCTAAAAATAAAACCCACCCAATAAAGCCTTAAAAAAACCTAACACTAACCCCCGAAGATCCACTTACAGTTTTTGAAGACCGGACATCCATCCTCAACAAAGCGACAGAAGTCCTCAGCGAAGCCGGCAGAAGTCTTCATCCAAACAGGCCGAAGTCTTCATCCAAGCCGGCAGAAGTCTTCATCCATCTGGCATGGAGCGGCTCCATCTTCAAGACATCCGGCGTGGAGCATCCTCTTTTGACAGCTAACGAAGAATGAAGGTCCCTTTAAGGGACGTCATCCAAGATGGCATCCCTTGATTTCCGATTGGCTGATAGAATCAGCCAATTGGAATTAAAGGTGAAAAAATCCCATTGGCTGATTCAATAGGATTGAGGTCGCATTCTATTGGCTGATTGGAACAGCCAATAGAAAGCAAGCTCAATCTTATTGGCTGATTGGATCAGCCAATAGAATTGAAGCAATCGGAATTCAAGGGATGCAATCTTGGATGACGTCCCTTAAAGGAACCTTCATTCTTCGTTAGCCGTCATCAAAAGAGGATGCTCCGCGCCAGATGGATGAAGATAGAAGATGCCGTCTGGATGAAGATTTCTGCCGGCTTGGATGAAGACTTCGGCCTGATTGGATGAAGACTTTTGCCGGCTTCGCTGAGGACTTCTGCTGCTTCATTGAGGATGGATGTCCAGTCTTCAAAAACTGTAAGTGGATCTTCAGGGGTTAGTGTTAGTTTTTTTTAAGGGTTTATTGGGTGGGTTTTATTTTTAGCTTAGGGTTTGGGCTGAAGAAGAGCTAAATGCCCTTTTAAGGGCAATGCAAATCCAAATGCCCTTTTCAGGGCAATGGGGAGCTTAGGTTTTTTAGATAGGATTTTATTTGGGGGATTGGTTGTGTAGGTGGTGGGTATTACTGTTGGGGGGTTGTTTATTTTTTTTTACAGGTAAAAAAGCTGATGTCTTTGGGGCAATGCCCCGTAAAAGGCCTTTTAAAGGGCTATTGTTAGTTTAGTTTAGGCTAGGGTTTTTTTTATTTTGGGGGGGCTTTTATATTTTGATAGGGCTATTAGATTAGGTGTAATTAGTTTAAATATTTGATCATTTCTTTTTTATTTTGTGTAATTTAGCATTTGTTTTTTTTTGTAATTTAGTTAATTGTATTTAATTAATGTAATTTATTTAATTTTAGTGTAAGGTTAGGTGTTAGTGTACCTGGTGGATTGCACCCAGTGCAACAGACAATATGTAGGATGCTCCACCAGAGAGGCCAGGACACGTATCAGAGAACACCTTAATAATATAGACAATGGTGCAGAGGTGTCTGATTTGGCGAGACATTTTATTAATGTTCATGGAAAAAATGTAAACAGTTTTTCTTGGCAAATCATTGAACAAGTGAGGACTCCTGAGAGAGGAGGAGATGCCACTAGTAGACTTCTGTACCGTGAGGCCTTCTGGATATTCCAGCTGAAAACCAGAAGGCCACATGGTTTTAACATAGATGGTGACATCATTAACTTTTGGCAGCGAGAGAAATAACAGCTTAGGGTACATAGCTGTCCCCCCTTACATTTGACAGGTTAAGAGATTAGGACATCATATACGCATCAGACATACCAGATACTATACATATCTTTACTGTATTTCATTACCAATAAGCACTCATGGTAGATTGTGTACATACACATACTAGTTATTTTAAAGTGCAGTACTGGTGATATTTCATTATTAATACGGAAGATATGTTTTTATAGTCTTTTGTGTAATAATGCTCTGATTATATGTTATATGTTTTTTGTTGAATTTTTGGATATTTTTACTTCCAGCTCTGGCCTGAATGTAAACCTCTTTTTGGCTATTTACTGCAGCGCAGATAGTTCTATTTAGGACACCTATGGTCTGTATGCACATGGCTATTGCCAAACTGCCTCAATATATATGTAACATTACAGGTTAGTGAATATTATTGGCAATACCTTTTTGGCAATGTTATTTTACCGCACTGTTTTATGTCCATCATAAATGATCACAAACCTTTCCCTGTCTTTATGCTCAGCTGAAAAAACTGTCTATACTAATGATAGCACTGAATCCCTTAATAAGCCGACAATGTCCATTTCCTGCTCTATTGTCATTACCTTTGAATACTGACAGCTGCCTTTAGCTCATGACCCTGGACACTGGCTATTTAAGCTAGCTGTTCCGGGTCATGAGTATGTCTATGAGTAAGGCTTGTATAGCCGAAACGCGTAAGACACTTTTGTCTGGGAGCTGTCATGCTCTGCTAACCCAAGATTTTAAAGTTTCCTAAATAAAGCTGACTTTTGAATTATTAGCGCCTTGAGTCCTGCCTGGTCTATTGCTTGCTTGTTAGTGTAACTCAGGTTAGGTTTTATTTTACAGGTAATTGTGTATTTATTGTAACTAGGTAGCTAGTAAATAGTTAATAACTATTTACTAACTAGTCTACCTTAGTTAAAATAATTACAAACTTACCTGTAAAATAAAAATAAAACCTATGATAGCTACAATGTAACTATTAGTTATATTGTAGATAGCTTGGGGTTTATTTTATAGGTAAGTATTTAGTCTTAAATAGGAATTCTTTAGTTATTAATTTTAATTTTAATTTAGATTTATTTAATTATGTTCAAGTTAGTGGGTGTTAGGGTTAGGGTTAGATTTAGGGTTAGGTGTAGGGGTTAATAACTTTAGTACAGTGGTGGCGACATTGGGGACGGCAGATTAGGGGTTAATAAATGTAGGTAGGTGGCGGCGATGTTAGGGGTGGCAGATTAGGGGTTAATAAGTGTAGGTAGGTAGCAACGACATTGGGGACAGCAGCTTATGGGTTAATAAGTGTAATGTAGGTAGTGACAACATTGGGGATGGCAGATTAGGGGTTAATAAGTGTAATGTAGGTGTCGGCGATGTCGGGGACGGCAGATTAGGGGTGTTTAGACTTGGGGGTTTATGTTAGGGTGTTAGGTGTAAACATAAATTTTGTTTCCCCGTAGGAATTAATGGGGCTGCGTTACGGAGCTTTACGCTCCTTTATTGCAGGTGTTAGGCTTTTTTTCAGACGGCTCTCCCCATTGATGTTTATGGGGAAATCGTGCACGAGCACGTAAAACCAGCTAAAAGCAGCACTAGTATTTGAGTGCGGTATGGAGCTCAATTTTTCTCAATGCTGACTTATTGCCTGCTAACACCGGATTTTTGCAAACCTGTAATAGCAGCGCTATAGGGAGGTGAGCAGTGACAATAACTTGCAAGTTAGCACCGAGCTGCTCATAACGCAAAACTCGTAATCTAGCCGTATATTAATTAAAAAGTATTTTGTGAATCCATCAAAGTTGGAGCACTTTAATAGGTTTTATAGTTCCTTATTATTATTGGGGAGTGCTAAAAAGTGGGGGAAGACAGAACATAGAGGGCCAGATTACAAGTGGCCTGGTATTCATCGCCAGAAGTAGACTTTAACGTGCATGGGTTAGCACACATATTACAAGTTGAAAGTAAATTGTTTTCATGCAAGCAAAAGCAGAGTTCACCAGCTTCAGGACTTCAGATATTAGGTCCACGTTAAATTCTTCCCTCCATAGACTTCAAAGCAGTGCGCAAACTGAAGAAAAAAATAATTCTAATTGCTTGCTTACTAACCTGACACACATAAGATAAACCATGCTAACCTGAATGTAGTTATTAATATTTTGCATTTCAATGTTCTTCATAAAGAAGAAAATGTTCTTTTTACTTTTAAATATATTTCTATATTTATCTGATACTTTTTTGCAAAATATCTATCTCTCTCTCTACGAACATATATATATACACTGTATGTATATATATATATATATATATATATTATATATATATATAATTATGTATATATATATATATATACATATATATATATATATAAAAACACCGGATAAATAGAATGTCAGGGGATAAATTCACTAACAGGCCCCACTAGCGCTTCTTATAGGGACACCTAAAATACTAGGAGTAATCACACCTAATACTATATGATAAAAAATGTGTGGAAAAAAATTACTATTAATGATGATAATATCAAAGAATAGCAGCCTGTCCTAAATACAAGAAAGGTCCCTTAAACCTCTACAAACACAAAAATGAAATACAAAAAGAAGCAGGATGGCGCTATACAAAAGATACTATGCACACATAATAAATATACACATGTGACCAAATATAATGCAATACAAGACAACCCAAGACAATGGGGCATATGTATCAAGCTCCGAAGCAGTTATGAAGCAGCGGTCACAAAGACCGCTGCTCCATAACCTGTCCGCCTGCTCTGAGCAGGTGGACAGACATCGCCAGAAATCAACCTGATCGAGTATGATCGGGTTGATTGACAACCCCCTGCTGGGGGCATATTGGCCGCGAGTCTGCAGGGGGCGGCGTTGCACCAGCAGCTCTTGTGAGCTGCTGGTGCAATGCTGAATAAGGCGAGCATATTGCTCGCCATATTCAGCAATGTCTGTCGGACCTGATCCGCACTGTCGGATCAGGTCCGACAGACATTAATAACTAGAGGCCAATATGTCATGTGTATATAGAGTCCAAGATGAGAGTAAACAACAAATAGCTTGAGAGATCAACGATAAACGTCTCTTCAAATACAGCCCCCACTCAATCCATATGAGGTAAGGAAAAATCGTATCAGTAAAGCACTTGGCATCTCTCAGAGTATGGAACAGGACAGCCAGATTCAAAAAGCAACTTTGTGGTGGTCCAAAAGTGACAAATTCCAGCAATCTGTTATGCCTCAGTCACCTGGATTCGTAGTATGATGAATCTCTCAACACAAACATAAGGAAGAAAAAAATGAAAAAGGGCTCATAGTGTAACACTGTTTATTGTAAATGAGTATACAATAAACACATGTGGTAGTCCCACTCACATTTAAAACCCTCAATATATTAGGTATACAAATAGCATATAATCAAGGTGAAGCAAATCAACACAGGGCACCAGCAAAAAAGGTCCGTGTAGCGAAACCGAAGAAACAAAAAATACTCTGTTTGAAAAAGAGATGTACAGCCTCTATAACCTAAACCTTACACGTTTCGAAGGTTGATAATGAATAAAATCCCTTCTTCCTCAGAGTGTGCGAAGGGAGGTAAATAGTTAATAACGTTGTAGCCACATGATACATATTGATAAACTGTTACTTTTAAGACACTGTAACTTTGTATAATTATTCCAAGGAGACTGCATCCTTTTGGAAGTATTTCTCTAACAGTTGTTTACAGTTGTTAAGCTTGGAAAATCTGTTTATGCTTATCACAGGCTCCAACTGCTAAGAATCTGGATTTGATCAAGTATTTTTGGGGAGACATCCCCTTATATATCTTAAACTTTATTATTTGTATTTCTATATTTGATATTTACATGTATGATTATTTATATATGTACTAGGTGTACAGATTTTATACATTCTATTAACTATTACATTTGGAGTTATTTTGTAAGTCCACCAGTTTGTATGTTCTGTATACAGCCATAGATAACAGACATGCTTATATGTATATGCAATGGTTACTTCCCATTGAGAAAATTCACTTTTAGCTTCTCTAGTGCCTTCACAATCAGTTATATTGAATATATTTATATTTCTGTCTAGGAAGGAGACAGACTATCGTGAGTGGATATAAAGTGCTTAAGATTCTTTTGTGCTACTCTCTTTTTTTTATATATAATTCTAGAGGGGATTGGGATATTAAAATGACATACCCTGAAAGCAGACTAATATGTATTGGCTTCAGACAATAATACAGAAATAGGGGGACAGCGCCAATATTACGAAAACGTATACAGGCTCACTTCTATTTGGACAATCACCTAACGAAATTGTACGGATGGATAAATATGAATTATTAAATATATGAAGGAGAGCCCCAAGAGAGGCTTAAGTATACTAGAGACAGTAGAAATAAAGGATTACTAAATAATGGTGTCACAGATGTTATAGGACAAGTTAGTAGTATTAAAAAATGTCCTAGCCTAAGAGAGGATAGAAACTGGAAACAACCTCAAAGAGAAAAGAAGGTACTAAGAAAATTAGATATAGCTTATAATGGCCCAGCTAACTGTTGGTTGCTATTTTGTTTCTATTTTGTTGAATTCAATTGCAACATTATTGCTATATAATAAATATATTTTACGGTTACCACTTTAGAACGACAGAATAATTGTGTCACAATTATACCCCTAGTAAAGTATTGTTTGTTACACGCCACTGAACATTACTTTATGACTATTCCACCACACAGCATTAATAAGTATTTATGGGATATACTTTTTATTATTTAATAGTACATTATATCCTTTTACACATCCAACCCTCCCCCCTTCCCTCTCAGATTGCATCACTGCCATGTATATACAATTGATACACCTTCACCTCACATCCTAGACATTGTATTTTATCTAACACAACTTATCGTCACTTTATTGTTACTTTCTCGTCACTTGTTATAGACTTTATATCTATACACACATATTTACCTGGGCCATTATAAGCTATATCTAATTTTCTTAGTACCTTCTTTTCTCTTTGAGGTTGTTTCCAGTTTCTATCCTCTCTTAGGCTAGGACATTTTTAATACTACTAACTTGTCCTATAACATCTGTGACACCATTACCTAGTAATCTTTATTTCTACTGTCTCTAGTATACTTAAACCTCTCTTGGGGAGCTCCTTCATATATTTAATTATTATTGTATTGGCTTCAGTATGTAATTTTAATTTTACCTACCAAATCCACTCTTCTCTTTCTAGAAGCTTAATTATTATTTTCTATGGGTCACATCTCGCAAATAGCAGTGACAGACTTTTTTATATAGAATTCCCAGAGCGCAACCCCTTAGAGTGTCGCTGTGGTTTTTCACGTCTGATCTGGCAAATGTTAGATAACCGGGTCCTATATTACTAGACTAAATAAATGGGACCAGCATTTATTCATTTTAACCTATGTTCCAATATATTTAACTTTCCCAATGTCAAGCTTACTTTGACATGGACGAAAATTTATTATAAAAGATCAAAGATACAAAATCAGCTCTAGAAATATACTAAAATCAATGCACATTTTGAGTTATCTTTTCAACAAAAGGCAACTTCTGTGAAAACCAATATAGATCAGTAATCTTCACCAAATGTGTCTGGACACCCTGGAGTGTCAGATCCTTCTTTAAAGGGTTGTCATACCCTTTGAGCATTTATTTGAGCCTTAATTAATAAGCATGAACTGCATTCTTGGAACATCACAGTGATATAAAATAGTCTCAAAATTCATGTACTTGATGGCCTGATCAACTTGTAAAATGTTAATGTAAAAATGGTTGTTGCTTGTTTAAATTTATTTCCACATTTTCTTGATGCAATTTGTGGTGGTTTCCTTACCTAAGCACCATATGCTTCCTGATTCCTGTGCAACATCCCTACAGTTTAAATCATTTTGAGTCAAGTATAACTAATGAAAATAAAATAATTATTTATTAAAGGGAACAACATTCTTCATTCTCTTCTTTGTATATATTGTATGCATTATGATCATGAACCATTATTGGGACATATTTATTCATGTACATTCAAATGTGTATTCATTTTATATAAAATATATAACTTTGCACGAAACTCATAGATCGTCTCTGTATTCAGATTCTCTTTTTTTTTAATATCCAAGACACAGTGCATTGCTCATTCTTTGTATATATAGGGCTTTCAAGGTATCATGTAGAGTACACAGTAGCACTTTGTTGTTTATGGTCTTTTAGTGAGACATTTTAAGTATGGTTGGTTTGTTATTACTGTTGGTTTTCTGATAAAGTGGCTAACAATTTTCTGAAAAATGACATATAATAAAACGTATTGTTTTATGCTTCCTGTGCAAAGGATAACATACAATCTGGTTTTACAAGTGGAAGGTAAAAAAGGGTTAACCAGAGAATCTTAACACAGCAGACATTTTTTAGCACAACCTATACGTTTTTTATATCTTTTTAGCACAACCTTCTAAGCACTCCAGGTATGGGGTAAAGGTGTATAAGCTCTGTGAGAGCGAGGCTGGGTATACTCAGGCCTTCCGGGTGTATAAGGGAAAGGATAGCCACCTTAACCCTCCAGGTTGCCCAGAACACATGGGAACCACTGGCAAGATTGTCTGTGACCTGATATTACCCCTAATGAACTAATAGAGTGCTATTATTAGCACTCATATTACAAGTGGTAAGTTAAGTGCTACAATCGAGAGCAATACAAAATACAGATGATTTTTTTTTTTTTTTGGGGGGGGAGGGCTTTTGGAGACCTGAAATAAACCATTGATAATATAAATCTAAAAGAAAAGTTTTATTATTGACAAAAAAGGCTTTAAAACATAATGAAAGGAAAATAGTGTATGACAAGGTGTGGGACTGGGGAGGCTCAAAGGTGTATTTTTATGTGTGTATATATGTGTATGTGTGTGCAAATGTACGTGTGTGCATAGGCAGGGGCGTAAATACAGAGGGTGCAGGAGGTTGTGACTGCTACCGGGCCCATCCTCTTAGGTGTCCCGCAGCCACTGCTTCTTAATACCATCATTCCCTCCAGACCAGCGCACAAGCATTTTAAAACTGTGTACAGGATCTGGATGGTGTTTTTTTCTTAATGTAGCAATATATACATATATTTTAATTGAGGGTCCAGCATACAGTAGGACTTTTTTGTGTACGCTATGTACTTAGGGCAGGCTTTGAAGACTTGGAGGGAATTGTAAGGAAGGGACACTGCACTTCTGTGGCCCTTCAAGCTCTGCTCTTATTGCTACATTCAGCAGCCTGTCAATACAAGTAGTGCTGCTGACCGGCACAGAACTTTCTTGTTTCCCCTCCCCCTGCTAGGGTCAGTCTGTACAGCTTTTATGGTCCGGTGAGTATCACACACACATTTGCATCAAAGATCCTTCCTCTTGCTGAATAGTGATAGATGGTCACAAAGCTATGCAGCACCTTCCCTCTCTCCCATCAATATATATATATATAAAATGATGCACAATATATTTGAACTTATTTATAATATAATACATGCTATATTCTTGTAAATTATACAGGATTATTATGCAGCTTAAAGGGACATTCCACCCACATTTTTTCTTTTATGATTTAGCAAGAGAATGCAATTTTAAATATCTTTCTAATTTACTTATATTAACTAATTTGTTTTATTCTCTTGATATTCTTTGATGAAAAGCATATCTAGATATGCTCACTAGCTGCTGATTGGTTGCTGCACATAGAAGCCTTGTGTGATTGGCTCACTATGTGCATTGCTTTTTCTTCAACTAAGGATATTTAAAAAATTAAGCAAAATAAATGATGGAAGTAAATTGTAATGTTGTTTGAATTTCTATTCTCTATCTGAATCATGAAAGAAAGATTTTTGGTTTAGTGGCCCTTTAAGTGCAGATCTCTTACTATCTGTGTATAGATAGTCGGAATCATTATAAACAGAAGTGTGAACATTACCAACATATAGGTTCTCAGTGTTTTAGAATGATTTAAACAAAACAGTAATATTTTTTGGGGGGGTGGCCTTGATGGATTCTTGCACCGGGGTCCTGGGATTTCTAGTTACGCCTGTGTGCATGGGTGTGTTCACTCAAGCAGTAGACTCATGTATCCAACAACCAGATGTTATCTTACATTGGACTAGCACTTAAACACTTAATTATTACTTTTGACTTGTAAAATTAGCTAAAAAATTAAAGAGCTATTGATTAATCTTCAGTTATATTAATTCACAATAGTGATATTATCATATCATCTAATCAGAGTAACTGAAATCCAGCAGGACACCGAAAGAATTTTAGCAAAAATACCTTTTCAGTTTAAAGCTTGTTTTTAAACCTCCCTTCCTACCAATGGTGTAATAATTGTCATTTCATGTAGAGAATTTGTGTTATGTTCAAATAAAAATAACATGTTTTTCTTTTACATGGATGATTACCAAAATCTGGATGTGTAATTTGTTTAGTGAATTTAAAGGACCAGTAAATTCAGTAGATCTGCTTAATCAACAAGACAATACAGTAGCACTTAGTCTGAACTTAAAATGAGTAGTAGATTTTTTTCTGACAAATTTCAAAGTAATTTCCACTCCTTCTGTACCATGTGACATCCATCAGCCAATCACAAATGCATATACGTATCTTGCACATCCTCAGTAGGAGCTGGTGACTCAAAAAGTGTAAATATAAAAAGACTGTGCACATTTTGTTAAAGGAAGCAAATTGGAAAGTTGTTTAAAATTGCTGCTCTATCTGAATCATGAAAGTTTAATTTGACCTAAGTGTCCCTTTAACTTCTCACCCATAAAACGAGTTCTACTGTCAATTATACCATAATCACAAAAACATAGTAAAAAAAACACCTCTCTCTATAACAGCCCATTACAACATATGCACAAAAGAAAACTTAAAAGCATAGGACAGATATCAAACAAGCAATAAAGTGTCCAAACACTGAACTGTGCAAACAGTGGCAGAGGAAACCCTGCCAGATGTTTACTTTCTCATTGTCACATGGCACACAGTGATTGTTTGTACAATTCAGTATTTGTACACTTTATTTTCTTTTTTACGTGTCCCTTATGGTCCTCAGCAAATGAGAGTGATAAGGGAAAACCTAGGTTACAACATGGTCGTGCCCATTACTTTATAGAAACCAAAGTATTTTATAGAAACTTTACACATATATATTCAACTAACTAATTAACGCCTAGATTACGAGTTTTGCGCTTAACGCGGTGCGACACTAATGCCAAAAAAGTTGCGTTATTTCACTCTCCTTATCGCTGCCATTACGAGTTACTGAAAAGCCTCCTTGTGTGTTCAATATGGTGGTGTTAAGCTCAAAAGCCAAGGGCTGATTTGATGTGCTTGTCCACCCTTTCCCCTATAGATATCAATGGGGAGAGAGTGTTAGAAAAAAATAACACCTGAAGTGCGGAATTAAAATCTCTGTAACGCAACCCTTTCGAAAAAAAAATTACGGTTAAACCTTACACCCTAACATACACCCCAATACGCCTCCCCCGACATCACCGACACCTAAATAAAGTTATTAATCCCTAATCTGCCGCCACTAAATAAAATGATTAACCCCTAAACCTCTGGCCTCCCATATCGCTGCTACTAAATAAACCTATTAACCCCTAAACCTCCGGCCCCCCACAGCGCCGCCACTAAATAAAGTTATCAACCCCTAAACCTCTGGCCTCCTACATCACCACCACTAAATAAACATATTAACCCCTAAACCGCCACCCCCCCACATTGCAAAACACTAAATTAAACTATTAACCCCTAAACATAACACCCCCCTAACTTTAAATTAAAATTGCAATATAACTATCTTAAAATAATTAAAAATTTACCAATTAAATAAAAATAAACCTAACATTAAACTAACATTACTATTCTAATAAAATAAAAAAAGAATACCAATTAAAAGTCTAAATTACAAATTTAAAAAAACCTAACACTACGAAAAAAATTATAAACACTAAATTATGAAAAATAAAAAACACTAAGCTTACAAAAAATAATAACCAAAATTATCAAAAATAAAACCTTATCTAATAGCCCTATAAAAATAAAAAGCCCCCCAAAATAAAAACAACCCCTAACCTACAATAAACTACCAATAGCCCTTAAAAGGGCCTTTTGTAGATCATTGCCCTAAGTTAAAAAGCTCTTTAACCTGTAAAAAAATACAAAGTCCCCCCAATAGTAAAACCCACCACCCAACCAAACCCCCAAAATAAAATAAAATTAACTCTAAAAAATCCTAAACTACCCATTGCCCCTAAAGGGGCGTTTGTATGGGCATTGCCCTTAAAAGGGCATTCAGTTCCCATCCCTAATCTAAAAAAAGAAACCACACAAAAAAAAAACAAAAAAAAAACTTAACACTAACCCCAGAATATCTACTCACGATTCCTGAAGTCCGGACATCCATCTCCATCCAGGTGGCGAGAAGTCTTCATCCAGGTGGTGAGAAGTCTTCATCCAGGCGGCGACACCTTCATCCATCGCTGGGGCGTCTTCTATCTTCATTTCGGCGGTGCGGAGCAGAGCTATTCTGGAAGTGGATCCCATCCTGCACGGAGAGTCCTCTTCATACGGTCACCGCTGTACACTGAAGTTGAATGCAAGGTAGCCGTTTCAAAATGGCGTACCTTGCATTCCTATTGGCTGATTTGATTCTTCAAATTCAAATCAGCCAATAGGATGAGAGCTTCTGAAATCCTATTGGCTGTTCAAAACAGCCAATAGGATGAGAGCTACTGAAATCCTGAATATCAGTTTTGAACAACCAAAAGGATTTCAGAAGCTCTCATCCTATTTGATGATTTGAATTTGAAGAATTAATTCAGCCAATAGGAATGCAAGGTACGCCATTTTGAAATGGCTACCTTGCATTCAACTTCAGTGTATGGTGGTGACCGTATGAAGAGGATGCTCAGTGCAGGATGGGATCCACTTCCAGGATAGCTCCGCTGGGATGAAGATAGAAGACGTTCCCAAGATGGATAAAGGTGTCGCCTCCTGTATGAAGACTTCTTGCAGCCTGGATGAAGATGGATATCCAGACTTCAGGAACCATAAGTTGATTTTATGGTGTTAGTCTTAGGTTTTTTTCTAGTTTTTTTGGGTGTTTTTTTTTTAGATTAGGGATGAGCACTTGTAAAAGAGCTGAATGCCTTTTTAAGGGCAGTGAAAAAGAGCTGAATGCCCATACAAATGCCCCTTTAGGGGCAATGGGTAGTTTAGGATTTTTTAGAGTTAGTTTTTTTTTATTTTGGGGAGTTGGTTGGGTGGTTGGTTTTACTGTTGGGGGACTTTATATTTTTTTACAGGTAAAAGAGTTGTTTAACTTAGAGCAATGTCCTACAAAAGGCCCTTTTAAGGGCTATTGATAGTTTATTGTAGGTTAGGGGGTGTTTTTATTGTGGAGGGGCTTTTTTATTTTTATAGGGCTATTAGATTTGTCAGCCATATAGAATCAGTCCAGGATTAGGCCCAATTGCTAGAGTGATAATAGATACACACGCTAGCACACTGAGAAAAACCCAGGATGTGACCCACTCAGGAAAGAAAAAGTTAGTATGTGGAAAAAAGAAAAACTGAGTACTCACAAATATTGCAGAGGGTAACCCAGACAAAGGAACAAAATGGGCAGATTTTGTGAATCTATCAACTATTATCCAAACAGTGTTGTTTACGGTCAGTGATGAAATTCATGGACAAATGGGTCCAAGGTTGGTAAGAAATGGGCAGAGGTCGAAGCAAACTAGAAGGAAAGATATGTGGTGTCTTATTAGATGCACATACAGTGCAAGCAGAAACATAATCTTTGACTTCTTGTTCCAAAGAGGGCCACCAGACATATTGCTTAAGTTTCCATAAAGTATTGCTGATCCTAGGATGTCCAGAAAGGAGGTTGTCATGAGACTGACAATTGAGCTATGATATCATAAAGATGGAGGATATTACCAGACTCTAAGTAGAGAATTAGTGGATTGGAACTGTCTTGACGAAGCATCTGCTTTGATATTTATTGTGCCGGGTATGTAGGATAGAACATAGTGGAAATGTAAAAAATATAATGACCGCCGAGCCTGACGGGAATTTAAGTGTTTGGCAGTTTGGAGGTAGAGAGAAGGTTCTTATGATTGGTAAGAATAGAGAAAGGTTGTGTAGTACCATCCAACCAATATCCATTCATCCAAAGCCATTTTAATAGCCAACAACTCTTTGTTGACCACATCGTAGTTTAATTCAGAAGAGGTGAACGTCTTGGAGAAGAAGCCGACGGGATGAATCTTGCCAGACTCTGGAATACGTTGAGAAAGGACTGCTCCAGTGGCTACTGAGGAAGCATCCACTTCCAGGATAAACTGAAGTTCAGGATTAGGATGAAGAGGGATGGGAGCAGAAGAAAAAGCCCTTTTAAGAGCTTCAAAAGCCTGAATAGCATTCGGAGACCACTCTTTCCAATTTTGTCCCTTCATAGTCAGGGAAGTAAGAGGTGCCATAGTAGTAGCAAAACCTTTGATGAACTTCCTGTAATAACTGGCGAACCCCAGGAAACATTGGGGAGCTTTTAGGGACTTGGGTCTTGACCATTCGATAATGGTCGATACTTTAGTAGTATCCATTTCAAAGCCTGTCTTAGTTATTATGTATCCCAGAAAGGGAACTGTATCCTGGTGAAAAGAACATGTTTCAATCTTGGCAAAAAGATGATTATCTCAAAGACGTTGTAGTACCTTCCTGACATGGGATACATTGTCTTGGTACGTTAGGGAAAAGATGAGGACATCATCAAGATAAATGGTTACAAAAATATTCAGATAATTTTGGAAAAGTTCATTCACAACGTGTTGGAACACTGTGGGGCTTTGCAAAGCCCAAAAGGCATAACCTGGTATTCATAGTGCCCAAAGCGAGTATTAAAAGCCGTCTTCCATTCATCCCCTTTGCGCATTCGGATGATGTTGTATGCGCCTCGAAGATCTAATTTGGTAAAAATAGTAGAGCCTTGCAGGTAAGTAAACAGTTTGGGGATAAGTGGTAGAGGATAACTGTTCTTAACAGTAATTTGATTTAGACCTCTATAATCTATAAAGGGCCAAAGACCTCTGTCCTTTTTTCCACAAAAAAGAAACCAACCCCCACTGGTGAAGAAGAAGAAGGTCTTATGAAACCCCTATACAAGTTGTCCTTGATATATTCCTCCAGGGTGAGGTTTTGGGGTTTGGACAATGGATAGGTCTTGCCATGGGGCAATCAAAGGCACGATGAGGTGGAAGGCATTCCGCCTCTTTTTTTGGAAGAGACATCAAGAAAGTCCAAATAAGTAGATGGTAAGGAATTAGGAGTTTCCATGGCAAATGCTGTAGTGACATGAGGTTTGGCAGGATTATGTAAACAGTTGTGAAAACATGTAGAACCCCAAGAAGTGAGTTCACCTTGAACCCAGGAAAATGTTGGGTTGTGTAACTGGAGCCAGTGAAGACCCAAAATTATGGGAAATTAGGAAGTCAGAATGACGTCAAAACTGATTAATTCAGAGCGGAGAACTCTTACAGAAAAGCATAAGGTTTAGTAGAATACTGAATAAGTCCAGAGCCCAGCGGATCACAGCTGACAGTGGAGACCTTGACAGAATAATCCTTAGATCATACAGTAATCTTATGTGTGGATACAAAGGTAGAATCCATGAACACCCCTCCAGCACTGGAATCAACAAGGCCTTGGGAATAGATCTTGCGGTCTCCTAGGTGAAGAGCCACAGGTACAAAGAGCTTGTTGTTGAGGGAAGAAAATTCAATTTGGCTTAACTCAGTCCCTTGAGCAGGAGTTAAGCCCTGGCTTTTACTGGTCTTGTGGGGCATCCCCTCAATAAGTGTCTCTTAAGGCCACAGTATAGGCATAAACCAAGGGAGCACCGTCTCTGGCATTTGGTCTCTGTTAGCTTTATGGTACCAACTTCCATAGGTTCTGTTTAATCTGACGAGGATAGAGAAGAGGATACTGGATTGGAGTAACGGGGTGCTAAGCGGAAGGAAGACCGGGACAAAGGATTACAAGTTCTCTCTCTTTCTTGTTGTCGTTCGCTATACCTGGTATCAAGCCAGATACAAAGATTGATAAGATCTTCAAGGGATTCTGGGAGATCCCGAAATACAAGTTAATCTTTGAGATGTTCAGAGAGTCCCTTATGAAATGCTGCTCTTAGGGCTCCATGATTCTAAGAGGTCTTGGCAGCAAGAGAGCGGAATTCAATAGCATACTGAGCTACCGACTGGGTTCCCTGAAGTAAATCCAAAAATCCGGCCTCTGCAGCCGAGGATCTCCCAGGCTTGTCAAAAACAGAAGAAATTATAGACAGGAAAGAATCCACATCTTGGAGTATAGGATCATTCTTTTCCAAGAGAGGAGATACCCAGCCCAAAGAAATTAAAAATGTTATCCTAGAGGAAGGTGTAGTAAACAATGCAGCGCTGTTATGAAAATGAAGGCAGCACTGATTTAAAAAACCATGACAGTCCTTAGGGTTGCCATCATATTTATCGGGAAGAGGTATCCTAGGCTTTACATGCCCTTGTGGAAGGGCAGCTGGAATGGTGGGGTAGAGGAAGCCAGTGAGGTAGAGTTGGTCTGTATTGGGGTAACCAGACTTTGTAGTAAAGCAGCAATTTGTTCCAATTTGGAGTCCAGGGATTGCAAATGTGTGGCATGAGATCCCAACAATTGTCCCTGGTGGGTCACAGCTCTGGATAGCTCAGCAGGGTCCATATTATGGCCCGTTTGTTCTGTCAGCTGTATTGAATCAGTCCAGAATTAGGCCCAATTGCTAGAGTGATAATAGATACACACGCTAGCACACTGAGAAAAACCCACTATGTCAACCACTCAGGAAAGAAAAAGTTAGTATGTGGAAAAAAAGAAAAACTGAGTACTCACAAATATTGCAGGACCACGGGAAAGTAAATTCTTGATGAGAAGATTGAAAAAAAATCAATGTACTGTTGCTTTAAAAGTGTATATATAGGTCTGTAACACTTTATAGCAGGCTGTCAGGGTGCCAGGAATCAGACTGAGATGAGAAGTGCAAAAATAATCACACCTTTATTAATAGCAAAAAGTAATAAAAAAAAGTCCACAAGTCAAATAACAAGCCAGGAGTTAAAACCAGGGGCGCGATCCGATATACGGCGCAGGTTTCGGCGCAAGCGTGGAAACCTGCGCTGCCCGTAGTTTCAACTCGCAAACTTGAGCTATCACATATACGGCGCCGTCAGATGCTAAAGTGCCGTAAGTCTGACAAACTAGCGATGTCCAGAAATCTGCGTAAGTACAAATTTCTGGAGTCGCCAGTGACTTATGGCACTTTAGAAACTACCGCCGCCTACAAAAACTGACAAAATTATAAAATCACCCGTAACTGTCTAACTGTCCCAAACATAGCCCGACACGTATACCCCTCTATCCGCAATCCCCCCTCTCACTCCTAACAATAAATGTATTAACCCCTAAACCGCCGCTCCCGGACCCCGCCGCCAGCTACATTAACTATATTACCCCCTAATGTGAGCCCCCTACCCCGCCGCCACCTACATTATATGTTCTACCCTCTAATCTGATCCCCTTACACCGCCGCCACCTATATTAAAATTATTAAGCCCTAATCTAATCCCCCTACACCGCCGCCACCTATATTAAATGTCTAACCCCCTAATGTGAGCCCCCTACACCGCTGCCACCTACATTAAAATTATTAATCCCTAATGTAATCCCCCTACACCGCCGCCATCTATATTAAAATTATTACCCCCTAATGTGAGCCCCCTACCCCGCCGCCACCTATTTTAACTACAATACCCCCTAATCTAATCCCCCTACACTGCTGCCACCTATAATAAATGTATTACCCCCTAGAATACTAAAATGTCCCTACCCTAAACTAAATTACAACTAGCCCTGAAAAGGGCCTTTTGCGTGGCATTGCCCCAAAGTAACCAGCTCTATTACCAGCCCTTAAAAGGGCCTTTTGCGGGGCATTGCCCCAAAGTAACCAGCTCTATTACCAGTCCTTAAAAGGGCCTTTTGCAGAGCATTGTCACAAAGTAATCAGCTCTTTTACCTGTAATCTAATCCCCCTACACCGCCGCCAATTATATTAAATATATTAACCACTAATCTAATCCCCCTACACCGCCGCCACCTAAATTAAATATATTAACCCCTAATCTAATCCCCCTACACCACCGCCGCCTATAATATATTAAATATATTAACCCCTAATCTGACCCCCCTACACCGCTGCCACCTATATTAACTATATAAACCCTAATTATATTAATTATACCCTATATTATATTATTTAGAGTTTTGCGGCCAAAGGGGTGGGTTAGCTACGCATGCTTTTTTCTGGCCGCACCTTTTAAATACCGCTGGTATTTAGAGTTCACAGAATGGCTGCGTTAGGCTCCAAAAAAGGAGCGTAGAGCATATTTAACGCAACTTCAACTCTCGATACCAGCGGTGCTTACGGACGCGGCCAGCTTTAAAAACGTGCTCGTGCACGATTCCATCATAG
Source organism: Bombina bombina (assembly GCF_027579735.1). NCBI lineage: Eukaryota > Metazoa > Chordata > Amphibia > Anura > Bombinatoridae > Bombina > Bombina bombina. The sequence goes on along the minus strand of NC_069499.1, from coordinate 116,048,654 downwards.
AAAACAATGGGGCTGTTTGAGCTGAAAAAAAACCTAACACCTGCAAAAAAGCTGCGTTCAGCTCCTAACGCAGCCCCATTGTTTGCTATAGGGAAACACTTCCTACGTCTGCACCTAACACTCTAACATGTACCCCGAGTCTAAACACCCCTAACCTTACACTTATTAACCCCTATTCTGCTGCCCCTAACACCGCCGACCCCTATATTATATTTATTAACCCCTAATCTGCCCCCCACAACGTCGCCTCCACCTGCCTACACTTATTAACCCCTAATCTGCCGAGCGGACCGCACCGCTATTATAAAAAAGTTATTAACCCCTAATCCACCTCACTCCCGCCTCAATAACCCTATAATAAATAGTATTAACCCCTAATCTGCCCTCCCTAACATCGCTGACACCTAACTTCAAACATTAACCCCTAATCTGCCGACTGGAGCTCACCGTTATTCTAATAAATGTATTAACCCCTAAAGCTAAGTATAACCCTAACACTAACACCCCCCTAAGTTAAATATAATTTAAATCTAACGAAATAAATTAACTCTTATTAAATAAGTTATTCCTATTTAAATCTAAATACTTACCTGTAAAATAAATCCTAATATATCTACAATATAAATTATAATTATATTATAGCTATTTTAGGATTTATATTTATTTTACAGGTAACTTTGTATTTATTTTAACCAGGTACAATAGCTATTAAATAGTTAAGATAATTACAAATTTACCTGTAAAATAAATCCTAACCTAAGATACAATTAAACCTAACACTACACTATCAATAAATAAATTAAATAAAATACCTACAATTACCTACAATTAAACCTAACACTACACTATCAATAAATGAATGAAATACAATACCTACAAATAACTACAATTAAATAAACTAACTAAAGTACAAAAAATAAAAAAGAACTAAGTTACAAAAAATAAAAAAATATTTACAAACATTAGAAAAATATTACAACAATTTTAAACTAATTACACCTTCTCTAAGCCCCCTAATAAAATAACAAAGCCCCCCAAAATAAAAAATGCCCTACCCTATTCTAAATTACAAAAGTTCAAAGCTCTTTTACCTTACCAGCCCTGAACAGGGCCCTTTGCGGGGCATGCCCCAAGAAATTCAGCTCTTTTGCCTGTAAAAAAACACATACAATACCCCCACCCCCAACATTACAACCCACCACCCACATACCCCTAATCTAACCCAAACCCCCCTTAAATAAACCTAACACTAAGCCCCTGAAGATCTTCCTACCTTATCTTCACCTCACTGGGTATCACCGATCGGTTCTGGCTCCAAAATCTTCATCCAACCCAAGCGGGGGCTGGCGATCCATAATCCTGCGGCTGAAGAGGTCCAGAAGAGGCTCCAAAGTCTTCATCCTATCCGGGAAGAAGAGGCGATCCAGACCGGCAACCATCTTGATCCAAGCGGCATCTTCTATCTTCATCCGATGAGGAACGGCTCCATCGTGAAGACCTCCAGCGCGGACCAATCTTCTTCCGACGACGTCCAACTGAAGAATGACGGTTCCTTTAAGGGACGTCATCCAAGATGGCATCCCTCGAATTCCGATTGGCTGATAGGATTCTATCAGCCAATCGGAATTAAGGTAGGAAAATTCTGATTGGCTGATGGAATCAGCCAATAAGAATCAAGTTCAACCCGATTGGCTGATCCGATCAGCCAATCAGATTGAGCTTGCATTCTATTTGCTGATCGGAACAGCCAATAGAATGCGAGCTCAATCTGATTGGCTGATTGGATCAGCCAATCGGATAGAACTTGATTCTGATTGGCTGATTCCATCAGCCAATCAGAATTTTCCTACCTTAATTCCGATTGGCTGATAGAATCCTATCAGCCAATCGGAATTCGAGGGACGCCATCTTGGATGACGTCCCTTAAAGGAACCGTCATTCTTCAGTTGGATGTCGTCGGAAGAAGATTGGTCCGCGCTGGAGGTCTTCACGATGGAGCCGTTCCTCATCGGATGAAGATAGAAGATGCCGCTTGGATCAAGATGGTTGCCGGTCTGGATCGCCTCTTCTTCCCGGATAGGATGAAGACTTTGGAGCCTCTTCTGGACCTCTTCAGCCGCAGGATTATGGATCGCCAGCCCCCGCTTGGGTTGGATGAAGATTTTGGAGCCAGGACCAATCGGTGATACCCGGTGAGGTGAAGATAAGGTAGGAAGATCTTCAGGGGCTTAGTGTTAGGTTTATTTAAGGGGGGTTTGGGTTAGATTAGGGGTATGTGGGTGGTGGGTTGTAATGTTGGGGGGGGTATTGTATGTGTTTTTTTACAGGCAAAAGAGCTGAATTTCTTGGGGCATGCCCCGCAAAGGGCCCTGTTCAGGGCTGGTAAGGTAAAAGAGCTTTGAACTTTTGTAATTTAGAATAGGGTAGGGCATTTTTTTATTTTGGGGGGCTTTGTTATTTTATTATGGGGCTTAGAGTAGGTGCAATTAGTTTAAAATTGTTGTAATATTTTTCTAATGTTTGTAAATATTTTTTTATTTTTTGTAACTTAGTTCTTTTTTATTTTTTGTACTTTAGTTAGTTTATTTAATTGTAGTTATTTGTAGGTATTGTATTTAATTCATTTATTGATAGTGTAGTGTTAGGTTTAATTGTAGGTAATTGTAGGCATTTTATTTAATTTATTTATTGATAGTGTAGTGTTAGGTTTAATTGTAACTTAGGTTAGGATTTATTTTACAGGTAAATTTGTAATTATTTTAACTATTTTAGCTATTAAATAGTTCTTAACTATTTAATAGCTATTGTACCTGGTTAAAATAAATACAAAGTTACCTGTAAAATAAATATAAATCCTAAAATATCTATAATATAATTATAATTTATATTGTAGATATATTAGGATTTATTTTACAGGTAAGTATTTAGATTTAAATAGGAATAATTTATTTAATAAGAGTTAATTTATTTAGTTAGATTTAAATTATATTTAATTTAGGGGGGTGTTAGTGTTAGGGTTAGACTTAGCTTTAGGGGTTAATACATTTATTAGAATAGCGGTGAGCTCCAGTTGGCAGATTAGGGGTTAATGTTTGAAGTTAGGTGTCGGCGATGTTAGGGAGGGCAGATTATGGTTTAATACTATTTATTATAGGGTTATTGAGGCGGGAGTGAGGCGGATTAGGGGTTAATAACTTTATTATAATAGTGGTGCGGTCCGCTCGGCAGATTAGGGGTTAATAAGTGTAGGCAGGTGGAGGCGACGTTGAGGGGGGCAGATTAGGGGTTAATAAATATAATATAGGGGTCGGCGGTGTTAGGGGCAGCAGATTAGGGGTACATAAGGATAACGTAGGTAGCGGCGCTTTGCGGTCGGCAGATTAGGGGTTAATTATTGTAGGTAGCTGGCGGCGACATTGTGGGGGGCAGGTTAGGGGTTAATAAATATAATATAGGGGTCGGCGGTGTTAGGGGCAGCAGATTAGGGGTACATAAGTATAACGTAGGTGGCGGTCGGCAGATTAGGGGTTAAAAAAATTTAATCGAGTGGCGGCGATGTGGGGGGACCTCGGTTTAGGGGTACATAGGTAGTTTATAGGTGTTAGTGTACTTTAGAGCACAGTAGTTAAGAGCTTTATAAACCGGCGTTAGCCCAGAAAGCTCTTAACTACTGACTTTTTTCTGCGGCTGGAGTTTTGTCATTAGATTTCTAACGCTCACTTCAGCCACGACTCTAAATACCGGAGTTAGAAAGATCCCATTGAAAAGATAGGATACGCAATTGACGTAAGGGGATCTGCGGTATGGAAATGTTGCGGCTGAAAAGTGAGCGTTAGACCCTTTAATGACTGACTCAAATACCAGAGGGCGGTAAAAACCAGCGTTAGGAGCCTCTAACGCTGGTTTTGACGGCTACCGCCCATCTCTAAATCTAGGCCTAAGATAGCTACAATATAATTAATAATTACATTGTAGCTATTTTAGGGCAAAAGGATGAAGGTAGCACTCTCAGCAACTGGAAAACACCTTTAATAGGAGCAACGTTTCGAGGCTACTTGCCTCTTTCTCAAGTCACTTTAAGGCAGGCAGAGGATATTCCAATAGAATGGTCAGGCAAAGCTGAGGTCAGTATAATTTTAAGGCAGGCAGAGGATATTCCAATAGATTGGTCAGGCAAAGCAGAGGTAAGTATCCCTTTAAGGTAGGCAGAAGATATTCCAATAGAGTGGTCAGGCAAAGCAGAAATCAGTATCACTTTAAGGGCAAAAGGATGAAGGTAGCACTCTCAGCAACTGGAAAACACCTTTAATAGGAGCAACGTTTTGAGGCTACTTGCCTCTTTCTCAAGTCACTTTAAGGCAGACAGAGGGTATTCCAACAGAGTGGTCAGGTAAACTAGAGGTCAAAGTCACTTTAAGGCAGGCAGAGGGTATTCCAACAGAGTGGTCAGGCAAAGCAGAATTCGGTAACAGATTATAGCAGGCAGAATAATGAGAAAAATCACAGATGCTGAAAGGAGCCAGAAGCAGGAAGACGATCCAACAAACTGGCACCGAGGAAACGTCCCGCTAGGGATTTAAAGGTCAGTGACGTCATCGAGGCTAGATATGTGCATGGCGAAAAAATTTGGTTGGGTTCGGATATATTCGGATTTTTCGGAATTTCGGTTCGGATTGATTCGAATTCGGAAAAATTTGAATCAATTCGGTTCGGATTCGTTTCGGATTTATTCGGATTCGAATAGATTCGGTTCTGATTCGGTTCGATTCGGTTCAGAAATTCAGAATTTCGGTAAGTGTTAGGTGGGATGTGCTGTGTATTATACTAGTATTATGTACTGTATGTTAGGTGTAACCCATAGCAGAGTGATATAACCTAATATACTGTACAATACTAGTGTAATCCATGGCCATCCGAATCTACCGAATAAATCCGAATAAATCTGAACTAATTCGGATTTATTCGTTAGATTCGGCACTAATTTAATTCGGAAATTCGAATCTAACCGAATCCCGAATTTTACGAATTCGGCCGAATTTCCAAATCGATCTGAACCGAATCGCACATGTCTAATCGAGGCCTGACGCGGCAGAAGAAGAAGATAGTTCCGGGAATCACGTAGACACAGCAATGATCAGAATCATGACAAGATTAGATTTAATTGTTTTTATTTTTGATAATTTCGTTTTTTTAGTTTTTGTAATTTAGTGTTTATTATTTTTTGTAATTTTAGATTTTTTAATTTTTTTCGTAGTGTTAGGATTTTTTAAATTTGTAATTTAGGTTTTTATTGGAGGTATTTTTTTATTTTATTAGAATAGTTATGTTAGGTTAATTTATAGTTTAATGTTAGGTTTATTTCACAGGTAAGTTTCTATTTATTTGAAGATAGTTATATTGTAATTTTAATTTAAATTAAGGGGTATTAGGTTTAGAGGTTAATAGTTTAATTTAGTATTTTGCAATGTGGGGGGCCGGCGGTCTTGGGGTTAATATATTTAGTTTAGTTATGAGTTTTGTGAAACATTTTTGTTACTCAAAATCCATAACTACTGCTCTCAGATGGCGGTATGGCTTGTATCAGTATAGGCTGTAACACAAGCTTTGTAGCCTGAACGCAGAACCTGTAATATCGGCGCTAAGAAAAAGTTACGTTTAAACCTAACGCCCTAACATAAACCCTGAGTCTAAACACCCCTAATCTGCCGCCCCCGACATCGCCGCCACCTACATACAGTTATTAACCTCTAATCTGCTGCCCCCGATATTGCCGCCAACCCCTAATCTGCCGCCCCTGATATCACAGCCACCTACATACAGTTATTAACCCCTAATCTGCCGCCCCCAATATCGCTGCCACCTACATATAGTTATTAACCCCTAATCTTCCACCCCCAACATCACCGCCACCTATATAAAACTATTAACCCCTAATCTGCCACTCCCGATGTCGCCGCCACTATACTAAAGTTATTAACTGCTAAACCTCTGTCCGCCCACATCACTACCCCTAAATAAATCCATTAACCCCTAAACCTAACCCTAACGTTACACTAACCCTAACGTAACCATAAAAACACCTGCTAACTTTAACATAATTAAAATAGAGCTAAACTAAAGTTACAATTATTAACTAAATAAAACTAAATACAAACTTACCTGTGAAATAAAACCTAAGCTAATAGTTATATTGTAGCTAGCTTAGGTTTTATTTTTATTTCACAGTTAAGTTTTTATTTATTTTAACTAGGTAGACTAACCTAACCTGCCTTACACTAAAACCTAATGTTACAAAAAAAATAAACACTAAAATTACTAAAAATAAAAATAACTAAATTACATAAAAAAACAAACTCTAAATTACAAAAAAAAAGAAACAAATGATCAAAAATAAAAAATAATTACACCTAATCAAATAGCCCTATCAAAGTAAAAAAGCCCCCCAAAATAAAAAACCCTAGCCTACAATAAACTACCAATGGCCCTTAAAAGGGCCTTTTGTGGGGCATTGCCCCAAATATATCAGCTCTTTTACCTGTAAAAAAAAATACAAACACCCCCCAACAGTAAAACCCACCACCCCCACAACCAACCCCCCCAAATAAAAAAAACTATCTAAAAAAAACCTAAGCTCCCCATTGCCCTGAAAAGGGCATTTGTATGGGCATTGCCCTTAAAAGGGCATCTAGCTCTTTTACATGCCCAGACCCTAAACTAAAAATAAAACCCACCCCCCAAAAAAAATTAAAAAACCTAACACTAACCCCCGACGATCCACTTAGAGTTCTTGAAGTCCCACTTGAAGGATCCATCCAGCCGGCGAAGTCCTCATCCATGCGACAAGAAGTCTTCATCCGGACGGCCTCTTCCATCTTCATCCAGCCTGCGAAGTCCTCATCCAGGCAGCAAGAAGTCTTCATCCAGATGGCATCTTCTATCTTCATCCATCCGGTGCGGAGTGGGTCCATTCTGAAGACATCCGGCGCGGAGCATCCTCTTCATACGGTCGCTGCCGTAAACTGGAGCTTCAATGCAAGTGACGTCATCCAAGATGGAGTCCCTTGCATTCCTTATGGCTAAAAGATTATGATGGCATCCCTTGCATTCCTATTGGCTGAAAGATTTCAATAACCCAATAGAATTAGAGCTGCTAAAATCCTATTGGCTGTTCCAATCAGCCAATAGGATGAGGCCTCCATTTAGGGGTTAATAGGTAGTTTATGGGTGTTAGTGTACTTTTTAACACTTTAGTTATGAGTTTTATGTTACAGCTTTGTAGCGTAAAACTCATAACTGCTGACTTTAGATGGCTGTACGGATCTTGTGGTTATAAAGTGTACCGCTCACTTTTTGTTTTGGCCTCCCAGGCAAACTCGTAATACTGGCGCTATGTGAGTCCCATTGAAAAAGGACTTTTTTAAATGAGCGGTACTGATGTTGCTTGACAGGCTAAAAGGTGTGCGGTACATCTATACCGACAAGAGTTGTAATAGCAGCGTTAGGGAAAATTAAGCGTTATGGGCCATAATGATGCTATTTGACTCATAACGCAAAACTCGTAATCTAGCTGTAACTAAATAACTAAACAACTAACTAACACCTAGATTATGAGTTTTGAGCGCTATAGGGAAAGTAAAGAACGCAACAAAATTGCGTTATTTAGCCCCCTTTAGCAATGCCATTACAAGTTTAAAAAAACCCGGCTTGTGAGGGCGATATGGAGATTTTGAGCTGCATACCCCCATAGACATCAATGGGGAGAGCCGGCAAAAAAAAGTCTAACACCTGCGATTGTGGAAACAAAAGCTCCATAAAGCAGCCCCTTTGATGTCTATGGGGAAAAAGAAAATACAGTTTAAACCTAACACCCTAACATAAACCCTGAGTCTAAACACCTCTAATCTGCTGCCCTTGACATTGCCAATGCCTGCCTACAGTTATTAACCCCTAATCTGCTGCTCCCGATATTGCTGCCACTATACTAAATTTATTAACCTCTATTCTGCCGCACCCCAACATCGCTGCAACTATATTAAAGTTATTAACCTCTAAACCTCTGACCTCCCACATATCTACCACTAAATAGACCTATTAACCCCTAAACCACCAGCCCCCCACATCTCAACAACCTAAATTCAACTATTAACCCCTAACGTAACCCTCCCACATATCTAGCACTAAATAGACCTATTAACCCCTAAACCACCAGCCCCCCACATCTCAACAACCTAAATTCAACTATTAACCCCTAACCCTAACGTAACCCTAATCCTTATGTAACCCTAATGTAGCCCTAACGTAACCCTAATCTTAATACCCCCTAACTTTAACATTATTAAAATAGAGCTAAATTAAACTTACATTTATTAACTAAATAAACCTATTAACCCCTAAACCACAGCCCCCCACATCTCATTAACCAAAATTAAAATATATTAACCCCTAAAACTAACCCTAACCCTAATGTAACCCTAATCGTAACCCCAACCCTAACACCCCTAAACTTTAACATAATGAAATTAGATCTAAATTTAGATCTAAAATTTACAATTATTAACTAACGCCTACCTAAATTACAAGTTTTGCGGTAAGAGCTGCTTGGTGCTAACTTGCAAGTTATTGTCACCGCTCACCTCCCTATAGCGCTGCTATTACAGGTTTGCAAAAACCTGGCGTTAGCAGGCAATAAATGAGCGTAGAGCAAAATTTAACTCCATACCGCACTCCAATACTAGCAGTGCTGTGAGCTGGTTTTACGTGCTTGTGCACGATTTCCCCATAGACATCAATGCATAGAAATCAGCTCTTTTACCTGTAAAAAAAATACAAACAACCCCCCCAACAGTAAATCCCACCAACCACACAACCAAACCCCCCAAATAAAAACCTATCTAAAAAACCTAAGCTCCCCATTGCCCTGAAAAGGGCACTTGGATTGGGCATTGCCCTTAAAAGGGCATTTAGCTCTTTTTCTGCCCAAACCCTAATCTAAAAATAAAACCCACTTCATCTTCAAGACATCCGGTGCGGAGCAACCTCTTCTGATGATGGCTAACGAAGAATGAAGGTTCCTTTAAGTGACATCATCCAAGATGGCGTCCCTTGAATTCCAATTGGCTGATATAATTCTATCAGCCAATCGGAATTAAAGGTGAAAAAAGCCTATTGACTGATGCAATCAGCTAATAGGATTGAGCTTCAATCCTATTGGCTGATCCAATCAGCCAATAGGATTGAGGTCGCATTCTATTGGCTGTTCCAATCAGCCAATAGAATGCAAGCTCAATCCTATTGGCTGATTGGATCAGCCAATAGGATTGAAGCTCAATCCTATTGACTGATTGCATCAGCCAATAGGACTTTTTCACCTTTAATTCCGAATGGCTAATATAATTCTATCAGCCAATCAGAATTCAAGGGACGTCATCTTGGATGACGTCCCTTAAAGGAACTTTCATTCTTCAGTCGCCGTGGAAAGAAGAGGATTCTCCGCGTCGGATATCTTGAAAATGGAGCCGCTCCATTCATCCGGATGGATGAAGATGTCGTCTGGCTGAAGACTTCTGCCGGCTTGGATGAAGACTTCGGCCCGCTTGGATGAAGACTTCTCCCGGCTTCGTAAAGGACTTCTGCTGCTTGGATGAAGACTTCTGTCGCTTCATTGAGTATGGATGTCCGGTCTTCAAAAACTGTAAGTGGATCTTCGGTGTTAGTTTTTTTTAAGGGTTTATTGGTGGGTTTTATTTTTAGATTAGGGTTTGGGCTGAAAAAGTGCTAAATCCTTTTCAGGGCAATGGGGAGCTTAGGTTTTTTAGATAGGTTTTTATTTGGGGGGTTTGGTTGTGTAGGTGGTGGGTTTTACTGTTGGGGGTTGTTTGTATTTTTTTACAGGTAAAAGAGCTGATTTCTTTGGGGCAATGCCCCGCAAAAGGCCCTTTTAAGGGCTATTGGCAGTTTAGTTTAGGCTAGGGATTTTTTTTTATTTTGGGCGGCTTTTTTATTTTGATAGGGCTATTAGATTAGGTGTAATTAGTTTAAATATTTGATAATTTATTTTTTATTTTGTTTAAGTTAGTGTTTGTTAGTTTTTGTAATTTAGTTAATTATATTTAATTAATGTAATTTATTTAATTGTAGTGTAAGGTTAGATGTTAGTGTAAGATTAGGTTTTATTTAACTGGTAAATTTGTATTTATTTTAGCTAGGTAGCTAGTGAATAGTTAATAACTATATACTAACTAGTCTACCTAGTTAAAATAAATACAAACTTGCCTGTGGAATAAAAATAAAACCTAAGCTAGATACAATATAAATATTAGTTATATTGTAGCTAGCTTAGGTTTTATTTCACAGGTAAGTATTTAGTTTTAAATAGGAATTATTTAGTTATTAATAGTAGGTTTTATTTAGATTTATTTTAATTACATTAAAGTTAGGGGTTGTTAGAGTTAGACGCAGGGTTAGGTTTAGGGGTTAATAACTTTAGTATAGTGGCAGTGATTTTGGGGGCAGCAGATTAGGGGTTAATAACAGTAATGTAGGTTGTGGCGATGTTAGGAACAGCAGATTAGGGGTTAATAATATTTAACTAGTGTTTGCGATGCGGGAGTACGGCAGTGTAGAGGTTAATATGTTTATTATAGTGGCGGCAATATCCAAAGCTGCAGATTAGGGGTTAATAATTTTATTTTAGTGTTGGCGATGCGGGAGGGCCTCGGTTTAGGGGTTAATAGGTAGTTTATGGGTGTTAGTGTACTTTTTAGCACTTTAGTTATGACTTTTATGTTACGGCGTTGTAGCGTAAAATCCATAACTACTGACTTTCAGTTTACGGTATGGATCTTGACAGTATAGGGTTTACCGCTCACTTTTGGCCACCCAGGCAGACTCGTAATACCGGTGCAAAAAAAATCCCATTAAAAAAAGGACCTTTGGAAAGCTTCGGTAGTTACGTTGCGTTACGGCCAAAAAAGTGTGCAGTGCAGCTAAACCTGCAAGACTCGTAATACCAGCGGTAGTGAAAAAGAGCCTTAACGCTGCTTTTTCACTCATACCGCAAAACTCGTAATCTAGCCATAAATAATTCCTATTTAAAACTAAATACATACGTCTAGATTTAGAGTTTTGTCGGTAACGACCCGCATAGCTAACGCATGCTTTTTCCCCCCCGCATCTTTTAAATACCGCTGGTATTTAGAGTTCACAGAATGGCTGCGTTAGGCTCCAAAAAGGGAGTGTAGAGCATAATTTACCGCCACTGCAACTCTCAATACCAGCGGTGCTTACGGACGCGGCCATCTTAGAAAACGTGCTCAAGCACGATTCCCCCATAGGAAACAATGGGGCAGTTTGAGCTGAAAAAAAAAACCTAACACCTGCAAAAAAGCAGCGTTAAGCTCCTAACGCAGCCCCATTGTTTCCTATGGGGAAACACTTCCTATGTCTGCACCTAACACTCTAACATGTACCCCGAGTCTAAACACCCCTAACCTTACACTTATTAACCCCTAATCTGCCGCCCCCGCTATCGCTGACACCTGCTGTATATATTTAACCCCTAATCTGCCGCTCCGTACACCGCCGCAACCTACGTTATCCCTATGTACCCCTAATCTGCTGCCCCTAACACCGCCGACCCCTATATTATATTTATTAACCCCTAATCTGCCGCCACCAACGTCGCCTCCACCTACCTACAATTATTAACCCCTAATCTGCCGACCGGACCTCACCGCTACTATAATAAATGTATTAACCCCTAAAGCTAAGTCTAACCCTAACACTAACACCCCCCTAAGTTAAATATAATTTAAATCTAACAAAATAAATTAACTCTTATTAAATAAACTATTCCTAATTAAATCTAAATACTTACCTGTAAAATAAATCCTAATATATCTACAATATAAATTATAATTATATTGTAGCTATTTTAGGATTAATATTTATTTTACAGGCAACTTTGTATTTATTTTAACCAGGTACAATAGCTATTAAATAGTTAATAACTATTTAATAGTTACCTAGTTAAAATAATTACAAAATTACCTGTAAAATAAATCCTAACCTAAGTTACAATTAAACCTAACACTACACTATCAATAAATTAATTAAATAAAATACCTACAATTACCTACAATTAAACCTAACACTACACTATCAATAAATTAATTAAATACAATACCTACAAATAAATACAATTAAATAAACTAACTAAAGTACAAAAAATAAAAAAGAACTAAGTTACAAAAGTGGGTTGTAATGTTGGGGGGGTATTGTATGTTTTTTTTTTACAGGCAAAAGAGCTGAATTCTTTGGGGCATGCCCCGCAAAAGGCCCTTTTCAGGGCTGGTAAGGTAAAAGAGCTTTTCTATTTTAATTTTAGAATAGGGTAGGGCATTTTTTTATTTTGGGGGTCTTTGTTATTTTATTAGGGGGCTTAGAGTAGGTGTAATTAGTTTAAAATTGTTGTAATATTTTTCTAATGTTTGTAAATATTTTTTTATTTTTTGTAACTTAGTTCTTTTTTATTTTTTGTACTTTAGTTAGTTTATTTAATTGTATTTATTTGTAGGTATTGTATTTAATTAATTTATTGATAGTGTAGTGTTAGGTTTAATTGTAGGTAATTGTAGGTATTTTATTTAATTAATTTATTGATAGTGTAGTGTTAGGTTTAATTGTAATTTAGGTTAGGATTTATTTTACAGGTAATTTTGTAATTATTTTAATTAGGTAACTATTAAATAGTTATTAACTTTTTAATAGCTATTGTACCTGGTTAAAATAAATACAAAATAAATATTAATCCTAAAATAGCTACAATATAATTATAATTTATATTGTAGATATATTAGGATTTATTTTACAGGTAAGTATTTAGATTTAATTAGGAATAGTTTATTTAATAAGAGTTAATTTATTTCGTTAGATTTAAATTATATTTAATTTAGGGGGGTGTTAGTGTTAGACTTAGCTTTAGGTGTTAATACATTTATTATAGTAGCGGTGAGGTCCGGTCGGCAGATTAGGGGTTAATAATTGTAGGTAGGTGGAGGCGACGTTGGTGGCGGCAGATTAGGGGTTAATAAATATAATATAGGGGTTGGCGGTGTTTGGGGCAGCAGATTAGGGGTACATAGGGATAACGTAGGTTGCGGCGGTGTGTGGTCGGCAGATGAGGGGTTAAAAATTTTTAATAGAGTGGCGGCGATGTGGGGGGACCTCAGTTTAGGGGTACATAGGTAGTTTATGGGTGTTAGTGTACTTTAGAGCACAGTAGTTAAGAGCTTTATGAACCGGCGTTAGCCCAGAAAGCTCTTAACTCCTGGCTTTTCTCTGCGGCTGGAGTTTTGTCGTTAGATTTCTAACGCTCACTTCAGCCACGACTCTAAATACCGGCGTTAGAAAGATCCCATTGAAAAGATAGGATACGCAATTGATTTAAGGGGATCTGCGGTATGGAAAAGTCGCGGCTGGAAAGTGAGCGTTAGACCCTTACCTACATGACTCTAAATACCAGCGGTAGCCCAAAACCAGCGTTAGGAGCCTCTAATGCTGGTTTTGACGGCTAACGCCAAACTCTAAATCTAGGGCCATAGTTACTTGTGAAATAAAACCTAAGGTAGCTACAATATAACTAATAGTTACATTGTAGCTATCTTAGGTTTTATTTTATTTCACATGTAAGTTTGCATTTATTTTAACTAGGTAGACAAGTTAGTAAATAATTATTAACTATTTACTAACTACCTAGCTAAAATAAATACAAACTTTCCTGTGAAATAAAACCTAACCTGCCTTACACTAAAACCTAACATTACAGAAAATAAAAAAAACCTACCATTACAAAAAATAAAAAAAACCCTACCTTTTAAAAAAAAAAACACCCCAAAACAAAAAAGCCTAATCTAGAAAAAACTACCAAGGGGGAACCCTTAAAAGGGCCTTTTGTATGGCATTGCCCTAAAGATAGCAGCTCTTTTATTAAAAAAACATTACAAAGACCCACTAATATTACAAACCCCCAAACCCACAAAATAAAAAAACTATCTAAAAAACCTAAGCTACTTATTGCAGTCAAAAGGGCATTTATATGGGCATTTCACTTAAAAGGGCATTTAGCTCTTTTTCTGCCCAGACCCTAAACTAAAAAAAAAAACACCCAAAAAAACCCTTAAAAAAGCCTAACACTAACCCCTGACGATCCACTTACAGTTTTTGAAGTCCCGCTTAAACGATCTTCATTCCAGAGTTGAAGTCCTGATCCAGGCGGCGAGAAGTCTTCATCCAGGCGGCGAAGTCCTGATCCAAGTGATGAGAAGTCTTCATCCAGGCGGCCTATTGAATCTTCATCCAGGTGGCATCTTCTATCTTGATCCCGGAGGTGCGGATTGGGTCCATCCTGAAGACATCCGGTGCAGAGCATCTTCTTCAAACGGTCACCATTGTACACTGAATCTCCAATGCAAGGGATGCAATTCAAGATGGCGTCCCTTGCATTCCTATTGGCTGAAGAATTTGAATCAGCCAATAGGAATGAGGGCTGCTAAAATCCTATTGGCTGTTCAAATCAGCCAATAGGATTTAAGCAGCTCTCATTCTATTGGCTAATTTGAATTCTTCAGCCAATAGGAATGCAATGGACGCCATCTTGAATCGCGTCCCTTGAATTGAAGATTCAGTGTACGGTAGTTTAGGGTCTGGGCAGTGAAAGAGCTAAATGCTCTTTTAAGGACAATGTCCATACAAATGCCCTTTTCAGAGCAATGGGTAGCTTAGGTTTTTTTAGAATTAGGTTTTTTATTTTGGGGGGTTGGTTGGGTGGTGGGTTTTACTGTTGGGGGGGTTTGTGGTTTTTTTACAGGTAAAAGAGCTGATATCTTTGGGGCAATGCCCCACAAAAGGCCCTTTTAAAGCCATTGGTAGTTTATTGTAGGCTAGGGTTTTTATTTTTGGTGGGCTTTTTTATTTTTATAGGGCTATTAGATTAGGTGTAATTCTTTTTTATTTTGGATAACTTCATTTTTTATTTTTTGTAATTTAGTGTTTGTTATTTTTTGTAACTTAATATTTTTTATTTTTTGTAATTTAGTGTTTGTTATTTTTTTGTAACTATTTTTTATTTTTTGTAATTAGATACTTTGTAATTTTAGAGTAGTATTAGGATTTTTTAATGTGTAGTTTAGTTTAATTTAATTGATAGTTAGTTTAATATTAGTTTAATTGTTAGTTTAAACTTAGTTTTTTTTTAATTTGACAGGTAAGTTTTAATTTAACTTAAAATAGGGAAATTGTAATTTTAATCTAAAGTTAGGGTTATAGTTAGGTTTAGGGGTTAATAGTTTAAATTAGTTTATTGCGATGTGGGGGGCTTTTGGTTTAGGGGTTATTAGTTTAATTCATATATTTTGTTGTGAGGGGCTTTCGGTTTAGGGGTTAATAGGTTTATTATAGTGGCTGCGGTGTAGGGCTTAATAACTTTAGTATATTTGGGGCGATGTGGGCGGACGGCAGATTAGGGGTTAATAATATTTAAATAGTGTTGCGATGCGGAAGGGGAGCGGTTTAGGGGTTAATACATTTATTATAGTGGTGACGATATCGGGGAGCGGCGGAATAGGGGTTTATATTTTTTTTTAAGTGGTGGCGATGTTGGAAGCGGCAGATTAGGGGTTACAACGTTAATATAGTGTTTGCGATGCGGGAGGGCCTCAATTTATTGGTTAATAGGTAGTTTATGGATGTTAGTGTACTTTTTAACAGTTTAGTTATGAGTTTTATGTTACAGCTTTGTAGTGTAAAACTCATAACTAATAACTTTAGATGGGGTTACAGATCTTGTCATTTTAGGCTCGCTTTTTAGCCTAAAAACTCATAATACCAGTGCTATGGGAATCCTATGAAAAAAACTTAATTTTTAGGAGTGCGGTACTGACGTTGAGTTACAGGCTAAAAGGCTTGCAGTACAGCTATACCGACAAGAATTGTAATGGCTGCGTTAGGGAAAATTATGCGTTATGGGCCACAACGCTGCTATTTGACTAATAACGCAAAACTCTTAATCTAGGTGTAACTAAATAACTAAATAACTATCATAATTTTTTAAAAATATATCTGCTTATTTATCTAATATTTATTTACTGTTCAATATTCATTTAAGGAAGTAGTCTTAAAGTTTCTCTTTAAACTACTTAAACACCAAAAAAATGTAACCCTTGCTTTGTTCATTAAATTCCCATGTTAGACAATTTGCATTTAGTTAGTAATTAACTGACAATTAACAGGCAATTAACTTATGTGTAAAAATAAAATTGTGTTAGTAGGGACTGGGAGAAGTGAGAGATTTTAAGAGGAAAATAAACTGAGGGGGAAAAAAATTATTAAAAAAAGAAAGAGAACTTGTATTTTACAATTTTTATCCTGTATTTTTTACACATGTGCACGGGCAAGATGTTTGGTTCGGCTAAATCTTTTGTTATGAATATTCAAAATACTTTTGTATTTTGAATATTCGTTGCCCGTGCTATTCGCTATTAGTTTTGTTTTAAACAAGAAGAATATTAACCATTTGTGGAACATTTACATTTGTTTTTGTTAATGTTTCTTTGCTACAGGGGAAAACAGTCACCTGTAGCATAAAATATTCACCATTAGTGTGCTGGAGAGCCGCACTAATCCTGAACCTTCTTCACAGAGCCTCGATGCGCGCTAATAGGAGGATTAGTGCGGCGGCTCCCAGGGCCTGTACCAAAGGACCTTCTACTTTAGTGTAGAACCTGGGAGTAACTGCGTTATGCCTCTAATTAGCACAGCAAGAAGAGGATGGGATTAGCGTGGCTCTTCAGTGCACATAGGGTAAGTACTGTATTTAACTATTTAAAGAAAAAAAATGAATACGGATGAATTTGTCTTTATTCAATCATTTTCTTTAAATTTAGTTCTGCATTTATTTGAATATTCATTTTGTGAAAACGAGACCAATATCTATGTTTTGTTAATGAATGTACATTTGTAACAAAATGCACATGTCTAAATTCTATTTTAGATAAAAAATACTTTAGTATCAGCTTTAGGGCCAGATAACTAGTGGAGCGCTAATTATCGCTTTCATGAAAGCGATGTTTGAGCTCCACTATGTAATACCAGCACACGCTAATGTGCACTGGTATTAAAAGTTCACAGCAATGCGAATGGGACCTCGCGTTCGAATTGCTAGGAAGCATTGCACTTACAAGAGCATGCTTCCATAGGCTCCTATGGGAGAGCAGCAAAGGGGGTAAGTAGCGTAGCGATTGCAGCAATTTTAAATATATATGTATATGCATATATACATATACAGTATCTTACAAAAGTGATTATACCCCTAACATATTTGTAAATACTTTATTATGTCTTTTCAATGTAAAGTAGTGAGTGTGCAGCCTGTATAACAGTGTAAATTTGCTGTCCCCTCAAAATAAATCAAACACACAGCCATTAATGTCTAAACCGTTGGCAACAAAAGTGAGTATACCCCTAAGTGGAAATGTCCAAATTGGGCATAAAGTGTCAAAATTTTGTGTGACCACCATTATTTTCCAGCACTGCCTTAACCCTCTTGGGCATGGAGTTCACCAGAGCTTCACAGGTTGCCACTGGAGTCTTCTTCCACTCCTCCATGATGACATCACAGAGCTGGCGGATGTTAAAGACCTTGCGCTCCCCCACCTTCCTTTTGAGGATGCCCCACAGATGCTCAATAGGTGTAATGCTCACGGGATAATCCTCTCTCAGACCAAACTCGGCCAATAGTCTTGTTATCCCAGAGTCGAGCCGGAATGATAGGGAATTTCCCAGAGCAGAGAAAGTTAATGAGATGAGGAAGGCAGCACTCACCACAGGCGATGAGGAAGGCAGCACTCACCACAGGCAGGACAGTCCCCAGCGGCAACAGTAGAGCAGTCCAAGGATGAACCACTAGAATGGTCAGGCAGGCAGGGTCTGGTAACAGCAAAGCAGTCGAAGGATAAACCACTAGGATGGTCAGGCAGGCAGGGTTTGGCAACAGCAAAACAATACAAGGGCACACCACTAGAATAGTCAGGCAGGCAGAGTTTGGCAACAGTAAAGCAATCCAAGGGCACACCACTAGAATGGTCAGGCAGGCAGGGTTTTGTCAACAGAACAGTCCAGCAGAGTAAGGGTTAAGGCTGGTAGAGTAGTCAGACAGGCAGGTTCAGCAACAGCAATTAATCCAGCAGTTTAAGGATTAAGGCAGGTAGAGTAGTCAGGCGGACAGGTTCAGTAATGATATGAGGCACAAGAAAGAATGATCTGTCACACCCAGGAGCACACAAAGTAACACCTATACTTGGGCAGTGACAGATCGCTCTTCAAAGATCTAAATAGGCGCAGATTCATGCCACTGAGGTCCGTCCGTCTTCCGGAGCGTGCGGCAATGACGTCAGCGCTGCATGCATCCGGAGCCGACACTGCCCCTGACAACGAGGAGGGAAGGAGACACCGCGCCCCTAGCAATGTCTAGAGCGGCGCGGCATGACAATAGGGTTTAGGTCTGGAGACATGCTTGACCAGTCCATCACCTTTACCCTCAGCTTCTTTAGCAAGGCAGTGGTCGTCTTGGAGGCGTGGGGTCATTATCATGTTGGAATACTGCCCTGCGGCCCGGTCTCTGAAGGGAGGGGATCATGCTCTGCTTCAGTATGTCACAGTACATGTTGGCATTCATGGTTCCCTCAATGAACTGTAGCTCCACAGTGCTGGCAGCACTCATGCAGGCCCAGACCATGACACTCCCACATCATGCTTAACTGTAGGCAAGACACACTTGTCTTTGTACTCCTCACCTGGTTGCTGCCACACACACTTGACACCATCTGAACCAAAAAAGTTTATTTTGGTCTCATCGGACCACAGGACATAGTTCTTGTGCATCATCTTTAAAAGAGGCTTCCTTCTGGGACAACAACCATGCAGACCAATTTGATGCAGTGTGCAGCATCTGGTCTGAGCATTGACAGGCTGACCACCCACCCCTTCAACCTCTGCAGCAATGCTGGCAGCACTTATACGTTTATTTCCCAAAGACAACCTCTGGATATGACGCTGAGTACGTGCACTCAACTTCTTTGGTCGACCATGGTGAGGCCTGTTCTGAGTGGAACCTCACAGACAGACAGCTCAGCATGCTAATGCACTGTGGCTGAGCTCTGTAGCAACCCGAGGGTTGCAGGTTCGATCCCTGGCGATGTCTACTCGGCCTTTCATCCTTCAGAGGTCGATAAAATGAGCAGTGCCTTGAGACGCTTATGGGTGATTAGCCGCGCTTTACAAGTACCCAATATATACAAGAGAGGTGTGTGTGTGTATATGTGTATGTGAAACCCCTGTATGATCTTGCCCACCGTGATGCAACTTAGGGTCTTGGCAATCTTCTTATAGCCTAGGCCATCATTATGTAGAGTAACAATTCTTTTTTTCAGTTCCTTAGAGTTCTTTGCCATGAGGTGCCATGTTGAACTTCCAGTGACCAGTATGTGGTGTGAGTGTGAGAACGATAACACCAAATTTAACACACCTGCTCCCCATTTACACCTGAGACCTTGTAACACTAATGAGTCACATGACACCGGGGAAGGGAAATGGCTAATTGGCCTAATTTGGACATTTCCACTTAGGGGTGTACTCACTTTTGCTGCCAACGTTTTAGACATTAATGTTTGTGTGTTGTTTTATTTTAAGGGGGCAGCAAATTTACACTGTTATACATGCTGTATGCTCACTTTCTTCAGTGTTGTCACTTAAAAAGATATAATAAAATATTTACAAAAATGTGAGGGGTGTACTCACTTTTGAAAGATACTGCATATTTATGTGTTAATATGTGTATACATGCATATTAACACATAAATATATATGTATATAAGCATATACATTTACAGGGGGAACAAAATAAAGATGCTGTTATCTTTATTTTTTTTATATTTTTTATATATATATATATATTTTTTTTTTTTTATTATTGTTTTTATTGAGGTTTTGCATAACAAACATAAAACATTGAACACCTTTTCACATCAAAAAGAAAAGTACATATGGCATTGAGTAGATCATTTCAGCAGTTCTAAAATAAACACTAAGGCCTCGCTTCCATTGAGTTGTAATTCAGTTTGCGTGCACTCGCAAACCGTTAAATATGCTGTTGAAAGCAATATCGTTTAACGACTGTTTCCAATGGCGCGTTATACCTCAATATCGGCAGCTGGACTTCGGCTGCCGAAAATATCTTTGCGTCCCATAGAAAGTAATAGAAGCCGTTAATCGATAAATTATACCAGGTTTCCAATGAAAGCGCAAACCTTTAATATACTGTCGGAGGCTGTCGATACATTGAGAAATATTACACCCAGCTCAATTAGGTGTAAAAGAGGAAAATTGTGCTTTTTGAGACCTATTTTCTATTGAAATTATAAAACTTGCAAATAATGCAAGTGTTTTAATGTAGAAATAAATTGTTATAAGTAATTTTTATTGTTGTCTCATGTATAGGAATAGTTAAACTTATATTCTAATAGAAATATCAGTATATATTTAAATATAATAATATATGCAAGAACATATCTACAGAATGCAAACTAGACCTATGCCTAGGGCAGCAATACATATTACTTATATTTATGAAGTGGAAAATATAATTATATTAAAAAATAATATTTGATTATTAAAAATATGGATAGGTGTATGTTTATTTTTCTTGAGAGGCAATCACAGGTAAGAAGCACGGACGTTAAACGTAAATTCTATAGCGTAAGGTCGGGTTACCTTAGCAACTAATTGATTTTCAAGAAATCCGACGTCAGATGGAAGCGTTAACACAACGTTAACTTACAGCTACACGAAAAGAGCGACTGCGCGCAACACGCTAATCTTTTCAATGGAAACCTGGTACTAAAATGCAGCCGTAAATTACTTTTAGCTGTCGGACGCTTCGGTAGCTTACGGCTCCATTTTTAACGACTCAATGGAAGCGAGGCCTAAGTAGGCTAAAGAAACCTCAATTTTACAATAGAATTGCATAAGTAACTGACCAGTTAGGAGCCCACTTTCAGGCCAAATAAACTATGAATGTAAAAATTAGCTGATGGTCAGATGGGCAGCTCTTTAGGAGCTTCCAAAACAGAAGAGATGAATACATAGCTTAGGGGGGGGGGGTATGTCAGCGGGCAAGCGCCGCTCTGGGTATGAAACAGAGAGTATGACCGTAGGGGATTTATGTTGTATAAATAAATTGATGCTACTTGGGAGCATTAATATCAAATCTAGAACAAATTTTAACGCTAAACATATGGGGTAAATACCAATTAGATGGAAGTAACCATCCGTTATGTGTTTTAAAACCACATATATCATTATTCCTCAAAAACACTCAATCCGGGCTGTAACTAGAGGAGTGAAGTGAAACGGATGTATCACCTAACCCATCTATGTATAGATATAATATCTCGTCATGACTGCGGAGCTAGTTAATTCAGTGTGAGTAGTAACATCCAAAACAAAGAGACACATTTGCTCCCAAGTAGCCACAGAGAGTAGAGGTGATATAAAAGGGAGTGTATGTCCACAAAATTGGGACAGATGGGTTTGAGGCTCTAGTGTGTATCCAAAAATGGATCATTAGCTTGCTACTGCAGGAGCGGTTTAGCTAAATAAGTGTGGCTATGTATAGGGATGGGAGTATGCACTTCAAACTAGGTCTTTTAACTCAGAAAAGGATAGAGTTGCAAAACAAGGATGAGCAGATCTAAGTAAAAATAAAAGATAGGCTAAGGCTAGGATTAATGGGGGAGAGCAAGTACAACCAATATACAAGGTGCGGTTAGTTGTTAGGTGCATCTGGATCACTAACACATATATAGGTGCATCTGGATCACTAACACATATATAGGTAGCTATCTAGGCAGCACATCTTACTCCAATACACCCAGAGAGGAGCAGTAGTGGTTCATTAATAAACCAACAGAAATACATAACTAGGTTCCCAGGCCTTGGTTTCAACTGTTATATAAATGCTTGTGTCTGAAGTGACATAAATTAGATAGTGCCACAAAAAAAGGGGGGGGGGCTACTTACACTCATAATATGTGTGTTTGCCATTAGAATCTAAACCTTCTTTAGGAACATTGTGACAGAAATAAGCACAAGCTGATTAACCTCTGTGTACCGAAACCTATATAGACTATTATGTACAATAACAAATTAATACTACATTGATATGCTTAATCTGGGGGGGGGGGGGTTGCAGCAGAGTAAATGAGCTTATTGTGACAAGGTGAAGACTCTTGCTATGGGTCTATAAAGTCATTTGAATGCTGCCCCCACACAGTTGGACAGTGCAACGGGTGTACATCAGTATATATAAGCTCTATTGAGGCGGACTTAGTTTATCTTTATGGTAAAGAACATGGGCTAGGTGGGTAAGTCTGTAAGCTAGGGAGTGGAAGGCAGTCGGCTGTATCTAATGTTTCTATATTGCAAGGCATCCGCGTATGTAGAAAGTGATACAGGGTCTCATAATGTTAACATAAACATGAACTGCACCTCACACCATCCTCCTACCCAAAATAGTGCCACGTTTAAAATCATCTTATACATATAGATTAAAATAGATTACTGCAAGAGTGTGTTAAACATAAACAGCAAAATAACAACAATTAAGTTATAGGAGTTCTCTACAACAAGTAAACAATTTCTTTACCCTATTTTTTTTTTCCTCTTTTTTGTTCTCTTTTTTTCCCCAAAGATGATAAGGGTTTTATATTTAACTAATCCAAAGAGATTTCAAATTGGAAACAAACCCAGCATAGTACGTTTAACTCATCCCATATATCTAATATATCGCAATACAGTAGGGGAAACACAACCATCTCATGATACACTAAACTATAAAGAGATGGGAACAAAAGTATGTCAAGATATAATAGTTATTTCCTAACACATTACAAACTATGTGGGTATGATTTGTAAAGTAAAAGTAGGGAAGCTAGTTACAGAGGGCCCTCTGTTTATGTACTGGATATAAGTAATTATGCAAACATTTCAAGCAATGGGGTAAGAGCACTAAAGGTGTATGTCCCATAGCTAAAAGGCAGAAGTTTCAAAGCTACAGTAACACATCTAAGAGAAAGGATCTATGAATATATTGGGGCTAATATGTCGCACATACTGTTACCACTATATTTATATTATCTTAATATTTATATCATTAAGCAGTAATCCCAATATGTATAGAGTTAGTTCAGGTATGGGGGGGAAAACTTGTCAATTAGTCGTGGGCTAAAAACAGAAAAAGTCTCAGTTCAACAAAAACAATCCACCGATGTAGTGAGCTATAGATCGGCAATGTTCTGGAGACAACAGTCCTCAAATGGATTAAATTATCCTCCACTATGTAGCAAGGATAATTTCTACTAACCCACACCACATTTGTCCAGCTTGCTCCGCTGTGTGTGTACTAGCTTCCTGCTGAAAACAAAAATTGTGCCCCATATAGAACGAGGTGGTCCACCACAGGACAGGTCAGGGAGTCGGTAAATTTCTACCCAGTGCTGAGACGCTGAGCTTCCATTAGCTATGTGGCTCTGCTTGTGCACTATTACTGACCCAGGATAATGCGCAATGATATTCGGATCCATGCCACCAGCTTCTTCCTATACCGGCTGAATACTTCTGACATTCGGTATTCTCGTTCTGCACCATGGTAGTTCACTGTACAGGTCAGGATGATGAGCGATGAGATCTCCTAAGATGCCAGCTGCTGCCGGAGGTGCAATGTTCTTCATCACATGGTGCGGCTGTGAGCAGACTGCAAGTTCAGCAACAATTAGATTCCCCAACTTAAAGTTCTCTGACTTTTAAGTCGCCTTAGCCATATGTAGGTTAGAAAGTTGACACTGGAGTTTAGTGGGTTAAAAGAAGGGTCTTGTTTTCTGCTAATGGGACCTGGCTCTTCGCCGCCATCTTGCATATCGCATGGGGAGTTTACCTTTTTGTATATTTGCATCAATAGTAAGCTCAGTTCAGAGTAGCGGTCATCCAAGACCTCACAGATGTTCGCTTCAAACTTGCGCAACGCAGCATCCATTGCTATGAGGTAAGAACCATGGGGAAAATACACTATATTTACAAAGACTGTTCGTGTCTACTCAAACTCGTCAGATGCTGTAGGCCTCCTCCCTCAGAGCAGCTAGAAAAGCTCAGGAATCAGCAAATAATAGATGTTTGCTCCGTAATGGGCCAAAGAAAGGTTGTTAGCTCGGACCCCTGAAGTCGTTAGTAGAATAGTTTGTTATAGAATTGGATATAAACCCATTATTAAACAATTTAAGCAGAGGAGCCCTCAGTACATGCGTCTGCTCTTCTTGTTAGCAAGCTCTGCGTGTTATCTTTATTTTTTAATAAAATACACTAGACTCTATTTTTGGGCCATTTTCAGGGGAAAAAATAAAGATGCTGTTATCTTTATCTTTTAATAAAATACACTAGACTGTATTTTTGGGCCATTTGGGGCACATTAATGAAATTAACCAAAGATCTGATCTCTGGTTAATTTTATAAGCACTAATTGCTAACTCGAGCTCGCGGTAGCAATAACCAGCCACTTGTAATGGCTGATTGACTATCGCATGCCCACAAACTGGCACATATTTCCATTTGCGGGTGCGTGATAATTTAGCGCTCCACTTGTAATCATTACTTAGCTATATTTTTATACACTTTGTGAACTGTGCGGGAAAATGTAAAGCATATATTATTATATATTTCTTTTATATTATATATTTCTTTTCAATGTTTCCAAATTCTTGGTTGCCAGAAAAATGTAAATAATGTATAATGAAAAATGCAACACAATAATAATTGAATTTGTATTTATAAATGAAAATGCTAAAAAGATTGCCACATACTTATTGCTATATTAAAGTTATTTAACTAAAAATCAGTCCTTCATATATCTGGAATTTAATATCTTCCCTCCCTCAAATTATTTGTGACTTTTCTTGAAAGCAAAATAATCTTTAATATATTATTAAAGCACAGTTTGTGCTATAAAAACCTCTAAATTTACCCAAAGAAAATAATATGAGATTGATTTTCTATATGTTTTCTAATTTTCATGTAATTGCCTTTAATACTTGTGGTGTAGACCCACTGATATATTGTCTCTTAACAGGTCTAACAAACATTGCTATGAATTAACAGCACCAACCATTTTTCACACACTATTATACATCTTATGAAAACATGGATTCAATGTAACAGTAGGTTGGTTAACAATAAAGTCTTTGTATGAACATCATACTAGTACAAGTTGTTTAGCTATCTTAGCAGAGTAGAAAAAATGGTTTATTTAATAATTCTATTTTCCCGTTATGCAGAAGGCCCTTTTGACTTTGTTAGTTCTAATGGTATGAGTAAGCATTTATGTTTTTAGTGGGGATTTTTTTTTTTTTTTTTTTATCGCTTTCCTTGAAAATCCGCAAACAAGGGCGAAATTTTGACTGGAGTGATAACAGTTATGCGTGAGCGATATCAGTTTTTTTCTGCGTTTTGCGCGTGACTGAAATATTGAGTGTGTTACAACTTAAAAGTAAATTTGTTTACTTAAGCGCGATCACGATTTATTTTTGTCAGGTTAGCGCAACTTAAGAGCTTGTGTAAAGGGTAGGGGAAGAAACAAAAGTTGCATAAAACACAACAATCACACTCATATAAACACTATCTGATAAAAATTATTTAAAACAAAATTATTTAAAAAGTTATAAAGGCTCAAAGATTTATGGTATAAGATGTTTGAAAAAAAAAGTCTGCAAAGGGCTTTAAAATATATATGTATACACATATATGTATAAATATGTGTGTGTATATACTGTATATATATATATATATATATATATATGTATATAAGACAGAAAACTATTGGGTAAACACCCTATAGCTAACCCTATAGCGCTACAGAGGAAGAATGCAAGTTACTAAAAATGTTTAGCACCTGTATACATAAATTTGCTCTCTAAATCTTACAGACTGCCAATCTCTTATGGTAGGAGGAGTCCCAAATCACCTCCAAAATAAAATAAGAACACAAGAAAATAGAGACGGCGCTATGTGAGACAGAGAACTAATAATAACTAATTAAGCTATTACCTATATATATAGGTAGTAACAAGGTCTGATTACCATGGAAACTATTTCTTGATTACCACAGTAATATAATCACTAACAGAAACATACAAGAAATTCAAAAAATAGTGCAGTTAGTCCCCAATATGGTAGGCAAGGCTGGGGAAGTATGATATACAGTTCTTTCTTTCTTTCTTTCTTTCTTTCTTTCTTTCTTTCTTTCTTTCTTTCTTTCTTTCTTTCTTTCTTTCTTTCTTTCTTTCTTTCTTTCTTTCTTTCTTTCTTTCTTTCTTTCTTTCTTTTCTTGGTATATGTCCCCTTTTGGGTTTGCACTTACATTAAGTTCCCCCAATCATATGAGGTAAGGATGATTCGGTAATGCTGGCTGGAGAAGATGTAACCCTCTAGGAGGTGTGACCACCGACAGATAGAACTTTTGGTGCTGTGAGTATAGCTTGCTTCTCTTGGTATTCTGGTAGATGGAAACTTTCGATTTCAATCACCCTGCCATAGAAGAAAGCCAGAGAGAAATATATAGTATAATATCATTTAAAAATACCACATCACAGATACAAGCAGACAAATACAAACTCACATTAAAAAACCTCAAAAAATGGGGTATGGAAATAGGCACATATAAAATAGTCAGTAATATCAGGCAATGCTGTCTAGCAGTGTCTACAGGAAAATCTTATTGGTCCCAGCAACAGTTCATATAATAAATTCCGGTGTACACAGAGGGTAGTCCTCCCCTTACACAATACCTTTATTTATCTAGTTCCCTTCTTCATCAGAGGTTAACATATAGTTAGAGATCATACCTTATATATATGATGCCCCGTGTAGCGTTACAAATCATCCTTTTGCGATATTCCCCTTACTTCCTGTTGTATGGAACGCATGTCCCGTATCAGGAATAGGGACACGAATAACGTCACTTCCAGTTTCTAGGTTAATGTATTGAGCTCAATATAGAGCTTCCTTCTACCATGATCGGGCCTTGATGGCACGCATATGTCCCTTCCGGTAGTGAGTGTGCAGCCTGTATAACAGAGTAAATTTGCTGTCCCCTCAAAATAACTCAAACACACAGCCATTAATGTCTAAACCGTTGGCAACAAAAGAGGGTACACCCCGAAGTGGAAATGTCCAAATTTTGTGTGACCACCATTATTTTCCAGCACTGCCTTAACCCTCTTGGGCATGGAGTTCACCAGAGCTTCACAGGTTGCCACTGGAGTCCTCTTCCACTCCTCCATGATGACATCACGGAGCTGGTGGATGTTAGAGACCTTGCGCTCCCCCACTTTCCTTTTGAGGATGCCCCACAGATGCTCAATAGGTGTAACGCTCACGGGATAATCCTCTATCAGACCAAACTCGGCCAGTAGTCTTGTTATCCCAGAGTCGAGCCGGAATGATAGGGAATTTCCCAGAGCAGAGAAAGTTAATGAGATGATTTATTTTAACAGATAAAACTTTTCCAGAGAATGCTATGAATCTGTTCAGAAAGGGACTCTCCTTTGCTCCTATGAGAGGACCTAATCCATTCTCTCTATACATAGATCTCCAGAAATTTGTTAGAAAATTAACATTAGATCGGCACTATGAGAAAATAAATAAAGGAAAAGTAGAGTCTGAAAAGAACGATGAAATTACTACACTCAATGAGGAAGATGTGGAAACACTGACTATACTAAAGGAATTGGGGGGAAGCACTCCTTTAGATGAATTGAGTGAAGACACAATATCATATAAAGAGTTCACAACATTGAAACTGGCCTCCAATTTTTACCCATTGGCTACTAAGGGAAATTACATCCCTGTATTCGAGGATCTAGTCACCCAGGAATTTAACGAATACTGTAAAAATTATAAAATAAAAAAAGTTAATTTGAGTGTAAGGAAAAAAGAGAACTAGCAACATTAGCAAATGATGCCAAAATTGTGATTAGGGAGGCGGACAAGGGTGGGGGAGTTGTCATCCAGAATAGAGTAGATTATGTAAAGGAGGCTAAAAGATTATTAGGGGATGACAAAACATACAAAAAACTCCCCAGAGATCCAACTAGTGTATTTCAGAAACAATACATTAACTTGTTGGATACAGTGAAATTCAAACAAATTATAAACGAGGATGAATTTGCATTTTTGAACAGAAGGGAGCCAAAGACAGCTCTATTATACCACCTACCTAAGGTTCACAAAGATGCAACCAACCCCCCCTGGGAGACCCATTATAGCAGGCATTGACTCCTTAACCTCTCCACTTTCAGAGTATGTTGACTATTTTCTTCAACCCATAGTGCCAAAAATAAAATCATACCTGAAAGATACCCCAGATGCTATAAGTAAAATTACCAAAACAAAATGGGAAGACAACTTTATTTGGGCAACTGTTGATGTCACGGCACTTTATACTAACATCCCACATGAGTTGGGCATAAGGGCTGTAGGACACTGGTTAAAAGATCTAACCAATCTTTCGGATAAAAAACAACTGTTTCTTCTGGAAGCAATTGGTTTTATCTTAGAAAATAATTTTTTGTTTGTTTGAAGGAGAGTTCTATGTGCAGGTTGGCGGAGCAGCTATGGGCACGAAATTTGCCCCTAGTTACGCCAACCTGTACATGGGTTTCTGGGAGAATTAATATATTTGGCTAAATAACCCATATCTTGAAAATATAGTAACCTGGCACAGGTTCATAGACGACATAGTCCTAATCTGGAATGAAGATGAGGAGAGTTTAGAGGAATTTTTTCGGTATTTGAATAACAATGACTTGAATCTAAAATTTACAGAGAAACATAGCAAAACTGAAATAGAATTTCTAGACTTGGTCCTGTTCAATGAGGAAGGGGTTATAAAGACTAAACTCTATACTAAAGATACCTATAGTAATGGGTATATACATGCCTCTAGCAGTCACCATCCTTCTTGGATAAGAAATATTCCAGTAGGGCAGTTTGAAAGGATAAGAAGAAACTGTACCAATCCAAGTGACTTTGAAAAAGAGTCTACAAAATTAACAAACAAGTTCCTAGAGAAAGGTTATAAGAAAAAGTGGGTTGAATTGAATAAAGTGGAAAACAAATATTCAAGTAGAAAGGACAATAGTTTTAGCGTATTAAAAATGGAGAATGAGTCTAAAAATCAGTGTACTAGCTTCAAATCAACTTATAATGAGGTATCTATGGGTATCAAACACATATTAAATAAACATTGGCACATCCTAAAAAAGGATCATTTGCTACAGAACAAAATAGGAGAAAAACCCAATTGTATTTTTAGGAGAAATAGAAACCTAAAAACTATAATGGCCCCTAGCCAATTAAAAGATTTGAAAACTAAGAGTACATGGTTGAATAAAGGTACTGTGGGTTTTTACAAATGCAATAGGCGCAATTGTGTCTCATGCGAACACATGTATCATGGCAGCAGAACTACTAAAGTGGTGAATTCCACAACTAATTATAAAGAATGTAAAATCAGCCATCTTACAAATTGTAAAACTACATTTGTTGTCTATTTGATACAATGTGGATACAATCTCCAATATATAGGGAGGACCACTAGGCCCTACAAGAAAAGGGTATATGAACACATAACCAACATTAAGGAGGGTCTTAAATCACACAGTTTATCAGATCATTACAGACGGGTTCATGATCAGAACCCGGAGTGTTTAAGGGGCACAATCCTAGAACATGTACAATTGGGAAGGAGGGGTGGAGACAGAGAAATTTTGCTTAGACAAAGGGAAACTTTCTGAATCCATGCTTTTGAAACCAGAACCCCAGCTGGTCTGAATGTGGATATAGATATAGCCGCTTTCCTGTAACTAATGTGATTAATGACAATACTGTGTGCCCTAGTCTGTGTATACATGTATTAAATAGAAATGTTTGGAGTCTTTGCAGCGAAAATTGTTCTCTAGTACATCTTATAGCTAAAGGATAATGCACTTCCTAGATGCTATTGTAAAAGGGTGAATTTTATAAATTTTATAATTTTTACTTAAAAAATTGTTTTATATAGATATATAAAATAAATATGTATCTTATTTATGGGTTGAGAATGTAAATGTTTTTAATCTTATGCAGTTTTTATAGGGTTTATTAGACATTTTTTATGCAATAATTTTGTGGTAGGGTATGATTATTAATGCACTTATTAATGCACTTTTTTGTATATATATATATATATATATATGTTTTATATATAAGTTTCTATATGTACCCCTTTTTTATGATTTAGTGTTTGAGTGGAAATATTTATTATATATGAATTTTTTTATTAATTTAGAATTATGTATGAAATTTGTTAGGTTTTATTATGCATACCATATATGGTGTGTTGTAAGAGTGTACACTATGGTTTCCATGGTAACCCGAATTTACTTTTGTCTAACATGGAACCGGTGTATATCAGGTAATACTGTAGTCATAACAAGCAACCTCTTAGCTTGGGTGTTGAATGGATATTTACCCTTTGAGAAGACAATGTTATGTACTTGACCGCGGCTATTAAACTAAGTGAAATCCGGATGTGACGTCATGTGTGTCACTACTCCGGAAGGGACATATGCATTCCATCAAGGCCCGATCATGGTAGAAGGAAGCTCTATAATGAGCTCAATACATTAACCTAGAAACCGGAAGTGACGTTATGCGTGTCACTATTCCGGATACGGGACATGCGTTCCATACAACAGGAAGTAAGGGGAATATCGCAAAGGGATGATTTGTAACGCTACACGGGGCATCATATATATAAGGTATGATCTCTAACTATATGTTAACCTCTGATGAAGAAGGGAACTAGATAAATAAAGCCCTTTGAAACGTGTAAGGTATTGTGTAAGGGGAGGACTACCCTCTGTGTACACCGGAATTTATTATATGAACTGTTGCTGGGACCAATAAGATTTTCCTGTAGACACTGCTAGACAGCATTGCCTGATATTACTGGATATTTTATATGTGCCTATTTCCATACCTTATTTGTTGAGGTTTTTTAATGTGAGTTTGTATTTGTCTGCTTGTATCTGTGATGTGGTATTATTAAACGGTATTACACTATATATTTCTCTCTGGCTTTCTTCTATGGCATGGTGATTGAGATCGAAAGTTTCCATCTACCAGAATACCAAGAGAAGCAAGCTATACTCACAGCACCAAAAGTTCTATCTGTCGGTGGTCACACCTCCTAGAGGGTTACATATTTTCCAGCGTTACCGAATCATCCATACCTCATATGATTGGGGGAACTTAATGTAAGTGAAAACCCAAAAGGGGACATATACCGAGAAAAGAAAGAAAGAAAGAACTGTATATGATACTTCCCCAGCCTTGTCTACCATATTGGGGACTAATTGCACTATTTTTTTAATTTCTTGTATGTTTCTCTTAGTGATTATATTACTGTGGTAATCAAGAAATAGTTTCCATGGTAATCAGACCTTGTTACTACCTATATATATAGGTAATAGCTTAATTAGTTATTATTAGTTCTCTGTCTTACATAGCGCTGTCTCTATTTTCTTGGCCTAGATTTGGAGTTTTGTCGGTAACGACCCGAAAAACTAACGCCGGCTTTTTTCTGGCCGCACCATAAAAATAACTCTGGTATCGAGAGTCCACATAAAGGCTGCGTTAGGCTCCAAAAAAGGAGCGTAGAGCATTTTTAACGCAGCTTCAACTCTCGTTACCAGAGTTGCTTACGGACGCGGCCAGCCTCAAAAACGTGCTCGTGCACGATTCCCCCATAGGAAACAATGGGGCTGTTTGAGCTGAAAAAAAACCAAACACCTGCAAAAAAGCCGCGTTCAGCTCCTAACGCAGCCCCATTGTTTGCTATGCGGTAACCCTTCCTTCGTCTGCAGATAACACTCTAACATGTACCCCGAGTCTAAACACCCCTAACCTTACACTTATTAACCCCTAATCTGCCGCCCCCGCTATCGCTGACCCCTGCATATTATTATTAACCCCTAATCTTCCGCTCCGTAAACCGCCGCTACTTACATAATCCCTATGTACCCCTAATCTGCTGCCCTAACATCGCCGACCCCTATATTATATTTATTAACCCCTAATCTGCCCCCCACAATGTCGCCTCCACCTGCCTAAACTTATTAACCCCTAATCTGCCGACCGGACCTGAGGGCTACTATAATAAAGTTATTAACCCCTAATCCGCCTCACTAACCCTATAATAAATAGTATTAACCCCTAATCTGCCCTCCCTAACATCGCCGACACCTAACTTAAATTATTAACCCCTAATCTGCCGACCGAATCTCGCCGCTATTCTAATAAATGTATTAACCCCTAAAGCTAAGTCTAACCCTAATACTAACACCCCCCTAAGTTAAATATAATTTAAATCTAACGAAATTAATTAACTCTTATTAAATAAATTATTCCTATTTAAAGCAAAAAACTTACCTGTAAAATAAATCCTAATATAGCTACAATATAAATTATAATTATATTATAGCTATTTTAGGATTAATATTTATTTTACAGGTAACTTTGTATTTATTTTAACCAGGTACAATAGCTATTAAATAGTTAAGAACTATTTAATAGCTAAAATAGTTAAAATAATTACAAATTTACCTGTAAAAGAAATCCTAACCTAAGTTACAAATAAACCTAACACTAGACTATGAATAAATTAATTAAATAAACTACCTACAATTACCTACAATTAACCTAACACTACACTATCAATAAATTAATTTAATACAATTGCTACAAATAAATACAATTAAATAAACTAGCTAAAGTACAAAAAATAAAAAAGAACTAAGTTACAAAAAATAAAAAAATATTTACAAACATAAGAAAAATATTACAACAATTTTAAACTAATTACACCTACTCTAAGCCCCCTAATAAAATAACAAAGCCCCCCAAAATAAAAAAATGCCCTACCCTATTCTAAATTACTAAAGTTCAAAGCTCTTTAACCTTACCAGCCCTGAACAGGGCCCTTTGCGGGGCATGCCCCAAGAAATACAGCTCTTTTGCCTGTAAAAAAAACCATACAATACCCCCCCCCCAACATTACAACCCACCACCCACATACCCCTAATCTAACCCAAACCCCCCTTAAATAAACCTAACACTAAGCCCCTGAAGATCTTCCTACCTTATCTTCACTATACCAGGTTCACAGATCCGTCCTGAAGAGCTCCTCCGATGTCCTGATCCAAGCCCAAGCGGGGGGCTGAAGAGGTCCATGATCCAGCTGAAGTCTTCATCCAAGCGGGCCAGAAGAGGTCTTCCATCCGATTGAAGTCTTCATCCAAGCGGCATCCATCCGGAGCGAAGCGGCAGCATCCTGAAGACCTCCACAACGGAACATCCATCCTGGCCAATGACTGAACGACGAATGACGGTTCCTTTAAATGACGTCATCCAAGATGGCGTCCCTCAAATTCCGATTGGCTGATAGGATTCTATCAGCCAATCGGAATTAAAGTAGGAATATTCTGATTGGCTGATGGAATCAGCCAATCAGAGTCAAGTTCAATCCGATTGGCTGATCCAATCAGCCAATCAGATTGAGCTTTCATTCTATTGGCTGATCGGAACAGCCAATAGAATGCGAGCTCAATCTGATTGGCTGATCGGATCAGCCAATCGGATTGAACTTAATTCTGATTGGCTGATTCCATCAGCCAATCAGAATATTCCTACCTTTATTCCGATTGGCTGATAGAATCCTATCAGCCAATCGGAATTCGAGGGACGCCATCTTGGATGACGTCATTTAAAGGAACCGTCATTCGTCGTTCAGTCGTCGGCCAGGATGGATGTTCCGCGGTGGAGGTCTTCAGGATGCTGCCGCTTCGCTCCGGATGGATGCCGCTTGGATGAAGACTTCAATCAGATGGAAGACCTCTTCTGCCCCGCTTGGATGAAGACTTCAGCCGGATCATGGACCTCTTCAGCCCCCCGCTTGGGCTTGGATCAGGACATCGGAGGAGCTCTTCAGGACGGATCGGTGAACCTGTTATGGTGATGATAAGGTAGGAAGATCTTCAGGGGCTTAGTGTTAGGCTTATTTAAGGGGGGTTTGGGTTAGATTAGGGGTATGTGGGTGGTGGGTTGTAATGTTGGGGGGGGGGGGTATTGTATGTTTTTTTTTTACAGGAAAAAGAGCTGTATTTCTTGGGGCATGCCCCGCAAAGGGCCCTGTTCAGGGCTGGTAAGGTAAAAGAGCTTTGAACTTTAGTAATTTAGAATAGGGTAGGGCATTTTTTTATTTTGGGGGTCTTTGTTATTTTATTAGGGGGCTTAGAGTAGGTGTAATTAGTTTAAAATTGTTGTAATATTTTTCTTATGTTTGTAAATATTTTTTTATTTTTTGTAACTTAGTTCTTTTTTATTTTTTGTACTTTAGCTAGTTTATTTAATTGTATTTATTTGTAGCAATTGTATTTAATTAATTTATTGATAGTGTAGTGTTAGGTTAATTGTAGGTAATTGTAGGTAGTTTATTTAATTAATTTATTGATAGTGTAGTGTTAGGTTTATTTGTAACTTAGGTTAGGATTTCTTTTACAGGTAAATTTGTAATTATTTTAACTATTTTAGCTATTAAATAGTTCTTAACTATTTAATAACTATTGTACCTGGTTAAAATAAATACAAAGTTACCTGTAAAATAAATATTAATCCTAAAATAGCTACAATGTAATTATAATTTATATTGTAGCTATATTAGGATTTATTTTACAGGTAAGTATTTAGCTTTAAATAGGAATAATTTATTTAATAAGAGTTAATTAATTTCGTTAGATTTAAATTATATTTAACTTAGGGGAGTGTTAGTATTAGGGTTAGAATTAGCTTTAGGGGTTAATACATTTATTAGAATAGCGGCGAGATTCGGTCGGTAGATTTGGGGTTAATAATTGAAGTTAGGTGTCGGCGATGTTAGGGAGGGCAGATTAGGGGTTAATACTATTTATGATAGGGTTAGTGAGGCGGATTAGGGGTTAATAACTTTATTATAGTAGCGCTCAGGTCCGGTCGGCAGATTAGGGGTTAATAAGTGTAGGCAGGTGGAGGCGACATTGAGGGGGGCAGATTAGGGGTTAATAAATATAATACAGGGGTCGGCGGTGTTAGGGGCAGCAGATTAGGGGTACATAAGGATAACGTAGGTGGCGGCGCTTTGCGGTCGGCAGATTAGGGGTTAATAAGTGTAGGCAGGTGGAGGCGACGTTGAGGGGGGCAGATTAGGGGTTAATAAATATAATATAGGGGTCGGCGGTGTTAGGGGCAGCAGATTAGGGGTACATAAGGATAACGTAGGTGGTGGTCGGCAGATTAGGGGTTAAAAACTTTTTTCCGAGTGTCGGCGATGTGGGGGGACCTCGGTTTAGGGGTACATTGGTAGTTTATGGGTGTTAGTGTACTTTAGAGCACAGTAGTTAAGAGCTTTATAAACCGGCGTTAGCCCAGAAAGCTCTTAACTACTGACTTTTTTCCTGCGGCTGGAGTTTTGTCGTTAGATGTCTAACGCTCACTTCAGAAACGACTCTAAATACCAGAGTTATAAAAATCCCATTGAAAAGATAGGATATGCAATTTACGTAAGGGGATCTGCGGTATGGAAAAGTCGCGGCTGAAAAGTGAACGTTAGACCCTATTTTTAGTGACTCCAAATACCGGCGGTAGCCTAAAACCAGCGTTAGGAGCCTCTAACGCTGGTTTTCACGGATACCGCCAAACTCCAAATCTAGGCCTTGTGTTCTTATTATATATATATATATATATATATATATATATATATATATTCAGTATCTAACAAAAGTGAGTACACCCCTTATATTTTTGTAAATATTTTATTATATCTTTTCATGTGACAACACTGAAGAAATGGAACTTTGTCAAGAAGTGAGTGCCCAGCCTGTATAACAGTGTAAATTTGCTGTCCCCTCAAAATAACTCAACACACAGCCATTAATGTCTAAACCGTTGACAACAAAAAGTGAGTACACCCCTAAGTGGAAATGTCCAAATTCTGCCCAATTTGCCATTTTCCCTCCCTGTGTCATGTGACTCGTTAGTGTTACAAGGTCTCAGGTGTAAATGGGGAGCAGGTGTGTTAAATTTGGTGTAACCACTCTCACACTCTCTAATACTTGTCACTAGAAGTTCAACATGGCACCTCATGGCAAAGAACTCACTGAGGATCTGATAAAAAGAATTGGAGCAGCCAATAGAATGGAAGCTCAATCCTATTGGCTGATTGGATCAGCCAATAGGATAGAAGTTCAATCCTATTGGTGATTGCATCAGCAAATAGGATTTTTTTCACCTTTAATTCCGATTGGCTGATAGAATTCTCTCAGCCAATTGGAATTCAAGAGACGCCATCTTGGATGGATGAAGATAGATGATGCCGTCTGGATGAAGACTTCTGTCGGCTTGGATGAAGACTTCGGCCCACTTGGATGAAAACTTCTCATGGCTTTGTTGAGGACTTCTTGCTGCTTGGATAAGGACTTCTGCCGCTTCGTTGAGGATGGATGTCGGGTCTTCAAAAACTGTAAGTGGATCTTCGGGGGTTAGTGTTAGGTTTTATTAAGGGTTTATTGGGTGGGTTTTATTTTTAGATTAGGATTTGGGCAAGGAAAAAGAGCTAAATGCCCTTTTCAGGGCAATGCCCATCCAAATGCCCTTTTCAGGGCAATGGGGAGTTTAGGGCCTAGATTTGGAGTTCGGCGGTAGCCGTCAAAACCAGCGTTAGAGGCTCCTAACGCTGGTTTTGGCCGCCCGCTGGTATTTGGAGTCAGTGATTAAAGGGTCTAACGCTCACTTTTCAGCCGCGACTTTTCCATACCACAGATCCCCCTACGCCATTTGCGTATCCTATCTTTTCAATGGGATCTTCCTAACGCCGGTATTTAGAGTCGTTTCTGAAGTGAGCGTTAGACATCTAACGACAAAACTCCAGCCGCCTGAAAATAGCAGGAGTTAAGAGCTTTCTGGCTAACGCCGGTTCATAAAGCTCTTAACTACTGTACCCTAAAGTACACTAACACCCATAAACTACCTATGTACCCCTAAACCGAGCTCCCCCCACATCGCCGCCACTCGATTAAAATTTTTAACCCCTAATCTGCCGACCGCCACCTACGTTATACTTATGTACCCCTAATCTGCTGCCCCTAACCCCGCCGACCCCTATATTATATTTATTAACCCCTAATCTGCCCCCCTCAACGTCGCCGACACCTGCCTACACTTATTAACCCCTAATCTGCCGAGCGGACCTGAGCGCTACTATAATAAAGTTATGAACCCCTAACCCGCCTCACTAACCCTATCATAAATAGTATTAACCCCTAATCTGCCCTCCCTAACATCGCCGACACCTACCTTCAATTATTAACTCCTAATCTGCCGACCGGAGCTCACCGCTATTCTAATAAATTGATTAACCCCTAAAGCTAAGTCTAACCCTAACACTAACACCCCCCTAAGTTAAATATAATTTTTATCTAACGAAATAAATTAACTCTTATTAAATAAATGATTCCTATTTAAAGCTAAATACTTACCTGTAAAATAAATCCTAATATAGCTACAATATAAATTATAATTATATTATAGCTATTTTAGGATTAATATTTATTTTACAGGCAACTTTGTAATTATTTTAACCAGGTACAATAGCTATTAAATAGTTAAGAACTATTTAATAGTTACCTAGTTAAAATAATAACAAATTTACCTGTAAAATAAATCCTAACCTAAGATATAATTAAACCTAACACTACCCTATCAATAAAATAATTAAATAAAATACCTACAATTACCTACAATTAACCTAACACTACACTATCAATAAATTAATTAAACACAATTCCTACAAATAAATACAATTAAATAAACTAGCTAAAGTACAAAAAAATAAAAAAGAACTAAGTTACAGAAAATAAAAAAATATTTACAAACATAAGAAAAATATTACAACAATTTTAAACTAATTACACCTACTCTAAGCCCCCTAATAAAATAACAAAGCCCCCCAAAATAAAAAATTCCCTACTCTATTCTAAATTAAAAAAGTTACAAGCTCTTTTACCTTACCAGCCCTGAACAGGGCCCTTTGCGGGGCATGCCCCAAGAATTTCAGCTCTTTTGCCTGTAAAAGAATAAATACAATACCCCCCCCCCCAACATTACAACCCACCACCCACATACCCCTAATCTAACCCAAACCCCCCTTAAATAAACCTAACACTAAGCCCCTGAAGATCTTCCTACCTTGTCTTCACCATACCAGGTTCACCGATCCGTCCTGAAGAGCTCCTCCGATGTCCTGATCCAAGCCCAAGCGGGGGCTGAAGAGGTCCATGATCCGGTCAAAGTCTTCATCCAAGCGGGGCAGAAGAGGATCTTCCATCCGATTGAAGTCATCATCCAGGCGGCATCTTCTATGGTCTTCCATCCGGAGCGAAGCGGCAGGATCCTGAAGACCTCCAGCGCGGAACATCCATCCGGACCGACGACTGAACGACGAATGACTGTTCCTTTAAGGGACGTCATCCAAGATGGCGTCCCTCGAATTCCGATTGGCTGATAGGATTCTATCAGCCAATCGGAATTAAGGTAGGAATTTTCTGATTGGCTGATGGAATCAGCCAATCAGAATCAAGTTCAATCCGATTGGCTGATCCAATCAGCCAATCAGATTGAGCTCGCATTCTATTGGCTGTTCCGACCAATAGTTAATAACTATTTACTAACTATTCTACCTAGTTAAAATAAATACAAACTAGCCTAAGCTATCTACATTGTAACTATTAGTTATATTGTAGTTAGCTTAGGGTTTATTTTACAGGTAAGTATTTAGTTTTAAATAGGAATTAGATGCGACTAGATTACGAGTTGTGTGTTAAGGTAAAAAAGCAGCGTTATCAGGTCCTAACGCAGCTTTTTTACGCCCGCTGCTATTACGAGTCTTGTAGGTATAGGTGTACAGCACACTTTTTTGGCCTTACCGCAAACTAACTTATGTAGATTTCGTAAAGGCTTTTTTCTATGGGACTTCCATAGTGCCGGTATTAATGAGTCTGCCTGGGAGGCCAAAAAGTGAGCGGTACAGCCTCTACCGCCAATATTCCTAATGCATTTTAAAGTCAGTAGTTATGAGTTTTACGCTACAAAGCTGTAGCATAAAACTCATAACTAAAGTGCTAAAAAAGTACACTAACACCCATAAACAACCTATTAACCCCTAAAACGAGGCCCTCCCGCATCGCAAATACTAAAATAAAATTATTAACCCCTAATCTGCCGCTCCTGACATCGCCGCCGCCTACATTATACTTATTAACTCCTAATCTGCTGCCCCAACATCGCCGACACCTACATTTTATTTATTAACCCCTAATCTGCCGCCCCTAACATCGCCACCACCTACCTACATTTATTAACCCCTATTCTGCCATCCCCAACGTCGTCACCACTATTCTAAATTTATTAACCCCTAAACCTAAGTCTTACCCTAACACCCCCTATCTTATATATAATTTAAATAAATCTAAATAAAATTACTATCATTAACTAAATTATTCCTATTTAAAAATAAATACTTACCTATAAAATAAACCCTAAACTAGCTACAATATAACTAATAGTTGAATTGTAGCTAGCTTAGGTTTTATTTTTATTTCACAGGCAAGTGTATCTATTTTAACTAGGTAGAATAGTTATTAAATAGTTATTAACTATTTACTAACTACCTAGCTAACATAAATACAAATTTACCTGTAAAATAAAACCTAACCTAAGTTACACTAACACCTAACACTACACTACAATTAAATAAATAACTTACCAAAATTAAATACAATTAAATAAATTAAATAAAATTAGCTCAATTACAAAAAAAAACAAACACTAAATTACAGAAAATAAAAAACAAATTACAAGATCTTTAAACTAATTATGCCTAATCTAAGAGCCCTATCAAAATAAAAAGCCCCCCCCAAAATAAAAAAAACCTAGCCTAAACTAAACTATCAATAGCCCTTAAAAGGGCCTTTTGCGGGGCATTGCCCCAAATAAATCAGCTCTTTTACCTGAAAAAAGAAATACAAACAACCCCCCCAACAGTAAAACCCACCACCCACACAACCAATCCTCAAATAAAACTAAAAAAACCTAAGCTCCCCATTGCCCTGAAAAGGGCATTTGGATGGGCATTGCCCTTAAAAGGGCATTTAGCTTTATTGCGGCCCAAAGTCCCTAATCTAAAAAATAAACCCACCCAATACACCCTTAAAAAAATCCTAACATTAACCCCCAAAGATTCACTAACCGGGAGAAGTCTTCATCCAAGCGGCAAGATGTCCTCAACGAAGCCGGCAGAAGTGGTCCTCCAGACGGGCAGAAGTGGTCCTCCAGATGGGCAGAAGTCTTCATCCAGATGGCATCTTCTATCTTCATCCTTCCAACGCGGAGCGGCTTCATCTTCAAGACATCCGGCGCGGAGCATCCTCTTCCAACGACGGCTTCTTCGGAATGAAGGTACCTTTAAGTGATGTCGGGGATGAGACGGGGGAGACTTGTAGGCGCTGTAGGCGGGGTCACGCAGGACGTGCAGAGCAGGAGCGCGAAAGAGGGACAGTGCTGTTTGCTGCCCGCCACAAGCTGATCATAGGATCCTTGGCAAACGTTTTGCCTGGAGACTGGCTTAAGCAGATCTGAGACTCACAGCGGCCTCCCCAAAGTTTGCCCACACATGGCCACTTCACAAGGCTGGTTGCCTCCGAAGCCTGGACAAGGATAGTAGGCTCATAAGTAGCGCAGTGGAGACAGTACAGCTAAGCAAAGCACAGCTAAAAGGAAGATTGCACTCACCGCTAAAAAGGAGAGCCAGATAGTGAAGCAGCCACAGAGAAACATCTTTCCAGGATCTCTGGTTGAGATGAGAGGTGAGGAAGCCAGGGCTACCTGGTGCTTCGCCTTACTCGACTCCCAGAGTAGAAGAGCTTTTTTGGCTGGCCGGCAAAGATACAAGTTCATGTGGTATATAGCGGAAGGTGGAAAGTTAAAGTGCTGCCCGCTACGCCTCTGATTATAAGAGGTAAGGAAACGAATATTAAGAGATCAGGAGGACATTGAATCTCAGACTGAGAAGCCTCTCATGGAAAGATAAGTGATACACTTTATATTATAATTATATTTCTTTTGGGAAAAGAAAGAGGGAACATAAATATCAATAAACTGCGTGACAAATTTACTGGAGCTTAAATCAGCTGGTAAAGAAAAACACAGGCTGCGGGATTGATATCATTGTTCAGTAATAGAGCACCCAAACAAAGCCTGGTTTGTTTGTTTCTTCCCCCTTTGTTTTGTGTTGTGGGGGCTTAGTCTAAATCTCAGAAACTGATGCTTAGGATATATTAAGTTCAAGGATATATGTAAGCCCTGCCTTCCTGAAGTTGAAGGACACATATAAAAAACACTTTCTTTTCTACCAGCTACAGTTGCAAGCAGCAGATTCAGATTTAAAGAAAGACTCTTGAAATCCTCTGGTCAAGATTACAAACAGGGCTTGGAATATCTGGGATTTGAAATACTCTAGAGAGATCCTTTGAAAACCTAGACTGGGCATCAGGATAAAAACTCCTTTAAAGTAATTATATCAGGGGAGTGGAGTTACCTTTAAGTGACGTCATCCAAGATGATGTCCCTTAGATTCCGATTGGCTGATAGAATTCTATCAGCCAATCGGAATTAAGGTAGAAAACATCCTATTTGCTGATGCAATCAGCCAATAGGATTGAATTTCAATCCTATTGACTGATCCAATCAGCTCATAGGATTGAGCTTGCATTCTATTGGCTGTTCCAATCAGCCAATAGAATGCAAGCTCAATCCTATTGGCTGATTGGATTAGCCAATAGGATTGAAGTAGGATTTTTTCTACCTTAATTCCGATTGGCTGATAGAATTCTTGCCTGTGAAATAAAAATAAAACCTAATAGTTCACTAACAGGGCAGATTGTTGCGGCCTGGTTGAGAGGCGGTATGAGTATGGTGGACCCCTCATATCCTAGCCCTTTTTGAAGAATATAATCATAAACTTATGAACAGGCTAGACCAGCTTATTCTGATCGTTAGTCACCGGGATACGGAAGAGGTCAGCACTGAGCCCTATGATCATGCGGCTGTAGCACCCGACACACACGTGGCTGTTACTCAGAAGACTTCCGCACCCCATCTTCTATCAGAGCAAGCCTGCTCTGTAGAAAGTGCTCCAGCCCACGGGAGCAGCGGTTACTTGATAGATACCCCAGACCTGGGAAATGCGGCTGGTGCATGAGAGCTAAATGTGAGCTATAAATGCCTGCAGGTAGAAATAGCTGGGGAAAGAACTGCATCCGGGGTTCCTGAGGTGTCTGGAGAGAGGTCCGGGGTTGTGTTTGCACTGGAGGTTGAGACTTTGGGGGCAAGCTATCCTGCCAGGTGGGCTCTGTCATTCCATTGCCTGGATTTGCAGTGCAGCCGCTCTGCTGTACATGTGTTTGTGCTAACTTCTCGGGGGTCCGGGGGAACTGACTGGGCCACTTTTAATCAGATCCCCCATCGCAACAATGTCGGAGTCGGTTGATGCCCCTTGCCCACCACATGGTTGCAAACTGCCATCTTAATAAGCTGTAAAACCCCTATGCAGACTGACCATTTCTCCTGCTTCATGACAGCAATACTGCCTGAGACTCTTTTAGGGAGACTTTATAGTGTTCCTACTGTTGCTGTAGCCAATCAGATTTTTCCTACCTTAATTCCAATTGGCTGATAGAATCCTATCAGCCAATCAGAATTTGAGGGACGCCATCTTGGATGACGTCATTTAAAGGAACCATCATTTGACGTTAGTCCGTCGTGCTGGAAGGATGCTCCACGCCGGATGTCTTCAAGGTGGAGTCGCTCCTCGTCGGATGGAAGAAGATAGAAGATGCCGCTTGGATGAAGCCTTCTGCCGGTCCGGATGTCCTCTTCTGCCCGCATAGGGAGAAGACTTCTGCCGGTCTGGATGTCTTCTTCTGCCCCATCGGATGAAGACTTCTGCCCGGATCGGATGACCACTTGTGCCCGGCTGGGTGAAGACGGCTCAAAGTAGGGAGATCTTCAATGAAGTAGTGTTAGTTTTTTTTAAGGGGGGATTGGTTGGGTTTTAGAGTAGGGGTGTGTGGGTGGTTGGTTTTAATGTTGGGGGGGGATTTTTTCTTTTACAGGTAAAAGAGCTGATTACTTTGGAGCAATGCCCCGCAAAAAGCCCTTTTAAGGGCTATTAGTAATTTAGTATAGGGTAGGGAATTTTTATTATTTTGGGGGGCTTTTTTATTTTTTAAGGGGGATTAGATTAGGTGTAATTAGTTTAACATTCTTGTAATTCTTTTTTATTTTCTGTAATTTAGTGTTTGGTTTTTTCGTAATTTAGTTTATTGAATTTAATTGTAAATAATTGTAATTAATTGTAGGTAGTTTAGTTAATTTATTGAATGATAGTGTAGTGTTAGGTGTAATTGTAATTTAGGTTAGGATTTATTTTACAGGTAATTTTGTACTTATTTTAGCTAGGTAGTTATTAAATAGTTAATAACTATTTAATAACTATTGTACCTAGTTAAAATAAATACAAAGTTGCCTGTAAAATAAAAATAAATCATAAGCTAGCTACAATGTGACTATTAGTTATATTGTAGCTATCTTATGGTTTATTTTATAGGTAAGTATTTAGTTTTCAATAGGAAAAATGTATTTAATTGTAGTTATTTTATTTAGATGTATTTACATTATATTTAAGTTAGGGGGGTGTTAAGGTTAGACTTAGGTTTAAGGGTTAATAACTTTTTTAGAGTGGCGGTGACGTTGGCGGCGGCAGATGAGGGGTTAATAAATTTAATATAGTTTCGGCGACGTTGGGGTCGGCAGATTAGGGGTTTATAAATATAATGTAGGTGTCGGAGATGTTAGGGGCAGCAGATTAGGGGTTCATAAGTATAATGTAGGTGACGGCAATGTCCGGTCGGCAGATTAGGGGTTAATAATTGTAGGTAGGTGGCGGCGACGTTGGGGTCGGCAGATTAGGGGTTTATAAATATAATGTAGGTGTCGGCGATGTTAGGGGCAGCAGATGAGGGGTTCATAAGTATAATGTAGGTGGCGGCGATGTCCGGTCGGCAGATTAGGGGTTAAAAATATTTATTATAGCGTTTGCGATGTGGGGGGGCTCGGTTTAGGGGTTACTAGGTAGTTTATGGGTGTTAGTGTACTTTTTAGCACTTTAGATAAGTGTTTTATGTTCCGGCGTTAGCCCATAAAACTCTTAACTACTGACTTTTAAATGCAGTAGAAGTCTTGACAGGAGAGGGTCTACCGCTCACTTCTTCTAAGACTCGTAATACCGGCATTAGACAAATCCCATTTAAAAGATAGAATACGCAATTGACGTAAGGGGATTTGTGGTAGCCTTGAGTCGCGGAAGAAAAGTGAGCGGTGAGCCTCTACCTGT
Source organism: Bombina bombina (assembly GCF_027579735.1). NCBI lineage: Eukaryota > Metazoa > Chordata > Amphibia > Anura > Bombinatoridae > Bombina > Bombina bombina. The sequence continues at coordinate 116,003,917 of NC_069499.1, read as the reverse complement.
CAGACTCGTAATACCAGTATTAGATAAAAAGCAGCGTTGGGACCTCTCAACGCTGCTTTTTAAGGCTAACACAAAACTCGTATTCTCTGTGTTTGTTTTTATATGATTGTATCTGGCAGTCAAAAGTGGCATCAAATAAACAAAAAATAGGCCTAGATTAATACCTTGGGTTGTCTACTTTAATAATTATATAGTTTACATAGGTAAATAAAAAAATCAAAAGCTCTATTTCTATTTAATCAGAGTGACAAAAATAAATACTAGTTTCTAGTACTTTGGGGCAAGTTTTACTCTGAAATTCTTGGTAGCGAAGGGGTTAAAAAGTATCACCACCTACTAAAGAGAACTTTATAGCCATAATTTATTTTCCCTTTGTTGCATCCCTTAAAATAAAGTTTTCTATAAACCTTCAACATAATTCACACAGTGAAATAGTGAATATTATTTTTCAGTTCATTTTAATGGATATTTTATATTAAAAAAAACAATTAGCTAAAAGAAATCAAAATTCTAGTGCAAATTTCTAGCTTTTTAGTGTCCACAAATACAGAAAATTTGAAAGCTAAAATATAATTGCATAAAACATCCAGCTGACAGGTTTATGTACAGACAATATAAACTAAACATGAACGGTTCCATTTTCCTTAGAGGTTTCCGTGAACATGGGAGTTGTTCATTCAAAAGGAAATGTATTGAAACACAGCTGAGGGCAGTAATAATGCACCTAGACAAAACATCAAGTTACAGAAAATATGGTTCAGAAAGCACATTAATTTTTTTTAGCATTTAGAAATATGTCACTTCTTTGAGTGTTAGATTTAAAAATGGTATAATGTATGGCTTTTTCACAGAATATTTATTATAATTGTTATTGTTTATTGCTAGCAAAATAAATGTGTTGTTACGTTGGGCCTTACTGTTGCCAAAGCAGAATTCTCACAAAAACACAGAAATCTAGCTGTTTTATTGAGCTTTTCCCACATTTACTAGAAAGGCCAAAAAGCAAAATCTGTAACCTGCAAATGCTGCAAATTAAACTGCTGGTTTAGGCATTTTGCAGCATTTTGTAAACCTAGGTTACAGATTTTGCTTTTTTTGGCCTCTCTAGGGAGAGTGGGGAAAAAGAAAGAAAGAGACGCTTAATATCCTTTTAAGTCATAAAATAAAATGGGAATAGAAAGCAGACCTGGAAAATTTGGAGACCAGCTTTATTTTCTGTTGACTCAGTAAAATGCACACACCACATTTTTTTCAAAGGGGATTACTGGAATATTCCTTCCCCCAATATTTGTTTCAGAATTATATTATATTAGTTTGTATTAAAAAAAAGTTCCACAGATTGTTGTTAAATTCACTCTAAAGGCCAATTGCATCCATTAAAGGGACACTGAAGTCAAAATTAAACTTCAAGATTCAGATACAGCATGCAATTTTAAACAACTTTCCAATTTACTTCAATTAACAAAATATGCACAGTCTTTATATATTTACACTTTTTGAGTCACCAACTCCTACTGAGCATGTGCAAGAATTCACTGCATATACGTATATGCATTTGTGATTGGCTGATGGCTGTCACATGATACATGGGGAGTGGAAATAGACATAACTTTGCAATTTATTTAACAAAAATCTACTACTCATTTGAAGTTCAGACTAAGTGCTATTGCATTGTCTTCTTATCATGCATTTGTTGATTATGCAAATCTACTGTATTGACTGGTCCTTTTTAATAACCCCTTTAGATTGTAGCTTTCCAGCGCCAGTTGCTGCAGCCCACCAGGAAATCTCCTGGTATCCTGGTAGGCCAATCCATCCTTGCACACACACCAAACACTCAAGACACTCTTCAGTAGTAATTAATGAATGTGTGCATGAGAGTCATCTTTCTCATGTTCATCTTTTGTTGGCTGCTTATTTTCCATTCTGCCATGATCTCTAAAAAATTGTTGAGAACTCCTGTTTTCTGTAGTTTTTCATGTACCCTATATTAATATAATTTAGCACATAAATAACTCCTACAGACTAACGGCTAGATTACGAGTTTTTGTCGGTAATAGTGTGCAGTGCTAACGAGAATTTTTTTCTCACCGCTCACTTAAGACAACGCTGGTATTACGAGTTTTCTGCAAGCCGGCGTTAGCCTCAGAAAAGTGAGCGTTGATCAAAATTTAGCTCCACATCTCACTTCAATACCAGCATTGCTTAAGTCAGCGGTGAGCTGGCTGAACATGCTTGTGCATGATTTCCCCATAGGAAACAATGGGGCTGAGCTGACTGAAAAAATACCTAACACCTGCAAAAAAGTAGCGTTCAGCTCCTAACGCAGCCCCATTGTTTCCTATGGGGAAATAAAAGTTATATCTACACCTAACACTCTAACATGAACCCCGAGTATAAACACCCCTAATCTTACACTTATTAACCCCTAATCTGCCGCCCCTGACATCGTCGCCACCTACATTATATTGTTAACCCCTAATCTGCCACTCCGGACACCACCGCCACCTACATTATACTTATGAACCCCTAATCTGATGCCCCCAACATCGGCGAACCCTACATTTGATTTATTAACCCATAATCTGCCCCCCCAACATCGCCTCAACTTTATTAAAATAATAAATAATAAATTTATTAACCCCTAAACCTAAGTCTAACCCTAACCCTAACACCCCCTAACTTAAATATAATTTAAATACATCTAAATAAATTTACTATAATTAACTAAATTATTCCTATTTAAAACTAAATACTTACCTGTAAAATAAACCATAAGCTAGCTACAATATAACTAATAGTTACACTGTAGCCATCTTAGCGTTTATTTTTATTTTACAGGCAACTTTGTATTTATTTTAACTAGGTAGAATAGTTATTAAATAGCTATTAACTATTTAATAACTTCCTAATTAAAATAAGTACACATTTACCTGTAAAATAAACCTTAACCTAAGTTACAATTACACCTAACACTACACTATAATTAAATTAATTATCTAAACTAACTACAATTAATTACAATTAAATTAAATAAACTAAATTACGAAAAAACAAACAAACACGAAATTACAGAAAATAAAAAAGAAATTATTTTACAAATTTTTAAACTAATTACACCTAATCTAATCCCCCTAATAAAATAAAAAAGCCCCCCAAAATAAAAAAAATTCCCTACCCTATACTAAATTGCAAATAGCCCTTAAAAGGGCTTTTTGCGGGCATTGCCCCAAATTAATCAGCTCTTTTACCTGTAAAACAAAATACAATACCAACCCCAACATTAAAACCCACCACCCACACACCCAACCCTACTCTAAAACCCACCCAATCCCCCCTTAATAAAACACTACCGCCTTGAAGATCACCCTACATTGAGACGTCTTCACCCAGCCGGGCACAAGTGGACCTACAGAGGGGCAGAAGTCTTCATCCGATCCAGCCAGAAGAGGACATCCAGACCGGCAGAAGTCTTCATCCAGGTGGCATCTTCTATCTTCTTCCATCCAGAGCAGAGCGGGTCCATCTTGAAGACATCCGATACGGAGCATCCTCTTCCATCCGACGGCGACTGAAGAATGAAGGTTCCTTTAAGTGACGTCATCCAGGATGGCGTCCCTTTAATTCCGATTGGCTGATAGAATCCTATCAGCCAATCGGAATTAAGGTAGGAAAAATCCTATTAGCTGATGCAATCAGTCAATAGAATTGAAGTTCAATCCTATTGGTTGTTCCAATCAGCCAATAGAATGCAAGCTCAATTCTATTGGCTGATTGCATCAGCCAATTGGATTTTTCCTACCTTAATTCCGATTGGCTGATAGGATTCTATCAGCCAATCAGAATTGAAGGGATGCCATCTTGGATGATGTCACTTAAAGGAGAAACAACAACCCCAGACGATCGTTTCAGCCTTCTGTGGGCCTCGTCACTGTGGTGCAGTCGCATCTCTCTAAGGGCATGTGTGCAAGGAGTCCCTTAGAGAGATGCGACTGCACCTCACTGACGAGGCCCACAGAAGGCCAAAACGATCGGGGTTGTTGTTTCTCTTGTTCAGAGAAGAATTGCCTGGTATTTCGGTGCTGGACTGTCATTGGGCAGGGTCAGACTGATATGCTACAGGATATTTTTTCTCTGTGAAGGGGCATAGTGTGCTAAAAGAGTATGCACCCTTAGTGGCACCCTAAAATGAACAGGCACGGAAGTTTTTCTAGCTTTTGTTCTGGCTCAGCTGAGTGCATCTCTCTCTCTTTTTATATATAATATAAAACATATCATGGGTGTTGCTTGACAGCTATGAATGTCGGTGCGGTTTAAATTACCCTATTTCGTTCACTATGCACGTAACTATTGGGATGTGTTTGTGATCCACCAATAGGATTGTAAGGAATGACCTGTAAGTAAATATGATGTTTACGTTAAATGATTGGATCAAACTGGGGGGTGCTGTATCCCTCTGGGATTGTGATTGATTGGCTGATCTTATTCTTTGACATAATGAGGAAGTGATTGTAACAAGAAATAGCATGCCGGTTTTCTTAAACACCTTTCAGATCTGATCCCCGCTAGGTTCTAGGATATTTAAAAATGTTTCATATTATGACACTAAGAAAGTTTTATATAAATTGCTGTCACAAAACAGGTTTATTTTTAACAGTATTTGTTATCCTATCATAACAATTGTTTTTTGCACACAGGCAGCCAGAATTGGCTGAGATGGGGGGGGGGTTCATAGGCCTTTAAAAGTTTGCTTTTCACATGAGTTGTTTGTCAGAGGAAGGGACTGTGTTTTGTCCCAAAACGTCACTAATAAAGTTTGTTAAAACACAGACGGCTGAATACCAGTGAGTGCTTATTTACAAATCAAATATATATATATATTTTGTATTGTAAGATCAGCTCTCATATCAGTACTGATGGGCAGTAACAGTAATCCACAAGAATGAAAACATGAATTCATTTTTAGTCAGGGCAGCAAAAGAGAACCCTTTTCTCATCTGTGTAGTAAATCATTTGCTTCTAGTTGCATTTGAAATGTAGCTGGCTAGGTCAGTCCATATAAGTAGGGAGTAGTTTCCCCAACTATGTATTTTCTTAAGGTGAGTTATAATTAGTGTATTAGAAAGTATAAAGTATGAAGCAATGTTAGCACTTCCCTTCAGGTGCTCAATGCCAGCCCCAGTTCTCCCAAACTGTGTATAGAAGCAGAAAGTTTTGGAAATGGCGGCGCTGTGTCACCTCCAGGGATCCAAGCTGCCTACGTCTTCTGAGTCAACCTTGTTGCTTTCACCTCCAAAATAAAAGAGCTCACAATAGTGTAGCTGATTTCAGACAATGTGGTAGGCGCAAAAACTGGTTATATTCACAAGATTGCAGTTAAAATAAGCCTTTTATAACCATTTGTTCCAGAAATTGTTTTAACTTTATGCTCTTGATAAAGACTTCTTTTAGCCAAAATGCGTTGAGCTGTATTTTAAATAAAACCTGAAGCTGCACCTGAGGTGAAAGCAACAAGGTTGACTCAGATGACGTGGGCAGCTTGGTTCCCTGGAGGTGACACAGCGTCGCCATTTCCAACACTTTCTGAGTTATAATTAGTGTTGCTCATAACAGGGAAACCATTGACACAGGGCCGCCATTTCCAACACTTTCTGAGTTTTAATTAGTGTTGCTCATAACAGGGAAACCATTGTTTGTAATATCAGCAGTATTGGTTATATGAGGTAGCATATCTGTCCAAATTTTCTTTCCATGCCCATTGGGCTTGCTTGACAGAGAAAGATGTTGAAATTGATCCTCTCTGCCACTGTCTTGTTCCCCATAGATAGAAGACAAAGATCTGTCTACAGAGCACTCATGAATTTGACTGTGCGTACCAAAACCCGGCTCACTGGAAATCTTCTCAATTAATCCTGGTCCAAACTAAGCACTTGTTTTAAAAAAGTTTTTTTTAAAGACTTAGATCCAATACATGACACAGCAATGTTTTGGGTTATTGACCCTTAATCATGCCATGAAACACAATATTCACACTATCTTTATAATTAACAGCTTAAAACCAATAATTACAAAGATACAACACATTATTCTTCATTGCAAAGTTACTAAAATATACTGTTCATTCCTCCATCTAGTGGTCATCAGTAAATGTCTTTCTTATTTTATATCTACATCTATCTGTAGAGGACATTATTTCACGTTATATACACAAAGAGAAAACGTCCCTGCAAAAATACAGATACATCATAGTTTTTTTTATTTAATTTGGTATTAGAGAGTTAAATGTAGATACCGGTATAATTGCCTTCACATTACCTCCTCTCCTTGGTATCTTAACCTGGTCAATGACTTTCCACCTTAATTGAATGTAGACTTGTACACGGCCGAAAAATTAATTTAGTTTTGGTTCGGATCGATTCAGATGTTTTCGAATTTCGGTTCGGATCGATTCGAATTTGGAAAAATTTGAATGAATTCGTTTCAGATTTGTTTCGGATTCATTCAGATTTGAATAAATTCGTCTGGATTCGGTTTGATTCGGAAATTCGGAATTTTGGTATGTGTTAGGTGGGATGTGCTGTGTATTAGACTAGCATTATGTACTGTATATTAGGTGTAACCCATAGAAGAGTGATATAACCTAATATACTGTACAATACTAGTGTAATCCATGGCCATCCGAATGTAACAAATAAATCCAAACTAATTTGGATTTGTTTGGTAGATTCAGTACTTCCGTAATTCGGAAATTCGAATCGATCCGAATCTCCGAATTTAACAAATTTGTCCAAATTTCGATTCAGAACTATTCGAAACGCACATGTCTAATTGAATGATCGAGTGCCCTGCCTCCAAGAAATGGTCTTCCAAATCTCTACATCTTCCCAGATATAGTCACGCACCTTCCTAGTAGTCTACCCAATATAAATCTTGGAACATGGATATTTGATCAGATATACCATATAACAGGACTCACAAGTAAAATTGTCCCTTATCTTATATATTTTACCTGATGTTGCATGTGCAAATGTGGCATCCTTAATCAAGGAGTTGCAACTAAAACAACCAAAACAGAGCTAGCAGCCCATATTTTTTACTTGTTATATAACCAGTATTATATATTTTTTTACTCCTAATGTCTGTTTTGACCAACAGATCTTTAAGGATTTAATTTCTTCTTATATAATCCATCATAGGTGGTTTTTGGAAACAGGGTAGATCCTGATTATACTCCCTCAAAATATACCAGTACCTATTAATTATTTTCTTTATCTCATTGTTATAATGTCCAAACCTCAAGACCAAGACCAAATGCTCATCTGTAGGTCTTCCCTTCTTTTGTTGCAGCAACAACTCCCTGGGGATTCTATTAACTTCTTCAATTTACTACTAATCACTTCTGGGCAATGCAGAAGGGCAATTAATGAAAAAGGGCTAACCAATTTTTTTTTCTAATTTAAAAAGTGAGACGTAATTAGTTTGTGCTATTTTAGGCAAAGAAACTATGTTATACATTCCAAGAGCAGGAAAAGATAGTCCCCTCATTTTTTCTCTGTTTTTTTTTTCTTTTTTTCTGTTATTGCTAGTTTAGAGGTAAAGGTACCTCTATACATTCTGACTATATCAGATAAAATGATTAAAGTTTATTTGAGAAGAGAACTGGGTCACAAATTTTTGGAGTTTTATTATTTACAATCTTGTAACTATTTAATTTGTTACATAAAGTTTAATCTAGTATCTATAGTTTAGAAGAAAAAGCTTTGGAATTGAGGATTATACAGTACAGTTATTTATTATCAGATTTTTTATAGATTGTATGTAATTACCACTGGAAACTACTATCAAGGTACTTGCATTCCATAATGTTGTGTGCAAACAAGTTAAATTAAAAAATAAATAAATGAAAAAGTGTATAATGAAGCGCTGGTACATGAAACGATGGAAACCTAAAAGCATATGTATAAAAATATATATGGAGTATAGTTTGCAGTATTGAACCGAGATAAAAATGTGCTTAATAATCTTATAGTGCAATCTCAGTCAATATATTGGAAAGACAAATATAAATGTAGGTAACAAAAGTCTGGAAAAAGTATTTTGATATGAGAAGTCTTGAAATGTTCACAGAGGTATTATTCTTATTCTAAATCCATAGATGGTGGAACCCCAACTGTCTGATTGAAAAGTACAAGGAATGACTACTTACAAAACTTCACCTCTTTTATATAAATTTCTAAGAAAGGAGTACTATAGCAATAGAATATCAGGGTTTTCAGCGCCCAATCTACACAGCTTGTTTTGTTTCACACACACACACACACACATATATATATATATATATATATATATATATATATATATATATATATATATGAAAGAAATAGCAGGTGCTCCAGCACTCCAACCTTGGTTATCTGTCACACACCTGGGTGCAGTCCTTGAGGAACATATAGAGCAATTCTTATTGAATTAAGGGCACTCTCAGGATTTTTGAATTTGCAAAATATAAGATATTTATTTAAAGTAACAACAAATCTTCATAGTCGACATTTCGCTTTCATGTCGGCATATAGCCGTGCTCCACAAACAGGAAACAGCGTTCCTGTTTCCTGTTTGTGGAGCACGGCTATATGCCGACATGAGATGTTGTTTGTCTTGATGAAGGCTTCTATGAAAGCCGAAATGTCGACTATAAAGATTTGTTGTTACTTTAAATAAATATCTTTTATTTTGCAAATTCAAAAATCCTGAGAGTGCCCTTCATTGATAGATAGATAGATAGATAGATGCAAATTATGTAAGTCATAATATATATATATATATATATATATATATATATATATATATCCGCATATCAAAGAAGGCACTCTCCGTTTGGTTAAGCCGTTTAATAGTAAACGTTTTCGGGGTCTCCCCAGTCCTCAGACCACTTACAGGCATTAATAACATGTCACCTTAAATACCTACTTACCCCCACCGTGAGATACCGCCATCAGACTCCCAGCTTCCGTGTAGCGCAACTGCGCATGCGCGCCCGGAACTAGGGAGAACCAACGGGGACAAACTACAAAGTAAAAAATGCAAAGTGAATATCAACAAACATGACAAATACATACAATAGTGCAGCAATCATAATATAGCCAAGCAGCTAGTATAAGTACTGTGTTACATATTAGTATTTCTGCCTTCAACTAAGCACACTGTCACTTATAAAGATCGTACCTAACCCCTACTATGGCTCACATAATGTACATATAGTGCTTGCCTACACTCAAACCGGTGAGTAAAAATGTATTAAAGGGGTTGACTATATGTACTAGATCCACTCTTAGTGTGGTAATCTAATATCCTCAACTGGACTTAAGTACATAGTCAAAGCTGTTACATCAGTACACATTATACAGACTTAAATAAAATTAAGCATATAGATGAAACATGCAGACCTAATAATGCATCTTAAGAGAACTAACCTTAGACCAAAAACACTCTCTAATCAATCCTAATCAATACATAATATTACTCCTCAAATCGGCAGATACATTGTTGTAAATGGGGGTCCTAGGTGGAAATACCCCACTCAATGCCAGAACCTCATTACACAAATTCATTGAACAAATGGCTCACAACTCAAGTGTAAGTGCATACTACCCCTATCTTTTACACTAGCAAAAAGGAGTCAGCGAGCATAAACCTACTACAACATTTACAAAAAGCGTTGGTAGTCCAACTGGACATTGAGCCCCTTTGGGTACATAGTATCCAAATTAAAAATCCACTGGGACTCCCGTTGTAGTAGACATCTGCCCCTGTCACCACCCCTAGAGTTTCGTGGTATGTGGTCTATGATGATATATCGAAGGTCAGACACAGCATGACCACTGGTACAAAAATGGCGAGCCACCGGTTGGTCCGAATCACCATTCTTAATTGCCAGCCGAATCGCTGACCGGTGGTTCGCCATCCTCGTCCTGAGATCATCCTGGGTCTTGCCCATGTAAAAATTTGCCACACGGACAGTGCAATAAATAAACAATGTATGTGGTTGTGCAAGTGACCCTGTGTTGGATGTAGTACTTTTTATTAGACCATGGATGTTGGAATGTGTTTCTCTGGGTTAACCCACCACAGGTAGTACAACCACTGCAGCGGAAGCAACCTTTTTTCGTGGTTTTTAACCATGTACTCGGCATGTAACTTTCACTGTTATCGGGTCTTAGCAGCATGTCTTTCAGTGATCTCCCACGTTTGAACCCCACAAGTGGTGTCACACAGGATGCAAAGGGTAGGGTTCAGAATACCACACCAATAATTCATCCTCTGTACCACACCAGATAAGGAAGAGATCATCTATGTACCGTCGGTACATCCTTATCCTGTGATCCTCAAAGGCAGTGGTAGCAACGGTTTCAAAGTGGGCTATAAACAGATTTGCATAAGATGGGGCCACATTGGACCCCATTGCTGTTCCTGAAATCTGTAGAATAAAGTCCCTCTTGAATTTAAAATAATTGTACCTTAAACAGAAGTCCAATAATTCAGACAACACATCAACAGGAGGGCCAATATAGGGGTATCTAAGAAGATGATGAAGAACAGCAGCCATCCCCTGTTCATGGGGAATCACGGTATGTAAACTGGTCACATCCAATGTGACCAGAATGTCATCTTCACCACATGTTTGGCAGTTCTTCAACAGCTGGATAAGCTCAATAGAGTCCAAGAGAAAGGAGCTAGTGTGTCTAACGATTGGTTGTAAAATAGTGTCCACAAAAGTAGCCAGGGGTTGTAAAATAGATCCCCTAGCTGACACAATTGGCCTTCCTGGAGGGGTGATGGGGTTTTTGTGCACCTTAGGCAAAGTGTAGATCACAGGGACAATGGGATGCTCAACTTGTAGATAATCCCTCAGGACTTTATCAATGATGCCTTGTTGATATAGACATTCAAGATAGTTGTCAATTCTGGTCTTGAAAGATCCTTTTGGATTGCCCGGTAACCGTCTGTATGTATCACTATCGAATAACTGTTGTTGACCGTAAAAACAGCTTTCGGAATAATTTGAATAAAGAACAGCGCCTAGCTCTCAAAAGTCTACAGAATAACAAAGAGTTGGTGATACGGGAGGCGGACAAAGGAGGAGCCCTGGTCCTGCAAGACTATCGTGATTATAAGCAAGAAATTGTGCAACAGTTATCCGATAGTGATACATACAGACGGTTACCGGGCAATCCAACAGGATCTTTCAAGACCAGAATTGACAACTATCTTGAATGTCTATATCAACAAGGCATCATTGATAAAGTCCTGAGGGATTATCTACAAGTTGAGCATCCCATTGTCCCTGTGATCTACACTTTGCCTAAGGTGCACAAAAACCCCATCACCCCTCCAGGAAGGCCAATTGTGTCAGCTAGGGGATCTATTTTAAAACCCCTGGCTACTTTTGTGGACACTATTTTACAACCAATCATGAGACACATTAGCTCCTTTCTCTTGGACTCTATTGAGCTTATCCAGCTGTTGAAGAACTGCCAAACATGTGGTGAAGATGACATTCTGGTCACATTGGATGTGACCAGTTTATATACCGTGATTCCCCATGAACAGGGGATGGCTGCTGTTCTTCATCATCTTCTTAGATACCCCTATATTGGTCCTCCTGTTGATGTGTTGTCTGAATTATTGGACTTCTGTTTAAGGTGCAATTATTTTAAATTCGAGAGGGACTTTTTTCTACAGATTTCAGGAACAGTGATGGGGTCCAATGTGGCCCTATCTTATGCAAATCTGTTTATGGCCCACTTTGAAACCGTTGCTACCACTGCCTTTGAGGATCACAGGATAAGGATGTACCGATGGTACATAGATGATCTCTTCCTTATCTGGTGTGGTACAGAGGATGAATTATTGGTGTGGTATTCTGAATTGAATAACGTGAATCCACAAGTACAATTTAAGATGACCTACAATGCGAGAACCATTGATTTCCTGGATTTAAGGATTTATAAAGAGGAAACAGTCATCAGTACAACCTTATACCACAAAGAAACTGACGGGAATTCGTTACTGGATGCCACAAGCTGTCACCCTCCTAGCTTGAAAAAATCACTATCAAGGTCACAGTTTAAGCGAGTGGTACGCAACAACAGCAATCAGGAGAAGAAAGAACAACAACTACATGAGATGTATAAGAAATTTACAGATCGTGGATATGGATCCAAGTATCTCGACCAGTCACTATTGGAGGCATCAGGGCTTACGCAGGAACAAGCACTCACTAAGGTGGAGAGGGATAAGAGTGAAAAGAAAATTATTTTTACCACCATCTTTTCACCTGAAAAATTACAGTTCTCCAATATTTTGAAGGAACATTGGAACATTTTGGAGAGTGATAAAACCCTACCCTTTGCATCCTGCGTGACACCACTTGTGGGGTTCAAATGTGGGAGATCACTGAAAGACATGCTGCTAAGACCCGATAACAGTGAAAGTTACATGCCGAGTACATGGTTAAAAACCACGAAAAAAGGTTGCTTCCGCTGCAGTGGTTGTACTACCTGTGGTGGGTTAACCCAGAGCAACACATTCCAACATCCATGGTCTAATAAAAAGTACTACATCCAACACAGGGTCACTTGCACAACCACGTACATTGTTTATTTATTGCACTGTCCGTGTGGCAAATTTTACGTGGGCAAGACCCAGGATGATATCAGGACGAGGATGGCGAACCACCGGTCAGCGATTCGGCTGGCAATTAAAAATGGTGATTCGGACCAACCGGTGGCTCGCCATTTTTGTACCAGTGGTCATGCTTTGTCTGACCTTCGATATATCATCATAGACCACATACCACGAAACTCTAGGGGTGGTGACAGGGGCAGACGTCTACTACACCGGGAGTCCCAGTGGATTTTTAATTTGGATACTATGTACCCAAAGGGGCTCAATGTCCAGTTGGACTACCAATGCTTTTTGTAAATGTCGTAGTAGGTTTATGCTCGCTGACTCCTTTTTACTAGTGTACAAGATAGGGGTAGTATGCACTTACACTTGAGTTGTGAGCCATTTGTTCAATGAATTTGTGTAATGAGGTTCTGGCATTGAGTGGGGTATTTCCACCTAGGACCCCCATTTACAACAATGTATCTGCCGATTTGAGGAGTAATATTATGTATTGATTAGGATTGATTAGAGAGTGTTTTTGGTCTAAGGTTAGTTCTCTTAAGATGCATTATTAGGTCTGCATGTTTCATCTATATGCTTAATTTTATTTAAGTCTGTATAATGTGTACTGATGTAACAGCTTTGACTATGTACTTAAGTCCAGTTGAGGATATTATATTACCACACTAAGGCCTAGATTTGGAGTTTGGCGGTAGATGGGCTGTTAACGCTCCGCGGGCTTTTTTCTGGCCGCAGCATAAAATTAACTCTGGTATCGAGAGTTCAAAAAAATGCTGCGTTAGGCTCCAAAAAAGGAGCGTAGAGCATTTTTACCGCAAATGCAACTCTCGATACCAGAGTTGCTTACGGACGCGGCCAGCCTCAAAAACGTGCTCGTGCACGATTCTCCCATGGGAAACAATGGGGCTGTTTGAGCTGTAAAAAAACCTAACACCTGCAAAAAAGCAGCGTTCAGCTCCTAACGCAGCCCCATTGTTTCCTATGGGGAAACACTTCCTACGTCTGCACCTAACACTCTAACATGTACCCCGAGTCTAAACACCCCTAACCTTACACTTATTAACCCCTAATCTGCCGCCCCCGCTATCGCTGACCCCTGCATATTATTTTTAACCCCTAATCTTCCGCTCCGTACACCGTCGCAACCTACGTTATCCCTATGTACCCCTAATCTGCTGCCCCTAACACCGCCGACCCCTATATTATATTTATTAACCCCTAATCTGCCCCCCTCAACGTCGCCGACACCTGCCTACACTTATTAACCCCTAATCTGCCGAGCGGACCTGAGCGCTACTATAATAAAGTTATTAACCCCTAATCCGCCTCACTAACCCTATAATAAATAGTATTAACCCCTAATCCGCCCTCCCTAACATCGCCGACACCTAACTTCAATTATTAACCCCTAATCTGACGACCGGAGCTCATCGCTACTATAATAAATGGATTAACCCCTAAAGCTAAGTCTAACCCTAACACTAACACCCCCCTAAGTTAAATATAATTTACATCTAACGAAATTAATTAACTCTTATTAAAAAAATTATTCCTATTTAAAGCTAAATACTTACCTGTAAAATAAACCCTAATATAGCTACAATATAAATTATAATTACATTGTAGCTATTTTAGGATTAATATTTATTTTACAGGCAACTTTGTAATTATTTTAACCAGGTACAATAGCTATTAAATAGTTAAGAACTATTTAATAGTTACCTAGTTAAAATAATAACAAAATTACCTGTAAAATAAGTCCTAACCTAAGTTATAATTAAACCTAACACTACCCTATCAATAAATTAATTAAATAAAATACCTACAATTACCTACAATAAAACCTAACACTACACTATCAATAAATAAATTAAATACAATTTCTACAAATAACTACAATTACATAAACTAACTAAAGTACAAAAAATAAAAAAGAACTAAGTTACAAAAAATAAAAAAATATTTACAAACATAAGAAAAATACTACAACAATTTTAAACTAATTACACCTACTCTAAGCCCCCTAATAAAATAACAAAGACCCCCAAAATAAAAAATTCCCTACCCTATTCTAAATTAATAAATGTAAAAGCTCTTTTACCTTACCAGCCCTGAACAGGGCCCTTTGAGGGGCATGCCCCAAGAAAATCAGCTCTTTTGCCTGTAAAAAAAAACATACAATACCCCCCCCAACATTACAACCCACCACCCACATACCCCTAATCTAACCCAACCCCCCCTTAAATAAACCTAACACTAAGCCCCTGAAGATCTTCCTACCTTGTCTTCACCATCCAGGTATCACCGATCCGTCCTGGCATCCGGTGCTGAAGAGGTCCAGAAGAGGCTCCAAAGTCTTCCTCCTATACGGCAAGACGGCATGGAATCAGCCAATCAGAATCAAGTTCAATCCGATTGGCTGATCCAATCAGCCAATCAGATTGAGCTCGCATTCTATTGGCTGATCGGAACAGCCAATAGAATGCGAGCTCAATCTGATTGGCTGATTGGATCAGCCAATCGGATTGAACTTGATTCTGATTGGCTGATTCCATCAGCCAATCAGAATATTCCTACCTTAATTCCGATTGGCTGATAGAATCCTATCAGCCAATCAGAATTCGAGGGACGCCATCTTGGATGACGTCCCTTAAAGGAACCGCCATTCGTCGGGAGACGCCGGAAGAAGAGGATGGATCCGCGTCGGCTGATTCAAGATGGACCCGCTCCGCACCGGATGGAAGAAGATCGAAGATGCCGCTTGGAGAAGATGTTTGCCGGTCCGGATGTCCTCTTCTTGCCGAATAGGAGGAAGACTTTGGAGCCTCTTCTGGACCTCTTCAGCACCGGATGCCAGGACGGATCGGTGATACCTGGATGGTGAAGACAAGGTAGGAAGATCTTCAGGGGCTTAGTGTTAGGTTTATTTAAGGGGCGTTTGGGTTAGATTAGGGGTATGTGGGTGGTGGGTTGTAATGTTGGGGGGGGGTATTGTATGTTTTTTTTTACAGGCAAAAGAGCTGAACTTCTTGGGGCATGCCCCGCAAAGGGCCCTGTTCAGGGCTGGTAAGGTAAAAGAGTTTTTAACTCTATTAATTTAGAATAGGGTAGGGCATTTTTTTTATTTTGGGGGTCTTTGTTATTTTATTAGGGGGCTTAGAGTAGGTGTAATTAGTTTAAAATTGTTGTAATATTTTTCTTATGTTTGTAAATATTTTTTTATTTTTGTAACTTAGTTCTTTTTTATTTTTTGTACTTTAGTTAGTTTATGTAATTGTAGTTATTTGTAGCAATTGTATTTAATATATTTATTGATAGTGTAGTAGCGCTCAGGTCCGCTCGGCAGATTAGGGGTTAATAAGTGTAGGCATGTGTCGGCGACGTTGTAGGGGGCAGATTAGGGGTTAATAAATATAATATAGGGGTCGGCGGTGTTAGGGGCAGCAGATTAGGGGTACATAAGGATAACGTATGTGGCGGTCGGCAGATTAGGGGTTAAAATTTTTTAATCGAGTGGCGGCGATGTGGGGGGACCTCGGTTTAGGGGTACATAGTTAGTTTATGGGTGTTAGTGTACTTTAGGGTACAATAGTTAAGAGCTTTATGAACCGGCGTTAGCCCAGAAAGCTCTTAACTCCTGCTATTTTCCGGCGGCTGGAGTTTTGTCGTTACAGCTCTAACGCTCACTTCAGAAACGACTCTAAATACCGGCGTTAGAAAGATCCCATTGAAAAGATAGGATACGCAATTGACGTAAGGGGATCTGCGGTATGGAAAAGTTGCGGCTGAAAAGTGAGCGTTAGACCCTATTTTGAGTGACTCCAAATACCGGCGGTAGCCTAAAACCAGCGTTAGGAGCCTCTAACGCTGGTTTTCACGGCTACCGCCGAACTCTAAATCTAGGCCTAAGAGTGGATCTAGTACATATAGTCAACCCCTTTAATACATTTTTACTCACAGGTTAGAGTGTAGGCAAGCACTATATGTACATTATGTGAGCCATAGTAGGGGGTAGGTACGATCTTTATAAGTGACAGTGTGCTTAGTTGAAGGCAGAAATACTAATATGTAACACAGTACTTATACTAGCTGCTTGGCTATATTATGATTGCTGCACTATTGTATGTATTTGTCATGTTTGTTGATATTCACTTTGCATTTTTTACTTTGTAGTTTGTCCCCGTTGGTTCTCCCTAGTTCCGGGCGCGCATGCGCAGTTGCGCTACACGGAAGCTGGGAGTCTGATGGCGGTATCTCACGGTGGGGGTAAGTAGGTATTTAAGGTGACATGTTATTAATGCCTGTAAGTGGTCTGAGGACGGGGGAGACCCCGAAAACGTTTACTATTAAACGGCTTAACCAAACGGAGAGTGCCTTCTTTGATATGAGGATATTTGAATGTTTGAAAGCTCACCCCGGCAGCTGTATGCGAAAAGAGTGCTGGTTCCCTGCTTCTGTGTATATATATATATATATATATATATATATAATTTTATTTTTTCTATGTGTTGTATGCCTTTCAAATTAAAGGGACACTAAACGATGGAAAAAACTCTTCAATTGCAAGATTATAAAATTATAATAATCTTTGTAAAATGCATTGCGTTTCATTGTAATACTGTTCTCAATATATCCTTCTTTGAAAGTTTATTGATTTCCAAACCCACCGCTAGGCTATTCTTTTGCATCCTTCAATCGTCAACGATAACCTGGGTTATCAAAATGTCGGACTTTGGCCGTTATGCACATGCGCAAACTTATGCACATGTCATCCAATACGTCACTCAGCCTCAAACCAGCAGACCCTCTGAATTGCAATTAGAAAGCTGATGACAACGATACATAGAGCAGGTAAGAACAGAGCGCTGTGCGCACGCGTGAGTAAACGGATCACAATGCACATGCGCCTGGTAACAAAATCGTCACTTAATGATATGCGTGAAAACGCAATCGGATTGGCAATTTAGTTTTATAGCGAACGGCCCATAATAGAGGGTTGGCTTTAGTTATGTCATACCCAAAATATAAAATTATACTTTCAAATATATTCAGAAAGATCGTTAAGCTGTAAAAATAGGTAAGTTATGAGCTATAAACTTTGGTGAAACGAAATTGGTGATCGAATTTTGCTTAAAATTGAAAAGTTTTGGAAGCCTTTAAGATGTTCAATTATTTACTTAAAAATAATATATTCCCTTTGAGACACAAAACACATTACAAAAAACTCAGCAAATAACAACACTCTTGAGAAATTGTGTGTAGTTATATTAAATATTCCATCATACAGAATGCAGTTTATGAGGAAGTATAAATACAACTGGATATTTCAGTGTTATTTTAAAAATATAAATATTGAAAAATAAATACCTAGTTATGTAAAGAGCATAAATAAAATAAACATGAGGGCATAAGTAAAATAAATATGGGCAATGAAACAGAGTCTCATAAAAATAATTAGAACATTGCTTTTTTGTATAACTGTTCCTCTTCTGCTGTTTCTAGTGAGTCAGTTGACTTTGTATTGAAGGGACACTGAACCAAAATTTTTTCTTTTGTGTTTCAGATAGAACATGCAATTTTAAGCAACTTTCTAATTTACTCCTAATATCAAATTTTCTTCATTCTCTTGGTATTTAAAATGCAAGAATGTAAGTTTAGATGCCGGCCCATTTTTGGTGAACAACCTGGGTTGTTCAGGGCTGGATTTACAGCACAAAAACCTGAAGCCTATTATTATTTAGGACAACTAAAAATTAATATTAGATGTAAAACATTAAAGATTAAGGTTATTACAGTTTCCCTTTTATGGAGATACACAAATACATACACCAATTGCAATATTTGTTGTAATGGAAGCTACACCAAAAATCAATATTCACTTAACTCACATGGCCATACAATTAAAACCGACCGACCGAAATGTATTGCAGATATCTCTGGCAATTTCTTTTGTGTATTTATTGACAGAGGCTCCACAGGACTTATTCAGCCTCTTGGGGTTAAATTTTGTACCCCTCAGTCACCCCCCCCCCCCTTTATGGCCCCTTGGACAAATAATTCTGCATCAGATAGATCAATTTGCAAATAAAACACACTGACTTACTTACAGTTAAGTTTACTGTTACTCACTCCTATGATATATATATATATATATATGTATGTTAAACAAAATAAAAATAAAAAATATATATATATATATATATATATATATATATATATATATATAATAACAACAAAAGAAACTTGCACTCACTGGTACTTTCAATAAACTTTACTGTGACAAAGTAATGTTTCGGGGATAATATATCCCCTTCCTCAGATGGTCTGAGGAAGGGGATATATTATCCCCGAAACGTTACTTAGTCACAGTAAAGTTTATTGAAAAGTACCAGCGAGTGCAAGTTTCTTTTGTTATTATCAGTACCTACTAGCACCCTGGCAGATGACACGTAAGTGAGAGTGCACATACCTGCTACTACATTTATATATATATATATATATATATATACACACAAACTCACACACACACACATATATGTATATATATATATATATATATATATATATGTGTGTGTGTGTGTGTGTGTGTGTGTGTGATTGTGTGTATATTATTCACTTCATTTTTCCTGTTATACATTTATCATTAAAACAAATTTAACTTGTATTTTAAATGTGCTTGTGTATGATGTTGTATCCCTGATCAGGGTGTATGAGACCCAGGAGCAAGAGTCCAAGACAGTTCGCCGAGAGCTTGGCATATAATTTGTCATCAGTGTTAATCAGTGAGATTGGCCTATAGCTACTACACTGGGAGGGGTCTTTGTTAGGTTTCGGTATATGGAGGATAATCACCTGGAGAAACTCTTTTCTGAGTGAGCCTCTTTCCCACGCTTCAATGAAAACCTTGAAGAGGATGCCACCTAGTTCAGTTCAAAAGGGTTTTATATAAGGCTGCTGGATACCCGTCTGGACCCAGGGCTTTATTATTTTGTGTGTGTTTAATAGCAATAGTTCTGTTAGTGTAAATGGAGCAGTCAAATCCTCTTTGGCTGATTGGGATAGAGAAGGGAGGTTAAGTTTAAAGAGGATATGGTCTGTACTGAGGATTCAGTTTGCAGCATAGTGGGTTTAAGGTTGTAGAGCTTTGAGTAGTATTCAGCGAATGCCACTCCAATCACTCTATGGGAGTTAACCACCTCATTACCTTTCATTAGGGTCAGGATTTTTGTTGCAGCCATCCTGTCTCATAATTTACGTGCCAATAGTGTTGACGCTTTGTTTCCCTAGTAGTACAGCAATTGTTTGAAACGGGAGTGTGCATCTCTGACTCTTTCCAGTTCCCTATCAGCTAACTGGGATCTCAATGCTTTGATTTCCTCAGCAACTTGTGAAAATGGTGAGGGCTTATTTACTAGTTCTCTAGCTCGCAATGTAGCCACCAAGAGACTGAGCGGAGCTCCTAACTGGGCTCGAGCAGCCGCTTGACTTCTAATGCAAATACCTCTGACATATGCTTTGAGAGCGGCCCATTCCGTTTGAGGAGGCATCTGGGGAGTCTCATTGAACGTGATAAACTCTGTATAAGAAGCTTGGAGGGAGGTTCTATATTCTTGGTTACGTAGTAATTGTTTTGGAAATTTAGAGCTTGGCCTGGAAGTTTTGGATATAGCAGTAGAGAGGGAGAATAACTGAATATCATGGTCAGACCATGAGCAGATCCGGATGTGTGAGTTAGACACTCTATTAAGGGTCCAGGAGTCGGTGAAGAAATAATCCAGTCAGGAGTATGTGTTATGTTGTTTTGAAAAGTAAGTGTAATCTCTATCGCTTGGGTGCAATGCTCGCCATATATCATATAGATTGTATTGTGTGATATAAAAACGAAATTTGGTAGCAGTGTTAGTAGTATAGGCATCAATGTCTTTAGCCCTTTGGACCTTTTTTTCAACTGGGACCATATTACAGTCGTCACCTTGTATCATAGTGCCTGATTTGATTGTATCTTTTAAGAAGCTAGGTTGGGCCTGGTTAGGGACATATATGTTCACTAGTGTGTATAGAGAACCATTCAATTTACAAATTAGGATTAGGTATCTACCTTGGTCAACCGTCTCCTTGTGAATGAGCTCAAAATTTATGGATTTATGGATAATAATTGCTACCCCTCTTGATTTTTCTTGAAATGATGAGAGGAGTACAGTAGGATAGTCAGAGGACCTGTATGGGTCTGGGCAGGAGGCAAGCCAATGGGTCTCCTGTAGGAACACTACTTTTACCCTTAGGGATTTCATAGCATTGGTCAGAAGGCTCTGCTTAGTAGGCGAGTTAAGGCCTTTTGCGTTTAGGGTAGCAAACGTGATTAATTCAGGGGGGTTTCCAATTTTGTCTATCTTGATGTGGGTGTAAAAAGGGGGGTGATAAGAAGTTTGGAAGAGTAGGGAAGGAAGGGTATAGTGTCTTGGGAGGGGTAGAAAACACTTACCCCACCTGGTAGTCCAATAGCGAATTTAAATCTATATCTTCTAAATGAGATGAACTGAGAAATGTAAGAACAATTCGTTATAAACTTATATTGATGCAGGAATGATAATAATAGACCAAAACAGAGCAAACAAAGAGCAAAAATGATCAATAATTATATTTTGGTTCAACAAGCAGGCAAAATATATATGCTAGATATTCAACTACCTAGTGGCAAAGTAGGTTTGTGTGTGTTATGTTATAGACTATGTGGTATAACGTACCACCAATAGAAGAGGTTCACCTAGCTAAAGGAATGAGGGGAGAATACAAATAGTATTAATATAGTGGGGGGGGGGGTTACTGTTAGGTAACTAGAAAGTATCAACACTTTTTATGGGGAAATGAACTGTACAAAATTATTTTTGTATAGTACACATCAACTAAAAATGGAATGTATCAGGATAAGTATATGCATCCCTGCGCATAAAAACTTAAAGGGCAGGAAATTAGCTAGTTGTGTCGCATACTCAGCATCTATCACTATATTGATATGAGGCTATTAGCAGTCTTAGGAAAGTCATACACTAGATGGGCTGTATGGGTTGTATCCTAAGTGCTGGTGTATTGTCTGGGAGCAAAAAACATAATTTATGTAAGAACTTACCTGATAAATTCATTTCTTTCATATTAGCAAGAGTCCATGAGCTAGTGACGTATGGGATATACATTCCTACCAGGAGGGGCAAAGTTTCCCAAACCTCAAAATGCCTATAAATACACCCCTCACCACACCCACAAATCAGTTTAACGCATAGCCAAGAAGTGGGGTGATAAGAAAAAAATGCGAAGCATAAATATAAGGAATTGGAATAATTGTGCTTTATACAAAAAAATCATAACCACCACAAAAAAAGGTGGGCCTCATGGACTCTTGCTAATATGAAAGAAATGAATTTATCAGGTAAGTTCTTACATAAATTATGTTTTCTTTCATGTAATTAGCAAGAGTCCATGAACTAGTGACGTATGGGATAATGACTACCCAAGATGTGGATCTTCCACGCAAGAGTCACTAGAGAGGGAGGGATAAAATAAAAACAGCCAATTCCGCTGAAAAAAATCCACCCCCAAAAATAAAGTTTAAATCTTATAAAGAAAAAAAATGAAAATATAAGCAGAAGATTCAAACTGAAACAGCTGCCTGAAGTACTTTTCTACCAAAAACAGCTTCAGAAGAAGAAAACACATCAAAATGGTAGAATTTAGTAAAAGTATGCAAAGAAGACCAAGTTGCTGCTTTGCAAATCTGATCAACCGAAGCTTCATTCCTAAACGCCCAGGAAGTAGAAACTGACCTAGTAGAATGAGCTGTAATCCTTTGAGGCGGAGTTTTACCCGACTCGACATAAGCATGATGAATTAAAGATTTCAACCAAGATGCAAAAGAAATGGCAGAGGCCTTCTGACCTTTCCTAGAACCGGAAAAGATAACAAATAGACTAGAAGTCTTTCGGAAATTCTTAGTAGATTCAACATAATATTTCAAAGCTCTAACTACATCCAAAGAATGCAATGATTTCTCCTTAGAATTCTTAGGATTAGGACATAATGAAGGAACCACAATTTCTCTACTAATGTTGTTAGAATTCACAACCTTAGGTAAAAATTTAAAAGAAGTTCGCAACACCGCCTTATCCTGGTGAAAAATCAGAAAAGGAGACTCACAAGAAAGAGCAGATAATTCATAAACTCTTCTGGCAGAAGAGATGGCCAAAAGGAACAAAACTTTCCAAGAAAGTAATTTAATGTCCAATGAATGCATAGGTTCAAACGGAGGAGCTTGAAGAGCCCCCAGAACCAAATTCAAACTCCAAGGAGGAGAAATTGACTTAATGACAGGCTTTATACGAACCAAAGCTTGTACAAAACAATGAATATCAGGAAGATTAGCAATCTTTCTGTGAAAAAGAACAGAAAGAGCAGAGATTTGTCCTTTCAAGGAACTTGCAGACAAACCTTTATCCAAACCATCCTGAAGAAACTGTAAAATTCTCGGAATTCTAAAAGAATGCCAGGAAAAATGATGAGAAAGACACCAAGAAATATGTCTTCCAGACTCTATAATATATCTCCCTAGATACGGATTTACGAGCCTGTAACATAGTATTAATCACAGAGTCAGAGAAACCTCTTTGACTAAGAATCAAGCGTTCAATCTCCATACCTTTAAATTTAAGGATTTGAGATCCTGATGGAAAAAAGGACCTTGCAACAGAAGGTCTGGTCTTAACGGAAGAGTCCACGGTTGGCAAGAGGCCATCCGGACAAGATCCGCATACCAAAACCTGTAAGGCCATGCTGGAGCTACCAGCAGAACAAACGAGCATTCCTTCAGAATCTTGGAGATTACTCTTGGAAGAAGAACTAGAGGCGGAAAGATATAGGCAGGATGATACTTCCAAGGAAGTGACAATGCATCCACTGCTTCCGCTTGAGGATCCCTGGATCTGGACAGATACCTGGGAAGTTTCTTGTTTAGATGAGAGGCCATCAGGTCTATTTCTGGAAGTCCCCACATTTGAACAATCT
Organism: Bombina bombina; assembly: GCF_027579735.1. Classification (NCBI taxonomy): domain Eukaryota; kingdom Metazoa; phylum Chordata; class Amphibia; order Anura; family Bombinatoridae; genus Bombina; species Bombina bombina. The sequence continues at coordinate 115,980,178 of NC_069499.1, read as the reverse complement.
GAAGAAATACCTCTGGGTGAAGAGACCATTCGCCCGGATGTAACGTTTGGCGACTGAGATAATCCGCTTCCCAATTGTCTATACCTGGGATATGAACCGCAGAAACTAGACAGGAGCTGGATTCCGCCCATACCAGAATTCGAGATACTTCTTTCATAGCCAGAGGACTGTGAGTCCCTCCTTGATGATTGATGTATGCCACAGTTGTGACATTGTCTGTCTGAAAACAAATGAACGATTCTCTCTTTAGAAGAGGCCATGACTGAAGAGCTCTGAAAATTGCACGGAGTTCCAAAATATTGATCGGTAATCTCACCTCCTGAGATTCCCAAACCCCTTGTGCTGTCAGAGACCCCCACACAGCTCCCCAACCTGTAAGACTTGCATCTGTTGAAATTACAGTCCAGGTCGGAAGAACAAAAGAAGCCCCCTGAACTAAACGATGGTGATCTGTCCACCACGACAGAGAGTGTCGTACAATCGGTTTTAAAGATATTAATTGAGATATCTTTGTGTAATCCCTGCACCACTGGTTCAGCATACAGAGCTGAAGAGGTCACATGTGAAAACGAGCAAAGGGGATCGCGTCCGATGCAGCAGTCATAAGACCTAGAATTTCCATGCATAAGGCTACCGAAGGGAATGATTGTGACTGAAGGTTTCGACAAGCTGATATCAATTTTAGACGTCTCTTGTCTGTCAAAGACAGAGTCATGGACACTGAATCTATCTGGAAACCTAAAAAGGTTACCCTTGACTGAGGAATCAATGAACTTTTTGGTAAATTGATCCTCCAACCATGATCTTGAAGAAACAACACAAGTCGATTCGTATGAGATTCTGCTAAATGTGAAGACCGAGCAAGTACCAAGATATCGTCCAAATAAGGAAATACCACAATACCCTGTTCTCTGATTACAGACAGAAGGGCACCGAGAACCTTTGTAAAAATTCTTGGAGCTGTTGCTAGGCCAAACGGTAGAGCCACAAACTGGTGATGCTTGTCTAGGAAAGAGAATCTCAGAAACTGATAGTGATCTGGATGAATCGGAATATGCAGATATGCATCCTGTAAATCTATTGTAGACATATAATGCCCTTGCTGAACAAAAGGCAGGATAGTCCTTACAGTTACCATTTTGAATGTTGGTATCCTTACATAACGATTCAATATTTTTAGATCCAGAACTGGTCTGAAGGAATTATCCTTCTTTGGTACAATGAAGAGATTTGAATAAAACCCCAGCCCCTGTTCCAGAACTGGAACTAGCATAGTTACTCCAGCCAACTCTAGATCTGAAACACATTTCAGAAATGCTTGAGCCTTCGCTGGGTTTACTGGGACACAGGAAAGAAAAAATCTCTTTGCAGGAGGCCTTATCTTGAAGCCAATTCTGTACCCTTCTGAAACAATGTTCTGAATCCAAAGATTGTGAAAGGAATTGATCCAAATTTCTTTGAAAAAACGTAATCTGCCCCCTACCAGCTGAGCTGGAATGAGGGCCGCACCTTCATGTGGACTTAGGAGCTGGCTTTGGTTTTCTAAAAGGCTTGGATTTATTCCAGACTGGAGATGGTTTCCAAACTGATACCGCTCCTGAGGATGAAGGATCAGGCTTTTGTTCCTTTATTGTGACGAAAGGAACGAAAACGATTATTAGACCTAAATTTACCTTTAGATTTTTTATCCTGTGGTAAAAAAGTTCCTTTCCCTCCAGTAACAGTTGAGATAATAGAATCCAACTGAGAACCAAATAATTTATTACCCTGGAAAGAAAGGGAAAGCAGAGTAGACTTAGAAGACATATCAGCATTAAAAGTTTTAAGCCATAAAGCTCTTCTAGCTAAAATAGCTAGAGACATATACCTGACATCAACTCTAATGATATCAAAGATGGCATCACAAATAAAATTATTAGCATGTTGAAGAAGATTAATAATGCTATGAGAATTATGATCTGTTACTTGTTGCGCTAAAGCTTCTAACCAAAAAGTTGAAGCTGCAGCAACATCCGCTAAAGATATAGCAGGTCTAAGAAGATTACCTGAACACAAGTAAGCTTTTCTTAGAAAGGATTCAATTTTCCTATCTAAAGGATCCTTAAAGGAAGTACCATCTGCCGTAGGAATAGTAGTACGCTTAGCAAGAGTAGAGACAGCCCCATCAACCTTAGGGATTTTGTCCCAAAACTCTAATCTGTCAGATGGCACAGGATATAATTGCTTAAAACGTTTAGAAGGAGTAAATGAATTACCCAAATTATTCCATTCCCTGGAAATTACTTCAGAAATAGCATCAGGGACAGGAAAAACTTCTGGAATAACTACAGGAGATTTAAAAACCTTATCTAAACGTTTAGATTTAGTATCAAGAGGACTAGAATCCTCTATTTCTAATGCAATTAGGACTTCTTTAAGTAAAGAACGAATACATTCCATTTTAAATAAATATGAAGATTTATCAGCATCAACCTCTGAGACAGAATCCTCTGAACCAGAAGAACCATTATCAGAATCAGAATGATGATGTTCATTTAAAAATTCATCTGAAAAATGAGAAGTTTTAAAAGACTTTTTACGTTTACTAGAAGGAGGAATAACAGACATAGCCTTCTTAATGGATTTAGAAACAAAATCTCTTATGTTATCAGGAACACTCTGAGTATTAGATGTTGACGGAACAGCAACAGGTAATGTAACAGTACTAAAGGAAATATTATCTGCATTAACAAGTTTGTCATGACCATCAGTACAAACAACAGCTGGAGGAACAGATACCATAAGTTTACAGCAGATACACTTAGCTTTGGTAGATCCAGCACCAGACAGCGATTTTCCAGAAGTATCTTCTGACTCAGTGTCAACGTGGGACATCTTGCAATATGTAATAGAAAAAACAACATATAAAGCAAAATTGATCAAATTCCTTAAATGACAGTTTCAGGAATGGGAAAAAATGCCAGTGAACAAGCTTCTAGCAACCAGAAGCAATAAATAATGAGACTTAAATAATGTGGAGACAAAAGTGACGCCCATATTTTTTCAGCGCCAAAAAAGACGCCCACATTATTTGGCGCCTAAATGCTTTTGGCGCCAAAAATGACGCCACATCCGGAACGCCGACACTTCTGGCGCAAAAAAACATAAAAAATGACGCAACTTCCGGCGACACGTATGACGCCGGAAGCAGAAAAAAATTTTGCGCCAAAAAAGTCCGCGCCAAGAATAACGCAATAAAATGAAGCATTTTCAGCCCCCACGAGCCTAACAGCCCACAGGGAAAAAAGTCAAATTTTAAGGTAAGAAAAAAATGATTTATTCATATGCATAATCCCAAATATGAAACTGACTGTCTGAAATAAGGAACGTTGAACATCCTGAGTCAAGGCAAATAAATGTTTGAATACATATATTTAGAACTTTATAAAAAAGTGCCCAACCATAGCTTAGAGTGTCACAGAAAATAAGACTTACTTACCCCAGGACACTCATCTACATGTTGTAGAAAGCCAAACCAGTACTGAAACGAAAATCAGTAGAGGTAATGGTATATATAAGAGTATATCGTCGATCTGAAAAGGGAGGTAAGAGATGAATCTCTACGACCGATAACAGAGAACCTATAAAATAGACCCCGTAGAAGGAGATCATTGAATTCAAATAGGCAATACTCTCCTCACATCCCTCTGACATTCACTGCACGCTGAGAGGAAAACCGGGCTCCAACCTGCTGCGGAGCGCATATCAACGTAGAATCTAGCACAAACTTACTTCACCACCTCCATAGGAGGCAAAGTTTGTAAAACTGATTTGTGGGTGTGGTGAGGGGTGTATTTATAGGCATTTTGAGGTTTGGGAAACTTTGCCCCTCCTGGTAGGAATGTATATCCCATACGTCACTAGCTCATGGACTCTTGCTAATTACATGAAAGAAAAGGCCTCGGTTCAGCTATGGAAACTAACAGCTGAAGGCAAAGTATTGTCAGTGAAACTTAAGTTTAATCGACAACTGCCTCAAACCTAGTGAACCTCTAAAAGTGTAACTCTTTTGTGAAATAGATCACAGGCAATCTTGAATACAAACCAACTAGACAGGAATAGCCATAGTGGGTACGTCAAATAACATAGGACTGTGCTAGACTGTCAGTTTCCAAACTGAAAACGTGTGTGTTCAGAACGTAGGGCAGTAAACAATTCTAAACCTATACATAGTTAAATTAACATTACTGAGAAAACATTAAAAAAGGTAGAACATGCTAGGGTAAGTATATGTATCCCTGAGTATAGTGACCAAAAGGGTAAAAATTGAGGTAGCTGTGCCTCGGCTTTAGCAGCTATCTCTATACCAGTATGAGTCTATCAGTAGCATTAGGGGAGATATATATTAGATGGACTGTGTGGATTGTATCCTTAGTACTGTCATGCTTGCTGGGTTAGCGAGATAGTCCTCGGTTTATTAATGTAAACTAATGGCTGTAGGCAAGATATTGTCTGTGAAGCCTAAGTTTAATAATTACTGTTTAAAACCTAATGACCTTCTAAAAATGTAACATTTTGTAAAACAGATCACAGGCATCTCCAAATATAAACCAACTGAGTAGGTATAGCCATAGTAAGCAGGTCAAATAATATGGGAGTGTGCTAGTCAATCAGTTTCTAAACTTAAAATGCATGTGAGTAGAGCATAGGTTAGGAAACAATTTTAAACCTGTACATAGTAAATTAGCGGTACTGATATATTTGTAAATACAAAACTGTGCCATGGGGGGACTTCAAACATCAGGTAGTTGTCCTCTGCGGCAAAGGACACCATTCAGGAGCTGTAGGATGACGTTTGGAGGTTGAGGGCTCTTTAGTTATCTGTCCTGATGAGGGAGCAATGTCCCATTCTTTGAGGAGTTGGAGTCCTTCTTGTGGGGTAATGATGGTATGAGTGACCCCTTCTTTAGTTACAATTAATTTGGTGGGGTAGCCCCAGCGATACCGGATATTCTCAGTATGAGTAATGGATCGAAACGTCCTTCTTCTCTGAAGTGTATAGCTGAAGATGTCTGGGAAAACAGCCACTTGCTGAAATTTCGGAGGTAGGTGCTGGTTGTTGGCCAGTTCACGGAGGATACGTTCTTTATAGGTAAAGAAATATACTCTGGCAAGTACATCTCTGAGCTTATCCTGGGACAAATTTCGTGGCCTTGCGACCCGGTAAACTCTGTCCAAAATCAGACCAGGGGGTTCCAGTAAAGGTAGTAAATGTTTGCAGATTTCTAAGATGTAGGGTTCCAATTCAGTAGAGCCTATATCCTCTGAGATCCCCCTGAACCTCATGTTGTTACACCTGGATCTATCCTCCATATCGGCCAGTTTTAGTTCCAAATCCGATATCTGAACAGACAAATTCTGAGAGTATGAAAGTATGTTTGCATGATCCACTGCTAGATCCTCATGCTTGCGCTCAAGAGTCTCTGTGCGTTCACGTAGCATAGCTATATCTCTGCGAAGTTCAACTGTAGAGCCTTTGATTTCTTTAGTTAGGGTATCTTGCAGTATATTAATACGTCTAGTTAAAAAATCAACTATATTGGAGGATAGGGTATCAGCTAAGAGGCGACTGGGAGTCCATACTGTTTTCCGAGTAACTCAGATTTAAAGCCGTATCTGTTTCTCTGGCTGTGTGTCCTTTCGAAGGGGGTTGGCCTTTAAAGTGATCAGCTACTGTTTTTTTTGGGTGTTGTATTAACTTTGGTTTTCGTTTATTAGCTTGAGACATAATACCCAGACAGTAGAGATGTTGTAATTAGCCACAGAGGATAAAGATGTGCACAGTAATTTCTTAGGTTAGAGGCATATGCAGATATACAAAAATAAAGAGAAGTGGTACAAAGACCCCCAAGTGTCTGATGAGATTCTACTTAGCCATGGTTAGTGACTGCGTCCTACATGAATCTTATAAAGGATCCTAGGACGAACCATGGAGTATATGAGTTACATATCAAGACAGGTATTGCACATGATTGGTGTAGACTGTATTGAATTTGTACTAGTCTTACCAAGGCCTAACAGGTTAAAGTAGATAAGCAGGCCCTTAATGTGGCTTGAATGAGAGTCTTGAACTTTGGGGTCTTAAATGTCCTATGTTAGTGCCTCAGTATGCTTTGCAAAACAGCAACCAGAATCCGGACTATTCCGGTTGGTGTAAAGAGAGTAATATAGGTGCATGGCTTTCACTTATATTTGATAGAGAGGCACTTTAATAGAGTGTGCTCTATAACTGGATCTGTAAGATTCGTGTATAGGGGGGATATAGGTCTCTTATAGAGGTAGCTCAATTACTTCTGGGAGTCTTTAACAGGTTAACTTGTGCAGGTAGTACTGAATTGTCTCTCAGCTCCCTCAGTTTTAGCCTCTCTCTTCTCCGTTCCCCTTATCTTTTCCTCTGTGCCTTGTAATTATATCTCTTGCCACTGTTGCTACTTAGGGCTTGTACTGGCCTCTTGGACCTCTGTCCGTATCTGAGGGCCTCCTCAGGAATTCAGGCCTTACAGTAGTGAGATAAGGCCGGAAGGAAGATGGCGACCGTTCGTGCCACTGAGCTGAAGTCAGCAAGTCCGCATGGGTCACCTCCACCAAGAATACAGGTATGCGGGTGTCTTCCGTTGCCATTCAGGCAACCTCTGGGAAGTGGTTTTGGGTGAGAGGCTAGGTGGTAGTCAGTGACTATGCTGTCGTGAGCTCGTGGCAGTGTTATAGAAGGGCCATCTCTAGGTGTCGAGTGGCAGACCGGCCAATCCTCTGCATCTTCAGATCTGCAGATCCCAGCTCGGGAGCAGAGCCCCGACCTTCCAGAGCTCAGGAAAGTACCTGCTGCTGTAGTAGAGTAGGATCTCTGTAGGTTAAGAGCTGCAGATGTGTGGGCCGTAAGCCGCAGTCAAAGTCGATAGAAAAGTTCAACAGAGAGCTACTATTAGAGGCCACTTTATGGAGAAATAACTGTTTTTTTAAGTGCTCCGTGCAGAGAGCTCAGCTAAAACACGTCTGTCTCGCTTGGCAGTTAACTCCACCCCCCGTGATAAGCAATCTTAATGCCATTTGTATATCGGCTTGATAGGTGTACTGTAAATGTTTGAGCAATTATGATTCAAGCTTTTAATATGTTATGAATATTTTTTTATTTTTTTTATAATCATTAAGAAAACATAATTTTCCATTTTGGTGAGACTTTCATCTAAAATCAATAAGAACACTGCAGGATATTAATTTCCATATTTATAAAGTGGCCGTAAATGATCTCAAATAGGATGTTAACAGTTCTCCCAAAGTAAATTGTGAAAACACTGGGTGACAAGTTAGTCCAAGCAGAACTCACTCTAGAGACCATCTGCTAGATTACGAGTCTTGTGTTAGCCTTAAAAAGCAGCGTTGAGAGGTCCCAATGCTGCTTTTAATGCCTGCTGGTATTACGAGTCTTGCAGGTACAGGTGTACCGCTCACTTTTTCGGCCAGACTTGAAAATACCGCAAATCTACTTACGTCAATTGCGTATCCTATTTTTTCAATGGGACTTGCATAACGCCGGTATTACAAGTCTTCCAAAAAGTGAGCGGTACACCCTCTCCTGTCAAGCCTGGTAACGCATTTTAAAGGGACAGTCAACACCAGAATTTTTGTTGTTTAAAAAGATAGATCCCTTTATTACCCATTCCCCAGTTTTGCAAAACCAACACTGTTATATTAATACACTTTTTACTTCTGTGACTAACTTGTATCTAAGCATCTTCTGACCGCCCCTAATCACATAACTTTTAGTTATTATCTATTGACTTGCATTTTAGCCAATTAGTGCAGTGTCTGCCACTAGCCACGTGCGTAATCACAATGCTATCTATATGGCCTACATGAGCTTGCTCTCCCCTGCTGTGAAAAGTAAATAAAATAGAGGCGGCCTTCAAGGGCTTAGAAATTATCATATGCACCTTCCTAGGTTTGTTTTCAATTAGAATACAAAGAGAACATAGCAAAATTGTTGATAAAAGTAAATTGGAAAGTTGTTTAAAATTGCATGCCCTATTTGAAAAATGAAAGTTTTTTTTGGACTTGACTGTCCCTTTAAAGTCAGTAGTTAAGAGTTTTATGGGCTAACGCCATAGCATAAAACTCTTAAGTAAAGTGCAAAAAAGTTCACTAACACCCATATACTACCTATTAACCCCTAAACCGAGGCCCCCCCCCCACATCGCAAATACTAAAAAAAAAAAATTAACCCCTAATCTGCCGAACCGGACATCGCTGTAATAAATATATTAACCCCTAAACCGCCACACTCCCGCATCGCAAACACTAATTAAATTTTATTAACCCCTAATCTGCCGTCCCTAACATCGTCAACACCTACCTACATTTATTAACCCCTAATCTGCCTCCCCCAATGTCGCCGCCACCATATTAAAGTTATTAACCCCTAAATCTAAGTCTAACCCTAAACCTAACACCCCCTAACTTAAATATAATTTAAATAAATCTAAATAAAATAACTATCATTAAAGGGACACTGTACCCACATTTTTTCTTTTGTGATTCAGATAGAGCATGCAATTTTAAGCAACTTTCTAATGTACTCCTATTATGAAATTTTCTTCATTCTCTTGGTATGTTTATTTGAAAAGCAAGAATTTAAGTTTAGATGCCGGCCCATTTTTGGTGAACAACCTGGGTTGTCCTTGCTGATTGGACAGCACCAATAAACAAATGCTGTCCATGGTTCTGAACCACAAATTTGCTGGCTCCTTAGCTTAGATGCCTTCTTTTTCAAATAAAGATATCAAGAGAACGAAGAAAAATTGATAACAGAAGTAAACTAGAAAGTTGCTTAAAATTGCATGCTCTATCCGAATCATGAAAGAAAAAATTTGGGTTCAGTATCCCTTTAACTAAATTATTACTATTTAAAACTAAATACTTACTTATAAAATAAACCCTAAGCTAGCTACAATATAACTAATAGTCACATTGTAGCTAGCTTAGAATTTATTTTTATTTTACAGGCAACTTTGTCTTTATTTTAACTAGGTAGAATAGTTAATAAATAGTTATTAACTATTTAATAGCTACCTAGTTAAAATAAAGACAAATTTACCTGTAAAATAAAACCTAACCTAAGTTACAATTACATCTAACACTACACAATAATTAAATTAATTCCCTAAATTAACTACATTTAAATACAATTAAATACAATTATCTAAAGTACGAAAAAAACACTAAATTACAGAAAATTATAAAATAATTACAAGTTTTTTAAACTAATTACACCTAATCTAATCCTCCTAATAAAATAAAAAAGCCCCCCAAAATAATAAAAAGCCCTACCCTACACTAAATTACAAATAGCTTTTAAAAGGGCCTTTTGCGGGGCATTGCCCCAAAGTAAACAGCTCTTTTACCTATAAAAAAGTACAATACCCCCCCAACATTAAAACCCACCACCCACACACCCAACCCTACTCTAAAACCCTCCCAATCCCCCCTTAATAAAACCTAACACTAAGCCATTGAAGATCACCCAAAGTTCTCAATGAAGCCGGGCGAAGTGGTCCTCCAGACGGGTAGAAGTCTTCATCCAAGCCGGTCAGAAGAGGTCCTCCAGATGGGCAGAAGTCTTCATCCAGGCAGCATCTTCTATCTTCATTCATCCAGCGCGGAGCGGCTCCATCTTCAAGACATCCGACGTGGAGCATTCTCTTCGTTCTTCATCCGACGACTGAATGAAGGTTCCTTTAAATGACGTCATCCAAGATGGCATCCCTTCAATTCCGACTGGCTGATAGAATTCTATCAGCCAATCGGAATTAAGGTAGAAAAAATCCTATTGAACTTCAATCCTATTGGTAAAAGAGCTGATTACTTTGGGGCATTGCCCCGCAAAAGGCCCTTTTAAAAAGAGCTGTTTACTTTGGGGCAATGCCCCTTTTAAGGGCTATTTGTAATTTAGTATAGGGTAGGGCTTTTTATTATTTTGGGGGGCTTTTTTATTTTATTATGGGGATTAGATTAGGTGTAATTAGTTTAAAAAACTTGTAATTATTTTAATATTTTCTGTAATTTAGTGGGGTTTTTTTTCCGTACTTTAGATAATTGTATTTAATTGTAGTTAATTGTAGTTAATTTAGGGAATTAATTTAATTATAGTGTGGTGTTAGATGTAATTGTAACTTAGGTTAGGTTTTATTTTACAGGTAAATTTGTCTTTATTTTAACTAGGTAGCTAAATACAAAGTTGCCTGTAAAATAAAAATAAATCCTAAGCTAGCTACAATGTAACTATTAGTTATATTGTAGCTAGCTTAGGGTTTATTTTATAGGTATGCATTTAGTTTTAAATAGGAATAATTTAGTTAATTGTAGTAATTTTATTTAGATTTATTTAAATTATATTTAAGTCAGGGGGGTGTTAGGGTTAGGGTTAGACTTAGATTTAGGAGTTAATAACTTTAATATAGTGGCGGCGACGTTGGGGGAGGCAGATTAGGGGTTAATAAGTGTAGATAAATTGCGGGTAAGTTGCAGCGACATTGGGGGTGGAAGATTAGGGGTTAATAAATATAATGTAGGTGTCGGCGATGTTCGGGGCAGCAGATTAGGGGTTAATACATATAATGTAGGTGGTGGCGGTGTCCGGAGCGGAAAATTAGGGGTTAATAATATAATGCAGGTGTCGGCGATGTCAGGGGCAGCAGATTAGGGGTTAATAAGTGTAAGATTAGGGGTGTTTAGACTCGGGGTTCATGTTAGGGTTTTAGGTGTAGACATAAATGTATTTTCCCCATAGGAATCAATGGGGCTGCGTTAGGAGCTTTACGCTGCTTTTTTGCAGGTGTTAGTTTTTTTTTTTAGCCAGCTCTCCCATTGATTCCTATGGGGAAATCGTGCACGAACACGTTTTGCCAGCTCACCGCTACCATAAGCAGCGCTGGTATTGAGGTGAGATGTGGAGCAAAGTTTTGCTCTCCGCTCACTTTTCTGAGGCTAACGCCGGGTTTGCAAAAACCCGTAATACCAGCGCTGTCTGTAGGTGAGGGAAAACTGCTCGTTAGCACCGCACACCATTACCAACAAAACTCGTAATCTAGGCGCATGTTTTAAAAAAACAACTTTGCAGACTATAATTTCAAAACCTCACTCTCACTGTACAGATGGTAATTTACAAACTTCACTATCACCGTACAGAATGGAGTTGCCTTTGCCACATTTGTTTTACTGTGCAGGCATTCCTCTAGTCCTTGATCCCTGTTTGGGCATTCCAGTCCTCAGCCCCAGTGTGTGCACTCCAGTCCTCAGCCATGGTGTGTGCTCTGTTTCTGCCAATTCCTGTGGTTCTTTCCAAGGCATAGACCCTATTCCATCGTATGCTCACCTGCCAAGGCACAGACCCTGTTCCAGCATATGCTCACCTACCAAGTCACAGACCCTCTTTCAGTGTACCTTCACCTGTCAAAGCACACACCCTGTTCCGTGTAAACTCACCTGCCAAGGTACAGACGCTTTTACAGCTTAAACTCCCCTGCCAAGTTACAGACCCAGTTCCGGTGTATGCTCACTTTCCAAGATACAGACCCTGTTCCAGCGTACGCTCATCTGCCAAGGCACAAACCCTGTTCCAGCCTATGCTCATCTGTCTAATGCCCTGTTGCAAGCATTTCTCATTTCCAAGGCCCTGGTATGGGCATTCTTCCTGTTCAAGACCCCAATTTTGGCAGTCCTGCTACACAGCATCCAAGACCTGCTGCATAACATCCAAGTCATGTGTATCCTGTTGCACAGCATCCAAGTTATGTGTCTCCTGCTAAACAACCTCCAAGTGCTGTATCCAGTTCCTGTAAAATAAACTTGTTTTTCTTAGTGTTGCCATAATGCCTAAAAGGGGAATTAGCATTATTAAACATATCCCAGTGGCTCCCTTTAACTCACCAGGTAAATTTCTCAGACACCTCTACTTCTCAGCTCAAAAACCCTAACCCCCGCTCCTCTGAGTGTGACAGAATGTCAGGGCCAAACATTGGAGCTCACTGAGGTAGTTCACTACTATCTAACTTGTCTGAAAAAAATCCAGTTTGTTCTACAGGCACTACCTGATATGATACAATCACTTGCACAGCCATTTACAGAAGGTTTTCAGACAATTCAGGATTGTCTAAAACTAGTATTGATTCCTTGCCTACAAAATTGTCAACTTCTGTTTCTGTGTTGGGGAAAACTTCCAGTTTTAAGACTGTTACCTCACCTAGTCAAGAAAAATTTTGTAAAACTTCTGAATATTCTGTATCACCCAAAGTCATCCGAGATTTGAAATCAAAATCTGTTGCTATTGAAGTCATAGTGTTGTCAATATTTGTTTTACACCTTCTGAAAAAAAAGAATGTGCTGTCTCTGCAATCCCCACTTTTGGCCCACAGGCTGGAAACCTAGACATCAGTCCTCATGTTTTAAAACCAGCCTGAAGAATCTGCTTTGAAAAATCTTTCCTCTGAGACGTCGTTCATTCTTCATTTTTAAATAAATGGCCATTTTAAATGGTATTTATTAAAATCTTAACAAAATATATCTCATATGCCTAGAAATATAAATATAATAATGACACATTCTTAATCTCCTGGGTCTTCTGAAAAAACAATATATAATTTGTGTTGGTCAGTGAAATTTGACTTACATAAGTGTTTAAATGTAGGTAGCAAATAAATCTCAAAAATGGCTTAGCACAGAGGTGTGAAAAAAGGCTTAGCAGTGAAAGGTTTAATGAATCTAAACCATGGGGCCGATTTATCAAGCTCCGTATGCCCCTGTTTCTGTGCGAGCCTTCAGGACCGCTGCTCCATAACTTGTCCGCCTGCTCTGAGGTCGCGGACAGAAATCAACCCGATCAAAAATAATCAGGTTGATTGACACCCCCTGCTAGCGGCCAATAGACCGCAAATCTGCAGGGGGCGGCATTGTGCCAGCAGTTCACAAGTCATTTATCGATGTGCAGCGGACATGATACGCTACATTGTATTATGTCCGCTCACACTATGATAAATCTACCCCCATATATTGACATATACATCAAAACTGTCATCTATGACAATTTCAGAGTGTATTGAACATGTGAAAATATAATTATACAAAATATCTTGGAATACTATCAATCATATTGAAAAAAAAAAAAAGTTTTGAACTTTAGCAACATCTTTTGTATACTACATTTGCTATGTCCATTTTGTTGCTGAAATAAAGTGCATAACCAGTTGTCAGGAGGATTGTGTTCATCAAAGCTATTGGTGTGCATCGTATGGGCATTTCTCCCTCTATCTGCTCGGATCCAATCTGAACTTTTTGCTTGTATTGTGATCACTAAGAGCTTGAAAAACACAGATCATGGGCAGAAAAAAACACTAATAATGTCAAAGCTCTGTTAAATATTTTGTAACTTTTAAAAAAATAATTAACAATGGGCAAGATACAAGTAGCGCATTATGAGTTTTCCTTGCGTGATGTGGTCTTTTCACAATCAATTTCCATTGAGCAGTTATAACAAGTCTTGAAAAATCGCTATTGCGCATACGCATTTCACGCAACAATCCTTTTTTCGCTCAAAGAGCTGTAGTTAACAGCTTTGCGCAACAAGTTTCACAAAACACTTCAAAAATACATAAAGTACAGTTACACTCATATTAACACTGTCTAATAAAAATTATGGAAAGAAAATTGTACACAAAAGTTATAAGGGTACAAAGATACGAGATCTCGGGTATTAGAAAAAAGCTCACGCAGGGATTGACATACATACACATACATAGACAAACATGGATTTATATGTATAGAGATATGTTTAACTATGGAGAAAATTAAAAGATTTCACATTACATCCTTATGCACATTCAACAATATCTCAGATGTATTTTCAAAGAGATTTTCTCTAGTAAGGTGTATCCAGTCCACGAATCATCCATTACTTATGGGATATTCTCATTCCCAACAGGAAGTTGCAAGAGGACCCACAGCAAAGCTGTTATATAGCTCCTCCCCTCACTACCATATCTAGTCATTCTCTTGCAACTCTCAATGCGCATGGAGGTAGTAAGAGGAGAGTGGTGTAAAATAGTTAGTTTATTAACTTAAACTCAAAAGTTTGTTATTTTAAATAGTACCGGAGTTGTGCTATTGTTTCTCAGGCAAAGATAGAAGAAGAATTTGCCTGAGTTTTCTATGATCTTAGCAGGTTGTAACTAAGATCCATTTGCTGTTCTCACACATGTCTGAGGAGTGAGGTAACTTCAGAGGGAGAATGGTGTGCAGTTTGTTCTGCTCTCAGGTATGTGCAGTTATGATTTTTTCTAGGATTGGAAATGCTAGAAAATGCTGCTGATTCCTGATAAATGTAAGTTAAGCCTGAATACAGTGATTTAATAACGACTGGTATCATGCTTACTCTGAAGTGTAATACCCTTATATATATGCTATATAAAATGTTTGCTGGCATGTTTATTAGTTTTTTATATATGCTTGGTGATAAAACTTATTGGGGCCTAATTTTTTTCCACATGGCTGGCTGTATTTTTGCCTAGAAACAGTTTCCTGAGGCTTTCCACTGTTGTAATATGAGTGGGAGGGGCCTATTTTAGCGCTTTTTTTGCGCAGTTAGAATTACAGACTGAGACATCCAGTTTTCCTCAGGAGTCCCCTGAATGCTACAGGACATCTCTAAAGAGCCTAAAATCATTTATTGGGGAAGGTAGGAGCCACAGTAAAGCTGTGGCACTTTGCTGGGACTGTTAAAAAACGTCTATGTCGTTTTTTTGATCCGGTTTTTGAACTAAGGGGTTAATCATCCATTTGCAAGTGGGTGCAATGCTCTGTTAGCCTATTACATACACTGTAAAAATTTCGTTTGTGTAACTGCCTTTTTTCACTGTTTTTCAAATTTTGACAAAATTTGTTTCCCTTAAAGACACAGTAAAAAAATGTTGTATTGCTTGTTAACTTGAATCAAAGTGTTTTCCAAGCTTGCTAGTCTCATTGCTAGTCTGTATAAACATGTCTGACATAGAGGAAACTCCTTGTTTATTATGTTCAAAGGCCATGGTGGAACCCCCTCTTAGAATGTGTACCAATTGTACTGACTTCACTCTAAGCAATAAAGATCATATTATGTCTTTAAAAAATTTATCACCAGAGGAATCTAGCGAGGGGGAAGTTATGCCAACTAACTCTCCCCATGTGTCAGATTCTTTGACTCCCGCTCAAGGGACTCACGCTGAAATGGCGCCAAGTACATGATCGGCACCCATAGCGTTTACTTTATAAGACATGGCGGCAGTCATGGATAATACACTGTCAGCGGTATTAGTCAGACTAACTGAACTTAGGGGTAAGCGAGATAGCTCTGGGGCTAGACGAAATGCAGAGCATACTGACGCTTTAAGAACCATGCCTGATACTGCCTCACACTATACTGAAGCTGAAGAAGGAGAACTTCAGTCTGTGGGTGATGTTTCTGATTCAGGGAGAATCCCTGATTCTGATATTTCTACATTTAAATTTAAGCTTGAACACCTCCGCGTTTTACTTAAAGAGGTTTTAGCTGCTCTGAATGACTGTGACACAATTGCAGTACCAGAGAAATTGTGTAGACTGGATAAATACTATGCAGTGCCGGTGTGCACTGATGTTTTTCCAATACCTAAACGGTTTACAGAAATTATTACTAGGGAATGGGATAAACCAGGTGTGCCATTTTCTCCCCCTCCTATTTTTAGAAAAATGTTTCCTATAGACGCCACCACATGGGACTTATGGCAGACAGTCCCTAAGGTGGAGGGAGCAGTTTCTACTTTAGCAAAGCGTACTACTATCCCTGTCGAGGACAGTTGTGCTTTTTCAGATCCAATGGATAAAAAATTAAGAAAATATTTTGTCAACAAGGTTTTATCCTACAGGCCCTTCCATGCATTGCCCCTGTCACTGCTGCTGCGGCGTTCTGGTTTGAGTCTCTGGAAGAGGCCTTACAGGTAGCGACTCCATTGGATGAAATACTTGGCAAGCTTAGGGCACTTAAGCTAGCCAATTCTTTTGTCTCTGAGGCCATTGTTCATTTGACTAAACTAACGGCTAAGAATTCTGGTTTTGCTATACAGTCGCGCAGAGCGCTATGGCTTAAATCATGGTCAGCTGACGTGACTTCAAAATCTAAGCTGCTTAACATTCCCTTCAAGGGGCAGACCTTATTTGGGCCTGGTTTAAAGGAGATTATTGCTGATATCACTGGGGGTAAAGGTCATGCCCTTCCTCAGGACAGGTCCAAATCCAGGGCCAAACAGTCTAATTTTCGTGCCTTCAAGGCAAGTGCGGCATCAACCTCCTCTAATGCAAGACAAGAGGGAACTGTTGCTCAGTCCAAAGCGGTCTGGAGGCCAAACCAGACCTGGAACAAAGGTAAGCAGTCTAAGGCCTAGATTTGGAGTTTGGCGTTAGCCGTGAAAACCAGCGTTAGAGGCTCCTAACGCTGGTTTTAGGCTACCGCCGGTATTTGGAGTCACTCAAAATAGGGTCTAACGCTCACTTTTCAGCCGCGACTTTTCCATACCGCAGATCCCCTTACGTCAATTGCGTATCCTATCTTTTCAATGGGATCTTTCTAACTCCGGTATTTAGAGTCGTTTCTGAAGTGAGCGTTAGACATCTAACGCCAAAACTCCAGCCGCAGGAAAAAAGTCAGTAGTTAAGAGCTTTCTGGGCTAACGCCGGTTTCTAAAGCTTTTAACTACTGTACTCTAAAGTACACTAACACCCATAAACTACCTATGTACCCCTAAACCGAGGTCCCCCCACATCGCCAACACTCGAATAAAATTTTTAACCCCTAATCTGCCGACCGCCACCTACGTTATCCTTATGTACCCCTAATCTGCTCCCCCTAACACCGCCGACCCCTGTATTATATATATTAACCCCTAATCTGCCCCCCTCAATGTCGCCTCCACCTGCCTACACTTATTAACCCCTAATCTGCCGACTGCAAAGCGCCGCCACCTACGTTATCCTTATGTACCCCTAATCTGCTGCCCCTAACACCGCCGACCCCTATATTATATTTATTAACCCCTAATCTGCCCCCCTCAACGTCGCCTCCACCTGCCTACACTTATTAACCCCTAATCTGCCGACCGGACCTGAGCGCTACTATAATAAAGTTATTAACCCCTAATCCGCCTCACTAACCCTATAATAAATAGTATTAACCCCTAATCTGCCCTCCCTAACATCGCCGACACCTAACTTCAATTATTAACCCCTAATCTGCCGACTGGAGCTCACCGCTACTCTAATAAATGTATTAACCCCTAAAGCTAAGTCTAATCGTAACACTAACACCCCCCTAAGTTAAATATAATTTACATCTAACGAAATTAATTATCTCTTATTAAATAAATTATTCCTATTTAAAGCTAAATACTTACCTGTAAAATAAATCCTAATATAGCTACAATATAAATTATAATTATATTATAGCTATTTTAGGATTAATATTTATTTGACAGGCAACTTTGTAATTATTTTAACCAGGTACAATAGCTATTAAATAGTTAAGAACTATTTAATAGCTACCTAGTTAAAATAATTACAAAATTACCTGTAAAATAAATCCTAACCTAAGTTACAATTAAACCTAACACTATACTATCATTAAATTAATTAAATACAATACCTACAATTACCTACAATTAAACCTAACACTACACTATCAATAAATAAATTAAATACAATTCCTACAAATAACTACAATGAAATAAACTAACTAAAGTACAAAAAATAAAACAGAACTAAGTTACAAAAAATAAAAAAATATTTACAAACATAAGAAAAATATTACAACAATTTTAAACTAATTACACCTACTCTAAGCCCCCTAATAAAACAACAAAGACCCCCAAAATAAAAAAAATGCCCTACCCTATTCTAAATTACTAGAGTTCAAAGCTCTTTAACCTTACCAGCCCTGAACAGGGCCCTTTGCGGGGCATGCCCCAAAGAATTCAGCTCTTTTGCCTGTAAAAAAAAACATACAATCCCCCCCCAACATTACAACCCACCACCCACATACCCCTAATCTAACCCAAACCCCCCTTAAATAAACCTAACACTAAGCCCCTGAAGATCTTCCTACCTTATTTTCACCCTGCCAGGTTCACCGATCCGTCCTGAAGAGCTCCTCCGATGTCCTGATCCAAGCCCAAGCGGGGGGCTGAAGAGGTCCATGATCCGGCTGAAGTCTTCATCCAAGCGGGAGCTGAAGAGGTCCATGATCCGGATGAAGTCTTCATCCAAGCGGGAGCTGAAGAGGTCCATGATCCGGATGAAGTCTTCTATCAACTGCATCTTCAATCTTCTTTCTTCCGGATCCATCTTGCAGACCTCCGACGCGGAACATCCTCTTCTCCCGACGCCTACTAGCCGAATGACGGTTCCTTTAAGGGACGTCATCCAAGATGGCGTCCCTCGAATTCCGATTGGCTGATAGGATTCTATCAGCCAATCGGAATTAAGGTAGGAATATTCTGATTGGCTGATGGAATCAGCCAATCAGAATCAAGTTCAATCCGATTGGCTGATCCAATCAGCCAATCAGATTGAGCTTGCATTCTATTGGCTGATCGGAACAGCCAATAGAATGCGAGCTCAATCTGATTGGCTGATTGGATCAGCCAATCGGATTGAACTTGATTCTGATTGGCTGATTCCATCAGCCAATCAGAATATTCCTACCTTAATTCCGATTGGCTGATAGAATCCTATCAGCCAATCGGAATTCGAGGGACGCCATCTTGGATGACGTCCCTTAAAGGAACCGTCATTCGGCTAGTAGGCGTCGGGAGAAGAGGATGTTCTGCGTCGGAGGTCTGCAAGATGGATCCGGAAGAAAGAAGATTGAAGATGCAGTTGATAGAAGACTTCATCCGGATCATGGACCTCTTCAGCTCCCGCTTGGATGAAGACTTCATCCGGATCATGGATCTCTTCAGCTCCCGCTTGGATGAAGACTTCAGCCGGATCATGGACCTCTTCAGCCCCCCGCTTGGGCTTGGATCAGGACATCGGAGGAGCTCTTCAGGACGGATCGGTGAACCTGGCAGGGTGAAGATAAGGTAGGAAGATCTTCAGGGGCTTAGTGTTAGGTTTATTTAAGGGGGGTTTGGGTTAGATTAGGGGTATGTGGGTGGTGGATTGTAATGTTGGGGGGGGATTGTATGTTTTTTTTTTACAGGCAAAAGAGCTGAATTCTTTGGGGCATGCCCCGCAAAGGGCCCTGTTCCGGGCTGGTAAGGTTAAAGAGCTTTGAAATTTAGTAATTTAGAATAGGGTAGGGCATTTTTTTATTTTGGGGGCTTTGTTATTTTATTAGGGGGCTTAGAGTAGGTGTAATTAGTTTAAAATTGTTGTAATATTTTTCTTATGTTTGTAAATATTTTTTTATTTTTTGTAACTTAGTTCTTTTTTATTTTTTGTACTTTAGCTAGTTTATTTAATTGTATTTATTTGTAGGAATTGTATTTAATTAATTTATTTATAGTGTAGTGTTAGGTTAATTGTAGGTAATTGTAGGTAGTTTATTTAATTAATTTATTGATAGTGTAGTGTTAGGTTTAATTGTAACTTAGGTTAGTATTTATTTTACAGGTAATTTTGTAATTATTTTAACTATTTTAGCTATTAAATAGTTCTTAACTATTTAATAGCTATTGTACCTGGTTAAAATAAATACAAAGTTACCTGTAAAATAAATATAAATCCTAAAATAGCTATAATATAATTATAATTTATATTGTAGCTATATTAGGATTTATTTTACAGGTAAGTATTTATCTTTAAATAGGAATAATTTATTTAATAAGAGTTAATTAATTTCGTTAGATGTAAATTATATTTAACTTAGGGGGTTGTTAGTGTTAGGGTTAGACTTAGCTTTAGGGGTTAATAGATTTATTAGAATAGCGGTGAGCTCCAGTCGGCAGATTAGGGGTTAATAATTGAAGTTAGGTGTCGGCGATGTTAGGGAGGACAGATTAGGGGTTAATACTATTTATGATAGGGTTAGTGAGGCGGATTAGGGGTTAATAACTTTATTATAGTAGCGCTCAGGTCCGGTCGGCAGATTAGGGGTTAATAAGTGTAGGCAGGTGGAGGCGACGTTGTGGGGGGCAGATTAGGGGTTAATAAATATAATATAGGGGTCGGAGATGTTAGGGCAGCAGATTAGGGGTACATAGGGATAATGTAAGTAGCGGCGGTTTACGAAGCGGCAGATTAGGGGTTAATAATAATATGCAGGGGTCAGCGATAGCGGGGGAGGCAGATTAGGGGTTAATAAGTGTAAGGTTAGGGGTGTTTAGACTCGGGGTACATGTTAGAGTGTTAAGTGCAGACGTAGGAAGGGTTACCGCATAGCAAACAATGGGGCTGCGTTAGGAGCTGAACGCGGCTTTTTTGCAGGTGTTTGTTTTTTTTTCAGCTCAAACAGCTCCATTGTTTCCTATGGGGGAATCGTGCACGAGCACGTTTTTGAGGCTGGCCGCTTGCGTAAGCAACTCTGGTATCGAGAGTTGAAGCTGCGTTAAAAATGCTCTACGCTCCTTTTTTGGAGCCTAACGCAGCCTTTATGTGGACTCTCAATACCAGAGTTATTTTTATGGTGCGTCCAGAAAAAAGCCGGCGTTAGTTTTTCGGGTCATTACCGACAAAACTCCAAATCTAGCCGTAAGAAACCTGCTGCTGCCTCTAAGACAGCATGAAGGAACGGCGCCCTATCCGGTAACGGATCTAGTGGGGGGCAGACTTTCACTCTTTGCCCAGGCGTGGGCAAGAGATGTTCAGGATCCCTGGGCGTTGGAGATTATATCCCAGGGGTATCTTCTGGACTTCAAAGCTTCTCCCCCCATAGGGAGATTTCACCTTTCACAATTATCTGCAAACCAGATAAAAAGAGAGGCACTCTTACACTGTGTAAGAGACCTCCTAGTTATGGGAGTGATCCATCCAGTTCCAAAAGAGGAACAAGGACAGGGTTTTCACTCAAATCTGTTTGTGGTTCCCAAGAAAGAGGGAACATTCAGACCATTTTTTGTATCTAAAGACCTTAAACAAATTCCTCAGAGTTCCATCATTCAAGATGGAAACTATTCGTACCATCCTACCTATGATCCAGGAGGGTCAATATATTACTACAGTGGATCTGAAGGATGCTTACTTTCACATTCCGATACACAAAGATCATCATCAGTTTCTCAGGTTTGTCTTTCTAGACAGGCATTACCAGTTTGTAGCTCTTCCCTTTGAATTAGCTACTGCCCCAAGAATCTTCACGAAGGTTCTAGGGTCCCTTCTGGCGGTCCTAAGGCCGCGGGGCATAGCAGTAGCCCCTTATTTAGATGACATCCTGATACAGGCGTCAAACTTCCAAACTGCCAGGTCTCATACAGACATAGTACTGGCATTTCTGAGGTCGCATGGGTGGAAAGTGAACGAGGAAAAGAGTTCTCTATCCCCACTCACAAGAGTTTCCTTCCTGATAGATTCTGTAGAAATGAAAATTTACCTGATGGAGTCCAGATTATCAAAGCTTCTAAATCCCTGCTGGGTTCTTCATTCCATTCCACGCCCTTCGGTGGCTCAGTGTATGGAAGTAATCGGCTTAATGGTAGCGGCAATGGACATAGTTCCGTTTGCACGCTTACATCTCAGACCGCTGCAACTATGCATGCTCAGTCAGTGGAATGGGGATTACACAGATTTGTCTCCTCAACTGAATCTGGACCAAGTGACCAGGGATTCTCTTCTCTGGTGGCTATCTCGGGTCCATCTGTCCAAAGGTATGACCTTTCGCAGGCCAGATTGGATGATTGTAACAACAGATGCCAGCCTTCTAGGTTGGGGTGCAGTCTGGAACTCCCTGAAGGCTCAGGGATCGTGGACGCAGGAGGAGTCTCTCCTTCCAATAAATATTCTGGAGCTAAGAGCGATATTCAATGCTCTTCAGGCCTGGCCTCAGTTAGCGACTCTGAGGTACATCAGATTTCAGTCGGACAACATCACGACTGTGGCTTACATCAACCATCAAGGGGGAACAAGAAGTTCCCAAGCGATGTTAGAAGTCTCAAAGATAATTCAGTGGGCAGAGATCTCACCATCTATCAGCTATTCATATCCCAGGCGTAGAGAACTGGGAGGCGGATTTTCTAAGTCGGCAGACTTTTCATCCGGGGGAGTGGGAACTCCATCCGGAGGTGTTTGCACAAGTGAGTCATCGCTGGGGCAAACCAGAACTGGATCTCATGGCGTCTCGACAGAACGCCAAGCTTCCAGATCCAGGTCCAGGAACCCCAGAGCGACGCTGATAGATGCTCTAGCAGCGCCCTGGTCCTTCAACCTTGCTTATGTGTTCCCACCGTTTCCTCTGCTCCCTCCTCTGATTGCCAAGATCAAGCAGGAGAGAGCATCAGTGATTCTAATAGCGCCTGCGTGGCCACGCAGGACCTGGTATGCAGATCTAGTGGGCATGTCATCATTGCCACCATGGACTCTGCCTCTGAGACAGGACCTTCTACTTCAGGACTGCATGGAGATTGAACGCTTGATTTTATCAAAGTGTGGCTTCTCCGAGTCAGTCATTAATACCTTAATACAGGCACAAAAGCCTGTCACTAGGAAAATTTACCATAAGATATGGCGGAAATATCGTTATTGGTGCGAATCCAAGGGTTACTCATGGAGTAAGGCCAGGATTCCCAGGATACTATATTTTCTCCAAGAAGGTTTGGAAAAGGGTTTGTCAGCTAGTTCCTTAAAGGGACAGATTTCTGCTCTGTCTATTCTTTTGCACAAGCATCTGGCAGATGTTCCAGACGTTCAGGCATTTTGTCAGGCTTTAGTCAGAATCAAGCCTGTGTTCAAACCTGTTGCTCCACCATGGAGCTTAAATTTGGTTCTTAAGGTTCTTCAAGGAGTTCCGTTTGAACCTCTTCATTCCATAGAACTTTTATCTTGGAAAGTTCTTTTTTTTGGTAGCTATCTCCTCGGCTCGTAGAGTGTCGGAGCTATCTGCCTTACAATGTGATTCTCCTTATGTAATCTTTCATTCTGATAAGGTAGTTCTACATACCAAGCCTGGGTTTTTACCCAAGGTGGTATCTAACAAGAATATCAATCAAGAGATTGTTGTTCCATCCTTGTGTCCCAATCCTTCTTCAAAGAAGGAACGTCTATTACACAATCTGGACGTGGTTCGTGCTTTAAAGTTTTACTTACAAGCTACTAAAGATTTTCGACAAACATCTGCTCTGTTTGTTGTTTACTCTGGACAGAGGAGAGGTCAAAAGGCTTCAGCAACCTCTCTCTTTCTTTTTAGCTAAGAAGCATAATACGCTTAGCCTATGAGGCTGCTGGATAGCAGCCCCCTGAAAGGATTACAGCTCATTCTACTAGAGCTGTGGCTTCCACTTGGGCCTTTAAAAATGAGGCTTCTGTTGAACAGATTTGCAAGGCGGCGACTTGGTCTTCGCGTCATACTTTTTCAAAATTCTACAAATTTGATACTTTTGCTTCTTCGGAGGCTATTTTTGGGAGAAAGGTTTTACAGGCAGTGGTACCTTCCATTTAAGTACCTGCCTTGTCCCTCCCTTCATCCGTGTACTTTAGCTTTGGTATTGGTATCCCATAAGTAATGGATGATCCGTGGACTGGATACACCTTACTAGAGAAAACACAATTTATGCTTACCTGATAAATTTATTTCTCTAGTGGTGTATCCAGTCCATGGCCCGCCCTGTCATTTTAAGGCAGGTTATTTTTAAATTTAAACTACAGTCACCACTGCACCCTATGGTTTCTCCTTTCTCTGCTTGTTTCGGTCGAATGACTGGATATGGTAGTGAGGGGAGGAGCTATATAACAGCTTTGCTGTGGGTCCTCTTGCAACTTCCTGTTGGGAGTGAGAATATCCCATAAGTAATGGATGATCCGTGGACTGGATACACCACTAGAGAAATACATTTATCAGGTAAGCATAAATTGTGTTTTTGCATATAGATCTCGAGATATCTAGACATATTTAATATTCATATACATATCTCTGTCCAACAATCATTACATATATAAAGAAATTAGTGTTTTTGTGTTTTTTTTTCTATTTGTCCATTGACTTCCATGGGGAATACATTAATACGCACGCAATTTTGCAGTTTACATTATGCGGCTTAACACACTTACAAAATAAGTTATTTCTCAAGTTGTAATAGCTGCGCAACCCCAAATGTGAAAAATCCATAACACGCGCAAAGTTTTCGCAACTGAATTGCCGAGCAACTTGTAATCTTGCCAATAGTGGGTACGGAGTAGTGGATTAAGAAATATGAGTTAATCAATATGAATGCATTTTGCATCATATCACTCATGAGTTTACTGAGAATTTTTTTAAATTATAGAACAAATGCAATTAAAACAATTGTGAAAAATCAGTTATTGCATAAAAATTCTTATTGAAAAGAGTGACTTAGAGATGTAAAACAATTGATTTAAATGGCACCTAGTCCAAATTTGAGTAACTACAACAGTAAACACAGACAGAAGAACAAGTTTAAATGTATATTGTAAAATGTTATATTCATTTTACATGTTAAATAAGTATTTGGATTAATCCTTCACACTGATATATTTGTAGAATGTCTTTCTTAAAAAAAATAAAATGCTAGAAACCATTATTAGTTGTTTTGTTAACAGTGAGCTTTCAAGAACGTATACACACTCCCCACACCCTATTTCTGAAATATAGTTTATGTCAAAGAATGTCCTTTAATATTTCAGAGGTTGAAGAGTTGAAATATAAATTAAGTGGTGACATTCTGGTTAATGCCTTTCTGGATTCGGTTCAGTCTGTGATCGTAAAAAGTGACTAATTACAGGGAGTTAGTAAGCTGCCTAAATAAATACTATGACATGGAAATAATAAATTACATTATGTTTTGATTGTATTATTTCATGGAAATTTACACATTGGAGGTTCATAGATGGAACATTCTGAAAATAGTTATTACTAGAGTTTATTTTTTTTACGGGTAAATGTATAAAAATTGTAGAGAAACCTATACTTTATTATAGTAATTATATTTTGTTAAAGAGATAATTTAGAAAAAAATATATATATTTTTAAAATGTTATTTGTTAAATGGTGCTTTTCTTCCCAAGTGGACTGAAAAAAAAATATTATTCCCTAATTTAATGGTAATCATCTTATAAACCTTAGAAGGATGAAAGGCGGAGTTGGCCCAATTGCGATGAGAACATGCTGTTTGAACATTCAAAAAAGTTGAGTGATTGACCAAATGACTCCTCTTACACTATAGTTATTATGTGCTAGCTATGCTCTTTAATACTGTGTGAGGGAGTAACATTGTATACAACAATGGTACTGAGAACAAAGCTATGGCAAGTAAAAAAATGTGCTCATGTTAAACTAGATGTAATAAAGTCCTCAAATCTGTGACACAACTCGCTTGTCAAACTAATTAATAAAACTTTAAGAACTTCAAGAGAAAAAAAACAAAAATAAAAATGAGACAACTTCATCAGTTTTGAAATAACAAGATTCAACTGTACATCACTGTGGCAGTGAGTCCTTATGAATCCCACATGATTGAATGAGGTTTTTGTTATGAATGAGGTTTTATTTGTTTTTGTTCTTGGCATTGTGCCTTCACAATGCTAAGAACACCGCATAACACCCATGGTCAGCCTTTTGTTCACATTTGAGAGATTTCTGAGCCAGTTCCAACCAGAGTACTTTATCTTAAAAAAACAGATAGGCAAATATTTTTTAAATAAAAACATTTACAAAACCTATTTTTTTCTAGCTTTTTTCCTAAGTGTTGCAGTTAAAAATTGCTTTTCTGCTTTGTTAACGGTTCTTACTGTACAAGTGTCAGAACAGTGGTTTGGGCTAAAAGGTTTTTGCTGTGCCTTCTGGATAAAGGTGTACCATGCCTTTAAGAAGGCCTAGGAGGTGCCAAGTAGCACTTAATTGCAATAACATTTATAGTCCCTGATGTATGCTTTGTTTGTTTGATTGTGTATTGAGACATTTATACTCTGACATTTGTTTCTCTGTTTTTGACTTTGGTTTTCCTGACCTGAGTTTTCTTGTGAAATTTGTTAATTACTCTGGCCTTTTTCGGATTCCCCTTTTGGTACTGATTTGGCTCTGTATTTGTTTTTTATAGGTTTTGAGCCAGATTGTTTGACTATGTTCTTTCTGACTACTCTGTTCCTGATATCACAGTTCTGTGATTGCTGCATCAGAGTTTAGGATACTTGCTGTGTCTGCCCTGCATAAGACATCCTCCATGTTGTGTGAGCTGTTTTTTGGGTATTGTTAAACCACTTATTTGTACTTATCTATTTGTTATTTTTTGCAGAGATTTATTTGCTGCTTCCGTATTGTGCGCCATTTTGCTTTCTTTTGGAATATGTGGCCAGGCTAATTTAATGGTCTATTCATTATGCTCAGATTTGTACACTTTCCTTCATTTTGTATTTTAATATTAATTTGTTTCTTTGCATTGTTGAAAACCTTGTCCGCCTGCTCTCATAAGGCGGACTGGAATCGCCGCAATTCAACCTGATCAAGTACGATTGGGTTGATTGACATCTCCCTGCCGCTCCGGACATCACCACCACCTACATTATACTTATGAGCCCCTAATCTGCTGCCCCCAACATCGCCGACAACTACATTATATTTATTAACCCCTAATCTGCTGCCCACAACATCGCCGACACCTACATAATATTATTAACCCCTAATCTGCTGTCCCCAACGTCGCCGCCACTATAATAAACATATTGGAACAGCCAATAGAATGCAAGCTCAATCCTATTGGCTGATTGAATCAGCCAATAGGATTGAAGTTCAATCCTATAGGCTGATTGCCGGATGTCTTGAAGATGGACTTGTTCCACGCCAGATGGATGAAGATAGAAGATGCCGTGTGGATGAAGACTTCTGCCCGTCTGGAGTACAACTTCTCCCGGCTTGGATGAAGACTTCTCCCAGCTTCATTGAGGACTTCTTGCCGCTTTGATGAGGACTTCTCCCGACTTCATTGAGGATAGATGTCGGATCTTCAAAACTGTAAGTGGATCTTCAGGGGGTTAGTGTTAGGTTTTTTTAAGGGTTTATTGGGTGGGTTTTATTTTTAGGCTAGGGCTTTGGGCCGCAATAGAGCTAAATGCCCTTTTAAGGGCAATGCCCATCCAAATGCCCTTTTCAGGTCAATGGGGAGCTTAGGTTGTTTTAGTTAGGGTTTTATTTATGGGGTTGGTTGTGTGGGTGGTGGGTTTTACTGTTGGGGGGGTTGTTTGTATTTTTTTTCAGGTAAAAGAGCTGATTTCTTTGGGGCAATGCCCAGTAAAAGGCCCTTTTAAGGGCTATTGGTAGTTTTGTTTAGGGTGTTTTTTTATTTTGGGGAGGCTTTTTAATTTTGATAGGGCTATTAGATTAGGTGTAATTAGTTTAAAGATCTTGTAATTTGTTTTTTATTTTCTGTAATTTAGTGTTGTTTTTTTGTAATTTAGCTAATTGTATTTAATTTATTTAATTGTATTTAATTTAGGTAATTTATTTAATTGTAGTGTAAGGTTAGGTGTTAGTTTAACTTAGGTTAGGTTTTATTTTACAGGTAAATTTGTATTTATTTTAGCTAGGTAGTTAGTAAATAGTTAATAAATATTTACTAACTATTCTGCCTAGTTAAAATAAATACAAACTTGCCTGTAAAATAAAAATAAACCCTAAGCTAGCTACAATGTAACTATTCGTTATATTGTACCTAGCTTAGGGTTTATTTTACAGGTAAGTATTTAGTTTTAAATATTAATAATTTAGGTAATAATTGTAGGTTTTATTTATATTTATTTTAATTATATTTAAGTTAGGGGGTGTTAGGGTTAGACTTAGGTTTAGGGGTTAATAAATATAATATAGTGGCGGCGACGTTGGGGGCAGCAGATTAGGGGTTAAGAAATGTAGGTAGGTGGCGGCAATGTTAGGGACAGCAGATTATGGGTTAATAATATTTCACTATCGTTTGCGAGGTGGGAGTACAGCGGTTTAGGGGTTAATATGTTTATTATAGTGGCAGCGATGTCCGGAGCAGCAGATCAGGGGTTAATAATTTTATTTTAGTGTTTGCAATGCGGGAGGGCCTCCGTTTAGGGGTTAATAGGTAGTTTATGGGTGTTAGTGTACTTTTTAGCACTTTAGTTATGAGTTTTATGCTACAGCGTTTTAGTGTAAAACTCATAACTACTGACTTTAGAATACATTACGAATCTTGCGGGATAGGCTGTACCGATCACTTTTTTCCCTAAAAAAAAAAGCTTGTAATACCAGCGCAATAGAAGTCCCATTGAAAATAGACTATACGCAAATTGCGTAAGTTGATTTGCGGTAAGGCCAAAAAATTGTGCGGTGCCCCTAAATCTGCAAGACTCATAATAACAGCGGTAGTAAAAAAGCAGCGTTATGAGCCTTAACGCTGCTTTTTTACTCATAACGCAAGACTACCAATCTAATCGTATTATACTAAAATTACATTAAACTAACAATTAAATTAACTATATTACATATTTAAAAAACTAACCCTACTCAAGTTATTTAAATCTGCTATTAAAAATTACCAAGTTACAAAAAATAACAACTAAGTTCCACAAAATAAAAAAACACTAAGTTACACAAAATAAAAAAGAAATTATCAAATATTTAAACTAATTACACCTAATCTAATAGCCCTATCAAAATAACCCCCCCCCCCCCAAAATAAAAAAAACCCTAGCCTACACTAAAATACCAATGGCCCTTAAAAGGGCCTTTTGGGGGGGCATTGCCCCAAAGAAATCAGCTCTTTTACCTGTTACAAAAATACAAATACCCCCCAACAGTAAAACCCACCACCCACACAACCAACACCCCCAAATAAAAACCTATCTAAAAAACCTAAGCTCCCTATTGCCCTGAAAAGGGAATTTGTATGGGCATTGCCCTTAAAAGGGCATTCAGCTCTTTTACTGCCCAAAGTCTCTAACCTAAAATTAAAACCCACCCAAAAAAACCTTAAAAAAACACTAACCCACGAAGATCCACTCTGAGGAAGCATTTTTGTGAAACGTGCATCAGGGGTCGTCTGGAGTAGCTCTGTCTCTCCAGTCCTCTTTTTAATGCTGCTTACCGGGGTTTAAATTTATCTCCTTCTGCAATAACTGGTCAATGCAGCTGGTCAATGTAGTCTACCTTAAAATGATTAAAACCTAGATAATTTTAACTTAGCCCTCGGATTGTAAGGGCTTTTTCACAGGTTGAAATAGTGACTGCTGGCTATTTATATTTTATAATATTAGGATAATATGGGAGCTGGATCTTTTTCGGTGTTTTTAATTAGTGCCTAAGCCTTATGTATGCATGTATCATATACGCCCTGTGAAAGATAGTTAACTTAATGAATATAAGGATCACAACTGCAGATCTCATTCCTAACTACAAATATGTATGTCTGTAAAAACTCCTGCAGGATGGCGGAGACTGAACATATATGAAACTTGATATTTCGCAGAAGGGTTTACAATTTTTTCTATGGCACCTGATGTGCATCTGTATATAAGCTCATATACAAATGGTTAATCTTGCCAACAACTCATATGAGAATAAATAATAAAGCATATATATATATGTCAAGTAACAGTAGGCAAGGACATATAAGTAAGGACAACAGGCAAATATAACTCAAAGAGCATATACAGATAGTGAGATGGAATGGAAAATGGAAAACAAAATAAGTTAAAACATCATATGTTCAGGCAGACTGTGGCAGACGTAATTTGGAAGGTTAAGTTACGGTGATCAGCTAAGCACATATTCGCAATCAAAGTCATAAATAATGCTTATGTACATAGAGACTAAAGTTAGATCAAACCTGCACGGTAATGAGAGATGAGAATTGAGAAAGCGGGCAGAAGCGGCAGCAGCCGAAGAAAGTCCGTCGGCGTATGACGTCACCGCTACGAATCCGGAAGTTGCTAGGAGTTGCAGCAGCTGATGAGAAGGCAGGCTGAGTTACCAGCGATTCAGTTCAGAGTATCTCCAAGGGGAGGGGCTTGACACGGAACTCTTTGGAGACAGAATACCAAGCAAAGAAGTAAGCTGTAAGGTGAGCTTTATAGCAGAAGCAATGATCCAATTACAGGTGTGAAGAGAATAGAATTTGATAGCAGTGAGGTGACATAAGCTTATAATATGACAGGACACCCCTTCCAAAGATCACCTCCGGAGATTATTATTTATTATTATTCTTCTTTATTTATAAAGCGCCAACAGATTCTGCAGCGCTGCCCATGGGTACAAGGATAACAGTACAGTGGAGAAACAATACGATAAGACACAAAATTTTACAGACAAATACAGGGGGAGTTGAGGGCCCTGTTCCCGTGGGAACTTACAATCTAGATGGGTAGGAGGATTGGAAACAGGAGGTGGGGACTGCAGAGGTGAGAATGATATTAGTGAGGAGATAGAGGGCAACTGTTAGTTAATTGGTTAGTTTGTTAATAAGTCGGGTGATAAGCTTCCCTGAACAGAAAGGTCTTTAGGGAACGTTTAAAGGAGGAGAGGTTAGGGGCAAGTCTGACATCTCGAGGAAGTGCGTTCCAGAGGGTTGGTGCCGCACGAGAGAAGTCCTGTAGTCTAGAATGAGAGGAGGTGATGGTAGAGGATGCAAGAAGCAGGTCGTTGTTGGATCTTAGGGGACGGGCAGGAGTATATTTGTTGATGAGTGAGGACAGGTAGGGTGGGGCAGCATTGGTGAGGGCTTTGTAGGTCAGGGTGAGAATTTTGAATTTAACTCTGTTGTTAATGGGGAGCCAGTGAAGGGACTCACAGAGAGGCGCAGCAGAAACAGAGCGTCGAGAGAGGTGGATTAGTCTGGCGGATGCATTTAGGACGGATTGGAGGGGAGAGAGGCGGGAGAGAGGGAGGCCAGTTAGTAAGTTGTTACAGTAGTCAAGTCGGGAAATTACCAGGGAGTGGATGAGCTGTTTGGTAGTTTCAGCACTCAGAAACGGGCGAATTTTGGAGATATTGCGTAGGTGGTTGCGGCAGGATGAAGAGAGCAGTTGGATGTGGGGAATGAAGGACAGATTTGAGTCAAGCGTGACTCCGAGGCAGCGGACTTGAGGTGATGGGGAGATAGTGGTGCCGCCAACAGTGATAGAGAAATTAGAGACGGGAGTGGAGCTAGAGGGGGGAATTAGAAGTAGTTCGGTCTTGGACATATTTATTTTTAGGTGGTGAGAGGCCATCCAGGAAAAAATGCCAGATAAGCAGTCACTGATGTGAGAGTTGACAGAAGGAGAGAGTGCAGGGGTGGAAAGGTAGATCTGGGTATCATCAGCATAGAGGTGATAGCTGAAGCCATAGCTGTTGACAAGTTTACCCAGTGAAGAAGTGTAAATAGAGAAGAGTAGAGGACCCAGGACAGAGCCTTGAGGTACTCCAACAGACAGGGGCAATAGAGAGGAGGAGTCACCAGCAAAAGAGACTGAGAAGGATCTGTTAGAGAGATAAGAGTGAATCCAGGAGAGGGCAGTGTCACAGAGACTAAGAGAACTGAGAGACTGTAGGAGAAGGGGATGGTCAACAGTGTCAAAGGCAGAAGATAGGTCAAGTAAGATGAGTATAGAGTAGTAGCCTTTGTTTTTAGCAGAAAGGAGATCGTTAGTAACCTTGGTGAGAGCAGTTTCAGTTGAGTGTTGGGGACGGAAGCCAGATTGCAGGGGGTCAAGCAATGAGTTGGAGGACAGGAAGTGGGTTAGGCGATTGAAAGCTAGTTTTTCGAGTGGTTTTGAAGATCAGATGAGGGTCGGTCAGGATGTCTCCGATGGAATAAAGTAACCAAACGAGGTGCAGAAACTTGTGAAGCAGGCTCCCAAGAGTCATCCGCATCAGGATATCCCTTCCAATGTATCAGATATTGGAGTACTCCACCAACTCTTCTGGAGTCAAGTATGTTTTGAACTTCATATTCACTAGATGGAACTATGAGTTGGGGTATACTAGGCTTGATAGGATTGTGGTCTCTAAGCTTCTTATATGGTTTTAACAGAGATACATGGAAGGTTGGATGTATTTTCATATTAACTGGTAATTTAAGTGTTACTGCATTTTGGTTTATGATTCTGGAAATTGGAAATGGTCCTATGAAAACTGATGAGAGTTTTTTCGAAGGATAGTGTAGTTTTAGATTACGGGTTGAAAGCCAAACAAAATCACCTACTGCATAATTTGGGGAGGTAGTTCTACGTGTATCATAATAGAACTTTTGTTTTTTCTTAGCTAGCATAATGTTATCCCTAATTGAGGTGAAAGTATCGGCAATCGTGTTAATCATTTGATTAACCATTGCGCATTTACTTTGGAAACTATTGTCCCAGTGATAGTTTGGGTGAAAGCCGTAATTTACAAAAAATGGTGTATTCTTTATAGAATTGTGATATGTATTGTTGAAAGCAAATTCAGCATGTATCAGAAGGTCAGACCAATTATCCTGTTGAGTAGTGGCAAAACAACGTAGGTACTGTTCTACCCATTGATTCGTTTTTTCAGTCTGTCCGTTACTTTGAGGATGGTAAGCACTAGACAACCTTCTTGTGATTCCAAGTTTTGTACAAAGTTCTTGCCAAAATTTACTGGTAAACTGTGTACCTCGGTCTGAGGTGATTGAGTCGGGTAATCCATGTAATTTGAAGATGTTGTTATAGACAATATTGGCTGTTTCATAAGCGGTAGGAAGCTTATGGAAAGGTACAAAATGGACCATCTTACTGAACAAATCAACTATTACAACTATTGTGTTGAATTTGTTAGCTGGAGGTAAGTCTACTATAAAGTCTATAGCGATATCCTGCCAAGGCCTATCTGGAGTAGGCAAGGGTAGAAGTTGTCCAAATGGAGCTTTCTTCCCTTTTTTGGAGGTAACACAAACCTTACATGTCTGTACATATTCAGCCACATCTTGTGCTAAAGAAGGCCACCAGAAGAATCTTTTAGCAAGTTCTTGTGTCTTAGTAATACCTGGATGTCCAGAAAGTGTTGAATCATGTATAGTCTGAAGCACCATAGCTCGGAGAGATTCTGGTACATAAATTTGCTGATCATGGTAATATAACCCATCATCTTGAAGATGAAGTTCTGTTTTTGGTATATTGGAATCAGTTAACTGTTTAGCAGAGAACAATTGTTGTTGATCAAGAGTGAGGCCTAAAAATGGTCTGAAGAGATGATTGTTCCCTCTTTGTTTGAATTGTAAGTAATATCGAACTGACAGGAAAGAGCGTCTGCCTTACGATTTTTTGAGGCCGGTCTGTATGTTATGAGGAAGTTGAACCTATTGAAGAAGAGATTCCAACGAACCTGTCTTGATGTTAAAGTCCTGTTGGTCTTAAGGTACTGCAGGTTCCTATGATCTGTATAAATCAATATGGGGTTTGAAGTGGCCTCAAGAAGATGCCTCCAGTGTTCCATGGAACTTTTAATAGCGAGAAGTTCTTTTTCTCCTATTGGGTAATTTTCTTCTGCCGATGACAGGGTTCGTGAGTAATAAGCTACTGGATGTAATGGTTTTTCCAAACTCTATCTTTGTGAGAGAATAGCTCCAATTGCTACATTCGAGGCATCTACCTCTAGGATGTATTGGAGTTTAGGATTTGGGAAGTGCAAGATGGGTGCACTAGTGAAAGATTTCTTTAGGTTATCAAAGACTGTTTGTGCTTCAATTCCCCACTGAAAGGGTGTATTCTTCTTTGTAAGATTTGTTAATGGTTTTGTTATATGTGCAAAGTTTCGTATAAATTTCCGATAAAAATTAGCAAAGCCCATGAATCTCTGGACTTGTTTCTTATTAGTGGGTCTCGGCCAACGTAAAATTGCTGAAATCTTATCCTCTTCCATGTTTATTCCATCAGAAATAATAGTGTAACCTAAAAAGGTTATCTTGTTAGTGTGGAATTCACATTTCTCTAGTTTTACATAAAGGTGGTTTTCACGTAACCTGGTAAGAACCACTTTTACATGTTGAATATGTTCATCGAATGACTTAGAGTAGATCAGAATGTCATCCAAATAGATCACTATGAATATGTCGAGAAGGTCTTTAAAAATATTGTTTATCAGATACTGGAAAGTCGCAGGAGCGTTACATAGCCCGAAGGGCATGACCGTATATTCATATAACCCATATCGGGTTCGGAAGGCTGTCAGCCATTCATGCCCTGATTTAATTTGAACTAAATTATATGCTCCCCTTAAATCCAATTTTGTGAAACATTTCGCACCTTGTAACCTTTCTATCAGGTCAGGTATTAGAGGTAGAGGGTATCGGTTTTTAACGGTACGCTTATTCAGTTCGCGATAATAGACAATAGGTCTTAAGCTTTGATCTTTATTCCGGATGAAGAATATCCCTGCTCCTGCAGGAGAAGTAGAAGGTTTAATAAACCCCTTCTTTAAATTCTCCTCCAAATATGTTTTCAAGAATTCTAATTCTGAATCAGATAAGGGGAAAATATGCCCATATGGAATGTCCACTCCAGATAGTAAATCAATTGGACAATCATATTTTCTATGAGGAGGCAGGTTTTCTGCCTCTTTTTTGTCAAAAACATCAGAGAATGTCTGATATTGTGGGGGTATGGAAGATGTGTCTGTTAAAAGTACATGAGAGTGGAAACATGTCTTTTTGCAGTAATCTGAAGAAAACTCAATTGTAGAAATTGACCAAGTGATATTGGGGTCATGTAAAGATAACCAAGCAATTCCAAGTATTACAGGATAAAGAGGTGATGGAATAACATCAAATGTATTCAGTGTGGTTCTGTTTAGAAATAACTCTTAGTGGAATAGTTTGGTAATGAATAGGACCTGAGGAAATAGACTTTCCATCAATAAAACGTAACACAGTGGGGTTAGCTTTTTTGATTAATGGAATTTTATTTTGATTAACGAAATCTACATCAATATAATTCAAACGAGCCCCTGAATCAAGGATAGCCTGGGTTTGAACTTGATCTTGGTCCCACTGTAAAAGAATAGATAATAGACAGTGAGATGAAAGTTTACTATATGTTGATAAACAATTAGCAGTAGTTGCTTGCTTACCCTTCCTTGCGCAATTGAGGGCAGTCTTTAACTGTGTGATCTGGCGCTCCGCAGTACATACACAGGTTGTTACTGCATCTTCTTAGTTTCTCCTGTTGGTTCAGGGGTCCTCTAATAAATCCTAGTTCCATTGGTTCAGGTGGATCTTTGTTAGTAACTTTCATGCTATGTTCTGAATAACTTGGAGTGTATGTTTTTTTTAATTGAGTGATCTGACTGATACCTCTCAACTCTCCTTTCTCTGATTCTTCTATCAAGAACTATGCAAAGGTTAATTAAATCTTCAAGAGAGTCAGGTAACTGAACTCTCGCCAGTTAATCTTTTAGGGCATCAGACAACCCTAACCGGAATTGATTTCTAAGCGACAGGTCATTCCAGAGTGTGTCCTTTGACCATTTTTTAAAGTCAGTAACATATTCTTCCACCTGTCGTTTATTTTGTCTCAAAGACCTCATAGTATTTTCTGCAGTGAGCTGTTTATTTGGGTCGTCATATAATTGACTCATAGCTTTGAAGAAATTTTCTAAAGAATACAAGATGGGGTCATCAGTCTCAAAAAATGTGTTAGCCCAGCTACGGGGCTCTCCTCTCAAATAAGAAATTGTAGTTAACACCTTAGAGTGATCATTAGGATATGATCTTGGTTTTAGTGCATAATACAAAAGGCAAGCATTTTTAAATTCTCTGTATTGCCTTCTATCACCAGATAATTTCTCTGGAGGACTGGGTTGAGGATCTGATGCTAAATTTGAGGAGCTCAAAGACTGTAATTTTTCATTAATATATAATTTCAAGTTTGTATTTTCTTGGTGAAGACTGTTGTAACCTTGTGTGAGTGTCTCTACTCTTTCTGTGAGAACCTGAACATGTTTAACTAGGTCTGCTGGATCCATGTTGTGGCTTGGTATTTCTATCATATACGCCCTGTGAAAGATAGTTAACTTACGGCTAGATTTAGAGTTTTGTCGGTAATGACCCGAAAAGCTAACGCCGGCTTTTTTCTGGCCGCACCATAAAAATAACTCTGGTATTGAGAGTCCACATAAAGGCTGCGTTAGGCTCCAAAAAAGGAGCGTAGAGCATATTTAACGCAGCTTCAACTCTCGATACCAGAGTTGCTTACGCAAGCGGCCAGCCTCAAAAACGTGCTTGTGCACGATTCCCCCATAGAAAACAATGGGGCTGTTTGAGCTGAAAAAAAACCTAACACCTGCAAAAAAGCTGCATTCAGCTCCTAACGCAGCCCCATTGTTTGCTATGCGGAAACACTTCCTACGTCTGCACCTAACACTCTAACATGTACCCCGAGTCTAAACACCCCTAACCTTACACTTATTAACCCCTAATCTGCCTCCCCCGCTATCGCTGACCCCTGCATATTATTATTAACCCCTAATCTGCCGCTCCGTAAACCGCCGCTACTTACATTATCCCTATGTACCCCTAATCTGCTGCCCTAACATCACCGACCCCTATATTATATTTATTAACCCCTAATCTGCCCCCCACAACGTCGCCTCCACCTGCCTACACTTATTAACCCCTAATCTGCCGAGCGGACCTGAGCGCTACTATAATAAAGTTATTAACCCCTAATCCGCCTCACTAACCCTATAATAAATAGTATTAACCCCTAATCTGCCCTCCCTAACATCGCCGACACCTAACTTCAATTATTAACCCCTAATCTGCCGACTGGAGCTCACCGCTATTCTAATAAATGTATTAACCCCTAAAGCTAAGTCTAACCCTAACACTAACACCCCCTTAAATTAAATATAATTTTAATCTAACAAAATTAATTAACTCTTATTAAATAAATTATTCCTATTTAAAGCTAAATACTTACCTGTAAAATAAATCCTAATATAGCTACAATATAAATTATAATTATATTATAGCTATTTTAGGATTAATATTTATTTTACAGGTAACTTTGTATTTATTTTAACCAGGTAC
Organism: Bombina bombina; assembly: GCF_027579735.1. NCBI lineage: Eukaryota > Metazoa > Chordata > Amphibia > Anura > Bombinatoridae > Bombina > Bombina bombina. The sequence continues at coordinate 115,942,943 of NC_069499.1, read as the reverse complement.
AATAGCTATTAAATAGTTAAGAACTATTTAATAGCTAAAATAGTTAAAATAATTACAAAATTACCTGTAAAATAAATCCTAACCTAAGTTACAATTAAACCTAACACTACACTATCAATAAATAAATTAAATAAAATACCTACAAATAACTACAATGAAATAAACTATCTAAAGTACAAAAAATAAAAAAGAACTAAGTTACAAAAAATAAAAAAATATTTACAAACATAAGAAAAATATTACAACAATTTTAAACTAATTACACCTACTCTAAGCCCCCTAATAAAATAACAAAGCCCCCCAAAATAAAAAAATGCCCTACCCTATTCTAAATTACTAAAGTTCAAAGCTCTTTTACCTTACCAGCCCTGAACAGGGCCCTTTGCGGGGCATGCCCCAAGAAGTTCAGCTCTTTTGCCTGTAAAAAAAAACATACAATACCCCCCCCTAACATTACAACCCACCACCCACATACCCCTAATCTAACCCAAACCCCCCTTAAATAAACCTAACACTAAGCCCCTGAAGATCTTCCTACCTTATCTTCAACATACCAGGTTCACCGATCGATCCAGAAGAGCTCCTCCGATGTCCTGATCCAAGCCCAAGCGGGGGGCTGAAGAGGTCCATGATCCGGCTGAAGTCTTCATCCAAGCGGGGCAGAAGAGGTCTTCCATCCGATTGAAGTCTTCATCCAAGCGGGATCTTCTATTGTCATCCATCCGGAGCAGAGCGGCAGGATCCTGAAGACCTCTGACGTGGAACATCCATCCTGGCCGACGACTGAACGACGAATTACGGTTCCTTTAAATGATGTCATCCAAGATGGCGTCCCTCGAATTCCGATTGGCTGATAGGATTCTATCAGCCAATCGGAATTAAGGTAGGAATATAAGCTTATAATATGACAGCATGAGATCCTATTTTTCTTATTATTTAACAAAGCTATCTTAATAAAGTTATTTGTATGAATGAGAATTGTAATATTACACACACCTACAAGTGTCTCTTTAAATATTGTCTTTCAGAGCAGAAATACTAATTTTTATGCAGACCAAAGCTACTTATACTTAATTGTATAACCTACTTCAATTACTTTGTTAATTGTCTTGTGTCCTGAGTTTTAACCCTGGGACAGGAAGTCTTATATTATATATAAATATACTTACACATTACTCTGTAGACTACCTAATTTTTAAAAGACTCCTGTTTCATTATAATTTTGCCTCCCCCATTTTGTATTGTTTCTAAAACACTCATAGAGACGCCAACAAAAGCACAAAGATATAAACACAGACACCCACAGTAACACTCACAGGAGGTAACATTTTTGCACATTGCCCTTCCCTAAATCAACAGTGTGTGACATGCATTATAAAAAAATAGCAGAAATTAAGAGAACTTAAAGAATCTTTTAAAGAATCATATTTGTAAATGTGCAAACAAAAATACTTCTGTGAATTCAAAATTGTACATTAATGATCTGTCAGAATGGGTAGATGAAGAAAAGTACTTTTGAAAGGTTGACATATGTTTGGGGGTCCCCCCCCCCCATTTTCCCTAACCAAGAGCACCACTTCAAATCTGGGGGCCCATTTATCAAGCTCCATAAGCTTGTGGGCCCGTGTTTCTGGCGAGTCTAAACTCAACCCGTTCAAGTACGATCTGGTTGTGAGCTGCTGGTGCAATGCTGAATATGGAGAGCATATTGCTTTCTGCATTCAGCAAGGTCTTGCGGACCATTTGTGTATTGGGGAGGAAACATTTCTGCATGGTTTTAAATATAGAATTTCTTCAGCATTGTCAAATAATCATAAAAACACTGCTGCATATTGCTAAAAAAATGTGTTTTATGGACCCCTGGCTCCACCACAAAACTACCACACTGAAGTTATAATCTGAAATTGCACAAATAAATAAAAACATTTAAAAAGTGATCCCTACCTGCTCTGCAAATGAAAGTGATCTACCACCTGACTCTGGCACACACTGTACAAGTCAAGTCTGTCTCACACTGTGCATAGTGGTTTAGTGCACACTCAGATATACTCTCAAATGGTAATGCATTACTCCTTGTAATGACATTTCCCACACTCAATAGCACTCTTCTGTAGCGCCCTCTGGCGGCTGCTAAAATGTAAAAAAAAAAAAATGCATTGCTTATTTCTGTTAAGCTGTGGAGCTTGACCCATTGGAACACCTGTGGTAGCAAAACTGTAGGAAGGGGAGTAATAACTGTCTGGTTTGTTGGTATAGGCTACACGCTATACATCAACAGCCATTCATCATATCTCTGAACTTCCTAAGTTCCTAAGTTCACTATTTTACTTTAAGCTTTGTTAAAAGACCTTTGTTTCCAGCCATGGACCTAACAGGTTGGGGAAACTATTCACACTGCAGTAACAAGTGGATGTTTTAGATTTGAAAGAGACCAGAATCGCGAACACCCGGTGTAAGTAACTAAATACACCATTCTTACCGCCTGTAACGGGACCATCCTTTGTCTATTTTGCTTCCAATTGCATTAGCAATTGAGAGTATATCTGAGTGTGCACTAAACCACTATGCACAGTGTGAGACAGACTTGGCACTTAAGTTTGTACAGTGTGTGCCAGAGTCAGGTGGCAGATCACTTTCATTTGCAGAGTAGGTAGGGCTTACAAGAGCTGCTGGTGCAACGCCGCCCCCTGCAGACTCGCGGCCAATGGGCCACCAGCAGGGGGGTGTCAATCAACCCGATCATACTCGATCGGGTTGATTTCCGGCGATGTCTGTCCTCCTGCTCAGAGCAGGCGGACAGGTTATGGAGCAGCGGTCTTTGTGACCGCTGCTTCATAACTGCTGTTTCTGGCGAGCCTGCAGGCTCGCCAGAAACACAGGAGCTTGATAGATAGACCCCATCTATTAAATTGTGCAGGCGTTTTGTAAACCCTATTTAAAAGCTTGCAGTGCGATTCTCTCCATGAAACTATATCAGTTGCTTTTTGAGCCAATTTAAAACTATCCTCAATCTCTTCCATCGTAACAGATGGAAAGTCAGTTTTCCACTTCTTCAGAAGATCGTTTAATTGATTCTGACCAGCCTGATTAAGTAAGATTTTATACAGAAAAGAGATAGAATAGTTACCTTGTTTATATATATTAATAGCTGAGTTAATAACTCCCAGACTCCAGTCCCAATTATTATCCTCCCTAAGTTTACCATAGTATGCCTCAATTGTATGTAGTCAAAAAAGCTATGCTTATGTAACGCAAACTTGTTTTGTTACTCTGCAAATGATTTAACTGCATCTAAGGTATCTTCCCTTATTTGTATCACACTTTGTAAACCTCTATTATGCCATATCTTAAAAGTTCTGGAAGAGATTCCAACTGGGAATTCTGGGTTTCCACATATTGGTAAATATTTAGAAACTTTCCAATTAATATCTAATTCTTTGCAAAGTTTTTGCCATGCTTGTATAGGGTGTATCATTTTAGCTATTCGTTTGGGGATTTCTATCCTAGGGAGATGGAATAATGCCTTTAAAGAAAACGGTTTCAAAATCCCTAATTCCATTTGCAGATTAGTTATATATTCCATTTCCTGTTATCCAATCCAAATATATATTTACTTAAGGATACTAAGTTGTAATACTTAATATTGGGTAATGCTAATCCATCTACTTTAACATGAAGGCTAAGCTTATGAACAAATATCCATTTATGTTTCTGGTTCCAAATAAATCTTGCCGTTGTCCCATTAAACTGGGTAATATATTTTTTTTTTATCAAAATAGGTAGATTTTGTAATAGGTACAGTAATTGCAGGAAGAATATAGTATATATATATATATATATATATATATTTTTTTATTTTTTTTTTATTTTTTTTTAATTACATTCCAGTTTACTGCACCTTTATGAAAGGACTTTCCAGATGCCAGGAGGCATTTATCTAAGATTTTTACATCTGCATAAAATGTTATACTCTCAGGCTAAGATTGCTCAGTGTTTGAAATGAGACAGTTTATCTTAACACTGTTCAGTTTACCCTACAGCTGACTTAATTTTAAAATATATACAAACAAGCCTAAATCCTGCATTTAACCAGATTTAATGCTATGAAACCTAGTGCCACCGCTTATGGTTCCACCAAGACCATATAGAGTAAAGCATTTTCAAAATTCATAAGTACAGCTGACAGATGGGAACATATGTACACCAGATTTGATGTGGTTCTCTTGGTTGGGGAAAATGGGGGAGACCCCAAACATATGTCAACCTTTCAAAAGTACTTTTCTTCATCTATCCGTTCTGACAGATCAATAATGTACAATTTTGAATTCACAAAAGTATTTTTGTTTGCACATTTACAAATATTATTCTTTAAAAGATTCTTTAAGGTCTCTTAATTTCTGCTATTTTTTTATCATGCATGTCACACACTGTTGATTTAAGGAAGGGAAGGAAATTTCACCTCCTGTGAGTGTTTCTGGGGTTGTTTGTGTTTATGTCTTTGTGATTTTTTTGGCATCTCTATGAGTGTGTATGTATTTTTTTTTCTCTGGATCTCTCTGTGAGGGTTTGTGTGTCTGTCTTTGTGCATTTTCTGTGGATGTCTCTGTGAGGGTGTGTGTGTGTATGTCTTTGTGTGTTTTCTGTGGGTGTCTGTTAATGTGTATGCCTTTGTGTGTTTTCTGATGCTGTCCCTGTGGGTGTTCCCTTGGGTGTATGTGCAAGTTTGTGTTTGAGTTTGTGTGTCCATTGTCTGTTCCTTTTTAGGACATTTTAACCTTACTACTGATTATTCACATCTTTCTACCGACTTTGAGACTAATGAGACATTTCTGGAAGTCACCAATCCACCACTTAACCTTTAAATTATTGTTTAGGCAGTTCAGGACCCTTACTTTTAGCCATTGCATGCTGTTGTCATCATATAGTTGTCATCTTTCTTGACAAAAAGATAATCAGAATTCCATATTTTGTCTTGTAAATCTCCTTTTCTGACACAACTGTAGTCTACCTCATTACTTGTCAGGTCAATGTAAACAAGTGCTGAGATTCTTTGTGGGTGTCTGTGTCTGAGTTTGTTTGTGTGTTTCTTTGCGGGTCTGCTAGAGTGTCTCTATGTGAATCCTTATGTGTGAGTGTGTGATTCAGTGTATAAATGTGTCTCTGTGTTTCTGTTCTTGTGTGTTACTACCTTTACATCATTTCCAAGTTTGACTACAATTAAGAATAAAGTGCATATACATTTTAGTCTCTTGGTCAACAATTGCACATGTCAAAGGGGGGGGGGGGGTGATCAATAGTCAAGTAAGGGGCCCCAACATTTCTAGTGATGGCCCTGATTGCAGGCTTCTTGAGCTCTAAGGGAAATCTCATTTGATTTTGATTTTTGCAGCCAGTATTTGATGCCATCTGCCTCACCCTTGACAGATAAGCTGCCTGGGAACTTAATGCAGATAGAAGGAAAGGGATCTCTTCTACCCAGGTAGGCATAGGATGAACTCACTTATATTTAGCTGTACAAATTTGAATGGAGCACTTCAAATGGCCTGAATTCTGACCCCAGATAGTATTGAATCAATATCTCACAACCAGTTGAAACTTTGCTGGTGCAGCATACCACTCATAAAACTGGAATGCACTCTGAGTATGACTTATCGCTTCCCCCAAATATCGGCAGAGGCTGATCTCTCTCCTAAGGATACTCTGACGTTGGAAGACGTTTTGAGATTACATGTGGCAAATAAAACTATGATCTGCACTCTGCTAACCTGTGTTCCCTGGAAAGCGTGGAGGAGAAACTAACCCCATGGTGGCCTCTAGTGGTGAGACAACTAGCCAAATGGCTTGATTCTAATAAAATGTGTTACATGGCATTCGAATAGTTGGTAAACTGTGGGAATATGCCATTAAGGGAATTTCACCCCTCCTGCTTGTTGCCATTAACATTGATCAAAGTGCTTTTGCAATTTTCAGGACACCTATAATCATAAGTGGGACTTTCAGCCTCAAAGGGGAGTTGGCTACCCAGTCTCAATTCTAATTGAGCTGGTCAGGTCTTACAAAAATATTCCTGTTGAAACTCTTTTTGTAAACCATCCACGTCATACTTTGCACAGCTCAACATTCTTAGATAGTAAACTACTAAAAGATTTGCCCTTAACATATGTACATTTTGTTCAACTTTTTTTCTATTTTTTATTTTGTATTGGGCTGTGGACACAGGAATTTATTTGTAGCATTGGTTGTGGACTTAACTGATGTTTGATTGTTTTTTATTTTTGTTTTAGTGTGTTTTGTTTTTCTGTAGTTCTCTAAAAATTATACTTTAATTATCCGTTAATACATCAAAAGGTTTAACCCCTTAATGACCACAGCACTTTTCCATTTTCTGTCCGTTTGGGACCAAGGCTATTTTTACATTTCTGCGGTGTTTGTGTTTAGCTGTAATTTTCCTCTTACTCATTTACTGTACCCACACATATTATATACCGTTTTTCTCGCCATTAAATGGACTTTCTAAAGATACCATTATTTTCATCATATCTTATAATTTACTATAAAAAAAATATAAAATATGAGGAAAAAAATGAAAAAAACACACTTTTTCTAACTTTGACCCCCAAAATCTGTTACACATCTACAACCACCAAAAAACACCCATGCTAAATAGTTTCTAAATTTTGTCCTGAGTTTAGAAATACCCAATGTTTACATGTTCTTTGCTTTTTTTGTAAGTTATAGGGCAATAAGTACAAGTAGCACTTTGCTATTTCCAAACCATTATTTTTCAAAATTAGCGCTAGTTACATTAGAACACTAATATCTTTCAGGAATCTCTGAATATCCATTGACATGTATATATTTTTTTTTAGTAGACATCCCAAAGTATTCATCTAGGCCCATTTTGGTATATTTCATGCCACCATTTCACTGCCAAATGCGATTAAATACAAAAAATTGTTCACTTTTTTACTAATTTTTTCACAAACTTTTGGTTTCTCACTGAAATTGTTTACAAACAGCTTCTGCAATTATGGCACAAATGGTTGTAAATTCTTCTCTGGGATCCCCTTTGTTCAGAAATAGCAGACATATATGGCTTTGGTGTTGCTTTTTAGTAATTATAGGCTGCTAAATGCCACTGCGCACTACACGTGTATTATGGCCAGCAGTGAAGGGGTTAATTATGGAGCATGTAGGGAACTTTTAGGGATAATTTTAGCTTTAGTGTAGTGTAGTAGACAACCCCAAGTATTGATCTAGGCCAATTTTGGTATATTTCATGCCACCATTTCACCGCCAAATGCGATCAAATTAAAAAAAAAAAAAAAATTCACAATTTTAGGTTTCTCACTGAAATTATTTACAAACAGCTTGTGCAATTATGGCACAAATGGTTGTAAATGCTTCTCTGGGATCCCCTTTGTTCAGAAATAGCAGACATATGGCTTTGGCGTTGCTTTTTGGTAATTAGAAGGCCGCTAAATGCCGCTGCGCATCACACGAGTATTATGGCTAGCAGTGAAGGGGTTAATTAGGTAGCTTGTAGGGAGTTTGCAGGGTTAATTTTAGCTTTAGTGTAGAGATCAGCCTCCCACCTGACACATCACACCCCCTGATCCCTCCCAAACAGCTCTCTTCCATCCCCAAACCCACAATTGTCCCCGCCATCTTAAGTACTGGCAGAAAGTCTGCCAGTACTAAAATCAAAGCTATCTTTTATTTTTTTTATTTTTTTTTGAGCATATTTACATATGCTGCTATGTAGGATCCCCCCTTAGCCCCCAACCTCCCGGATCCCCCCCCAAACAGCTCTCTAACCCCCCCCCCCCCTGCCTTATTGAGCGCCATATTGGGTACTGGCAGCTGTCTGCCAGTACCCAGTTTCAAATTAAAAACGTTTTGGTTAATTTTTATTTAAAAAAAAAAAACTATTTTCTGTAGTGTAGCTGCCCCCCCACAACCCCCAACCCCCAACCCTCTCCCAGATTACTAATTTTATTTATATATCCCACTGAGTCTCTCCCACTTATATCTCCTCCATGTTCCATAGTGTAGGGTTCCCACCCGCACACGCGCGCACCCACCCTCGTGCACGCGCGCGCGCTCCCGTGCACGCGCGCGCATTCTGGCACGCACCCCACACGCGATCCTGCCCCCCTCCTCCATTGATCGCCGCCCACCCGCCTCCCTTGGTAAGCTCCCACCCACCAACGAATACTGCAATCAATGGCCGATGCAGAGAGGGCCACAGAGTGGCTCTCTCTGCATCGGACTGCTCAAAACTGTTATTGCAGGATGCCTCAATATCGAGGCATCACTGCAATAACATGAAAGCGGCTGGAAGCGATCAGGATCGCTTCCAGGGCTTTCAAAGACCAACGACGTACGGGGTACGTCCTTGGTCATTAACTGCATTTTTTTGCAGGACGTACCCCATACGTCGTTGGTCGTTAAGGGGTTAATCGACCGGGGAGTACTGATTTGTATAATCTGTAACCTCTTGCTCAATCTAATCTTGTTTACCATACATTAGCCATGTCACATGGTGCATAATTTGTTAATATTAAGATCAATGACATAATCCTAGGAATTTGGATTATATTATCACCATAATTATTGGGGTACTCAATTCGAGTTTACTGTTTTTTTAGTGTGTCACAATTTTTACAATTTTCATGCTATAAGGCTGAATTTTTGTTTATACTCTGGCATTGTGATGCTTAGAACCAAGTTTTCATAACTCTTAATAATGTTCTGTTTTTCCGCAGCTATACCCCGTTATGTTATAGTGATACCATACAGTTACATTGTCTTTTGGCTGAAAGTGTTGTATACATGTGGATTTTGTTTAAAGAGCCTGAATGTGATTCTCACCCCTCTAACAGATTTGATTTACAGGGTGTTAGACTAGTCTGGGATGTTGCAATAAGTGACAATTCTCACTTTGTACGCTATTTATATGATAATTCTTTGGTGTATTAAAACACTTGGAACTTGTAAAGTTATGTTTTACTTTTTATGTGTTCTTATTCATTGAAATTGAGAAGTATTTACATCTTTTGCTTTAACAGCTTTTGAAGGACTCTTTCACGCACCATATGTTATGTTATATAAAAAGTTGGTCTTGATAACTATTGTAAAAGTCTTATATGTAAAAGTCTTATATGAGTATTCTCTGTATGGATATTATACTATTATGCTTCTCTAATAAAACAAAATAAAAAAATAAATAAATATTCAGCTGAACCAAATTACTCCATGGGGCATATTTATCAATGTGCGAGCGGACATGATACAAAGTAGCTTCTTGTGAACTGCTGGTGCAATGCTGCTCCCTGCAGATTTGCGGGGGTGTCATTCAACCCGATCGTATTCGATCCGGTTTATTTCTGTCCGCTGCCTCAGAGCAGACGGACAAGTTATGGAGCTTGATAAATATGCCCCCATGAACTGATTTTGAACAAAACTAAATATATTTTTTTTTTATATGTTGATATGTCTAATATTAAATAATGTTACTCACACACAGTTTTAGATTTAGAAAGGAGTTTCTAGGGTGATTAAAAACCACTGCTTTCACATGATTGGTTGTGCGAGTGCAAGAGGCAGGACTGCACAAGAGTCCTCTTGTGTAATCATAAATTTCGCCAGCTGAAGCTACATCGCCAGTGATAATTTAAGGCTGTCAGGTTTCTGCCCATATCTTCTTAAAGGGGTATGAAAACAAAAAAGGTTCTTTTGTGGTTTAGACAGAGCAAATAGTTTTTAACAAGTTTCCAATTTACTTCTATTCTCAAATTTGCTTAATTCTGTTGTTATTCTTTGTAAGATACCTAAGAGCTACCATCTATTGCTCTTGCAAATGGATAACATGCAAAACTGCGGCCATCTAGTTCTCCAGGCACGTGCATGCTCCTGAGCTTACATCCCTGCTTTTTTTTTTTTTACAAAAGACACCAAGAGATCAAAGACTAAATAACAATATAAGTAAATTATAAATGTATTTAAAATTGCATGCGCTATCTGATCACAAAAGAAAAATTTGGTGTTTCATGTCCCTTTAAATATACCTTCATAATCAGCAAGTAAGTGCTGTATTGCAAACTATCGGCTAGATTTAGAGTTTGGCGTTAGCCGTCAAAACCAGCGTTAGAGGCTCCTAACGCTGGTTTTGGGCTACCGCTGGTATTTAGAGTCAGTCAGGAAAGGGTCTAACGCTCACTTTGCAGCGGCAACTTTTCCATACCGCAGATCCCCTTATATCAATTGCGTATCCTGTCTTTTCAATGGGATCTTTCTAACACTGGTATTTAGAGTCGTGGCTGAAGTGAGCGTTAGAAATCTAACGACAAGACTCCAGCCGCAGCAAAAAGCCAGGAGTTAAGAACTTTCTGGGCTAACGCCGGTTCATAAAGCTCTTAACTACTGTGCTCTAAAGTACACTAACACCCATAAACAACCTATGTACCCCTAAACCGAGGCCTCCCCACATCGCCGCCACTCTAATAAATTTTTTTAACCCTTAACCTGCTGACCGCACAGCGCCGCCACCTACGTTATCCCTATGTACCCCTAATCTGCTGCCCCTAACACCGCCGACCCCTATATTATATTTATTAACCCCTAATCTGTCACCCCAAACGTCGCCGCCACCTACCTACACTTATTAACCCCTAATCTGCCGACCGGACCTCACCGCTACTATAATAAAGTTATTAACCCCTAATCCGCCTCACTCCCGCCTCAAAAACCCTATAATAAATAGTATTAACCCCTAATCTGCCCTCCCTAACATCACCGACACCTAACTTCAAGTATTAACCCCTAATCTGCCGACCGGACCTCGCCAACACTATAATAAATGTATTAACCCCTAAAGCTAAGTCTAACCCTAACACTAACACCCCCTAAATTAAATATAATTTAAATCTAACGAAATAAATTAACTCTTATTAAATAAATTATTCCTATTTAAAGCTAAATACTTACCTGTAAAATAAATCCTAATATAGCTACAATATAAATTATAATTACATTGTAGCTATTTTAGGATTAATATTTATTTTACAGGCAACTTTGTATTTATTTTAACCAGGTACAATAGCTATTAAATAGTTAATAACTATTTAATAGTTACCTAGTTAAAATAATTACAAAATTACCTGTAAAATAAATCCTAACCTAAGTTACAATTAAACCTAACACTACACTATCAATAAATTAATTAAATAAAATACCTACAATTATCTACAATTAAACCTAACACTACAATATTAATAAATTAATTAAATACAATAGCTACAAATAAATACAATTAAATAAACTAACTAAAGTACAAAAAATAAAAAAAGAACTAAGTTACAAAAAATAAAAAAATATTTACAAACATTATAAAAATATTACAACAATTTTAAGCTAATTGCACCTACTCTAAGCCCCCTAATAAAATAACAAAGCTCCCAAAATAAAAAAAATGCCCTACCCTATTCTAAAATACAAATAGAAAAGCTCTTTTACCTTACCAGCCCTTAAAAGAGCCTTTTGCGGGTCATGCCCCAAAGAATTCAGCTCTTTTGCCTGTAAAAAAAAACATACAATACCCCCCCAAAATTACAACTCATCACCCACATACCCCTAATCTAACCCAAACCCCCCCTTAAATAAACCTAACACTAAGCCCTTGAAGATCTTCCTACCTTATCTTCACCACGCCGGGTATGTATCACCGATCAGTCCAGGCTCCGAAGTCTTCATCCAAGCCCAAGCGGGGGCTGAAGACGTCCATCCTCCAGCTGAAGTCTTGATCCAAGCGGCGGATGAAGAGGTCCATCATCGGGCAGAAGTCTTCATCCTATTCGGGCAGAAGAGGAGATCTGGACCGGTAGACATCTTCATCCAAGCAGCATCTTCTATCTTCTTCCATCTGACGACGAGCAGCTCCATCTTCAAGACCTCCGGTGCGGATAAATCCTCTTCTTCCGACGTCCTAACACAGAATGAAGGTTCCTTTAAGGGACGTCATCCAAGATGGCGTCCCTCGAATTCCGATTGGCTGATAGGATTCTATCAGCCAATCGGAATTAAGGTAGGAAAATTCTGATTGGCTGATGGAATCAGACAATCAGATTCAAGTTCAATCCGATTGGCTGATCCAATCAGCCAATCAGATTGAGCTCGCATTCTATTGGCTGTTCTGATCAGCCAATCGGATTGAACTTGAATCTGATTGTCTGATTCCATCAGCCAATCAGAATTTTCCTACCTTAATTCCGATTGGCTGATAGAATCCTATCAGCCAATTGGAATTCGAGGGACGCCATCTTGGATGACGTCCCTTAAAGGAACCTTCATTCTGTGTTAGGACGTCGGAAGAAGAGGATGGATCCGCGCCGGAGGTCTTGAAGATGGAGCCGCTCGTCATCAGATGGAAGAAGATAGAAGATGTCTACCTGTCCGGATCTCCTCTTCTGCACGGATAGGATGAAGAATTCTGCCCGATGAAGGACCTCTTCAGCTGCCGCTTGGATCAAGACTTCAGCCGGAGGATGGACGTCTTCAGCCCCCGCTTGGGCTTGGATAAAGACTTTGGAACCTGGACCGATCGGTGATACCCGGCGTGGTGAAGATAAGGTAGGAAGATCTTCAGGGGCTTAGTGTTAGGTTTATTTAAGGGGGGTTTGGGTTAGATTAGGGGTATGTTGGTGGTGGGTTGTAATGTTGGGGGGGGGTATTATATGGTTTTTTTACAGGCAAAAGAGCTGAATTCTTTGGGGCATGCCCCGCAAAAGGCCCTTTTAAGGGCTGGTAAGGTAAAAGAGCTTTTCTATTTGTATTTTAGAATAGGGTAGGGCATTTTTTTTATTTTGGGGGGCTTTGTTATTTTATTAGGGGGCTTAGAGTGGATGTAATTAGCTTAAAATCGTTGTAAAATTTTTATAATGTTTGTAAATATTTTTTTATTTTTTGTAACTTAGTTCTTTTTTTATTGTTTGTACTTTAGTTAGTGTATTTAATTGTATTTATTTGTAGGTATTGTATTTAATTAATTTATTGATAGTGTAGTGTTAGGTTTAATTGTAGATAATTGTAGGTATTTTATTTAATTAATTTATTGATAGTATAGTGTTAGGTTTAATTGTAACTTAGGTTAGGATTTATTTTACAGGTAATTTTGTAATTATTTTAACTAGGTAACTATTAAATAGTTATTAACTATTTAATAGCTATTGTACCTGGTTAAAATAAATACAAAGTTGCCTGTAAAATAAATATTAATCCTAAAAGAGCTACAATATAATTATAATTTATATTGTAGCTATATTAGGATTTATTTTACAGGTAAGTATTTAGCTTTAAATAGGAATAATTTATTTAATAAGAGTTAATTTATTTCGTTAGATTTAAATTATATTTAACTTAGGGGGGTGTTAGTGTTAGGCTTAGACTTAGCTTTAGGGGTTAATACATTTATTAGAGTAGCGGCGAGGTCCGGTCAGCAGATTAGGGGTTAATAAATATAATATAGGGGTCGGCGGTGTTAGGGGCAGCAGATTAGGGGTACATAGGGATAATGTAGGTTGTGGCGGTGTACGGAGCGGCAGATTAGGGGTTAATAGTATAATGCAGGTGTCAGCGATAGCGGGTGCAGCAGATTAGGGGTTAATAAGTGTAAGGTTAGGGGTGTTTAGACTCGGGGTTCATGTTAGGGTGTTAGGTGCAAACTTAGAAACTGTTTCCCCATAGGAAACAATGGTGCTGCGTTAGGAGCTGAACGCTGCTTTTTTGCAAGTGTTAGGTTTTTTTTCAGCTCAAACTGCCCCATCGTTTCCTATGGGGGAATCATGCACAAGCACGTTTTTTAAGCTGGCCGCATCCGTAAGCACCGCTGGTATTGAGAGTTGCAGTGGCGGTAAATTATGCTCTACGCTCCCTTTTTGGAGCCTAACACAGCCCTTCTGTGAACTCTAAATACCAGCGTTACTTAAAAGGTGCAGGGGAAAAAAACAGCGTTAGCTGCGCGGGTCGTTACCGACAAAACTCTAAATCTAGCCGTATGGGTTAGATGACAAGTGGAGTGCTATTGTTAGTGTGAAGAGTGTAAACGCGATCACAAGAAAAAAAAATTCAACTGAACCAAATGACTCCATGAACTGATCTTGAATTAAACTAAATCATATTTTTTATCTGTCCATATGTCTAATATTACACTGAACCCAATTTCTTTTATTTCATGATTCAGATACAGCATGCAATTTTAAGCAACTTTCTATTTTACTCCTATTATCAAATTTTCTTCATTCTCTTTATTTGAAAAGCAAGAATGTAAGTTTAGATGACGGCCCATTTTTCAGGAACAACCTGGGTTGTTCTTGCTGATTGGTGGATAAATTCACCCACCAATAAACAAGTGCTGTACAGAGTACTGAACCAAAAATTGGCTGGTTCCTTAGCTACAATGCCTCAAACAACGATAGCAAGAGAATGAAGAAAAATTGATAATAGTAGTAAATTAGAAAGTTGCTTAAAATTGTATTCTCTATCTGAATCATGCAAGAAAAAAAATTGGGTTCAGTTTCCCTTTAAATAATGTTACTCACACACAGTTTAAGATTTAGAAACGAGTAGCTGCCTTCTCATGTCTTACCTTTGGATACCCATACCTAACATGTTAAACACAAAGGACGTACAAATTTGCCTTTACTTGGGGAGTAGCCAAACATTTTTAATCTTTAAAATATTTATTTTGTTGTGCAAAAAAAAAAATGAAATCTGATACAAACTCTATATGCCACATGTCCTTTTAAGTAACATATTAGATTTTTCAAGGGTGGATGGGCCACCTTGGACTCTAACTTTGCAAAAACATTAGTATTTCCTTGACTACATACACACAGGATGGTAATCAATGCATTAGCCCTTCGGCTAGCAAAGAAACAGCCTACAAATTGCACAGTGATAAAATGCTAAAAATAAGTAGCCGAAGGTCATTAAACCTTGTGGTGGTTACTGGTAGAACTCAATGGAATTATTCCCAGGATACAAACATATTGTTGGTCTTATTTCTGTCCAGGTTTTTGACATACTAAATCACTTATGGGAACAAAACAAATTACACAGAACTGACAGGTCGTTTCATAGCTGTAGTATTGACTAGGGGACATGTTATGTCCTATTTATCAAAATACCAATTGAAGCAACAAACAAAACAAAAAAAACATCTAAAACTGAAAATGACAAAACTAATTTTTACTCAAATAAAAAAAAATCTAATCATTTTTATAATAATCTAATACAAATTAGTAAAAATAAATCCAAATCATATTAGCCTTAAACTGTAATTTAAGAAGCAATAGAGATGGTGGATTAAAATCAGGGTAGAGTGATTGATAACCACTGTTTTCACATGATTGGGTGTGCGAGAGCAAGAGGCAAGACCGCAAAAGAGTGCTCTTGTGTAATCCTAAATTTCGCCAGCTGAAGATACATTGCCAGTGATAATTGCAGGCCACCAGGTTTCTGCCCATATCTTCTTAAAGGGATATGAAATCCAAAAATGTTCTTTTGGGTTTTAGACAGAGCAAAAAGAGTTTGTTAAAAGTTTTCAATTTACTTCTATTTCGCTTAATTCCCTTGTTATTCTTTCTTTAAGAGATACCTAGATAGGTGTCTGGAAATAGCACCACCATCAATGACTCTTGCAAATTGATAACATTCTTGCAAAACTGCTGCCATCTAGTGCTCCAGACACGTGCATGCTCCTGAGCTTACATCACTGCATTTTAATTTGTTTAAAATTGCATGCTCTAGCTGAATAACAAAAGAAAAAATTGGTGTTACATGCCCTTTAAATATGCCTAGGTAAATCAGCAAGTGTTGTATTGAAAACTATGGATTATATTGCGAGTGGACTTTTTTGTCCAGGTACTTTGCGATATGGGGGTATAGTGGTTTAAGGGTTAATAGTGTAGAGGGTACTTTACAATGTGGGAGATGTGGAAGTTTAGGGGTTAAAACTGCAGTGGGTACTGTGTGTTGTGGGTGTGTGGCAGTTTAGGGGTTAATAGTGTAGAAGTTTCTTTGTGATGTGGGATTGTGGCTGTTTAGGGGTTACTAGTGTAGTGGAGTACTTTGCAGTGGGCTATGTGACGGTTTAGGGGTTATTAGAGTAGGGGCTTATGGCAATTAGGGTTAGCGTACAAGTAGGGTAGTTAGGTTATTTTCCACTTTTCTCCCTCCATTGAAGTCTATGGGGGAGCATGTTGATGCGGTTGCGATATTCTAACTTCGGCTCTTTGTGCGCATTGGGTTAGCACTAGAGCATAAAAAACTTTACTTTCAACTTGTAATACGTGAGCTACCTGAGCAATGAGCCGAAGACGAGCGGAGTTAGCATGCGAGCAGGAGCAGTTTTTACTGCTCCACTCGTAAGCTAGCCGTATAATAATAATGTTCTTTATTTGCATAATTTGAAAGTTTTTTTTTTTCTAATCAAGAGCAGTTCAGAGACACATCCCATGAAAAGTCTGGTGGCTTGTTTGCTAACCCCCATCGCAATAAAAACTCCTACTCTAATAATCCCTAAACTACCACATCCCTATATTTTTTTAAACCAGCTACACTATTAACAGGGCCGGACGTGGAAAAAAAAGCAGCCCTGAAAAATTTGAAGACCAGCCCTATTTTCCATTGACTCAGTATAATGTGCACACCCCAAGGGGTTACAGGAATACTCCTTCCCCTAATATTTTGTTTCATAATTATTTCATATTATTTTTTTATGCACTCTAAAGCAAAATTGCATCCATTAATAACCTCTTTAAATTGTAGCCCCAGCTGCTGCAGCCAATCAGGAAATCTCCTGGTATCCTGGCAGGCCAATCCGGCCTTGACTTTTAACCCCTAATCCACCAAATTCCCCATCGCAACCTAATCCGCTAGATTTATAACCCCTATTCCACCATAAATCCCCATTAAAAATAACCCCTATACTATTAAACCCCAAATGCTACAGCCCCAACCACAATAAACCCCTTAAACATTTAACCCCTAAACTGCCAAAACCAAACCCCTATAACCCCAACACTACTTAACCTCTAAACCGCCATTACCCCACTGCAATATGCCCTATACTACTTAACCCCCTAACAGCCACCATAGCCCCTATCTTAAGAACACCTAATTTAACAAAAATAAAATTACCAAAACTAAAGTAAAAAAATGCCCTCCTATAAAAACCTTATGTTAAAACTAAAATAACTGTACAAATAGAAAAAAAAATCTAAAAATAGAACTATAACAAAACAAGAAAAAACTTCAGCCAGCCTCCAGACATAAAAAAATGGTTTACTTTAATAATTGGACAAGAGCACAAAAAATAAAAAATAAAACCTAACTCTCAGCTGGTAAATGTCTTACGTGTTTCGGCTGTATGTAGCCTTAATCATAGGCATGTTAGTCTGATACCAGCCAGAGCTTAAATAGCCCTAGGCTTAAAGGTAACACTACCTAAAAAATGGGGACAGACCACATCTGCTTAATAGAAACATTGCGTATCCCATAATTGGACAAGGCATATCCTGAACGTATAATTACATTCTTTAGTGCTATAATCTATACATATTTCAGCAAAAGAAGATTCCCTGCAAAAAACAGACTTGCTAAATTTACAATATATAATTAGCTCATGCATGCATTGTCAGGTGAAGAAAAAGTATACATATGTAAACATAACACTAATCTGTATGCCCGTCTAGTATTACATTTACTCTTTGTGGGATATTACAAACATATAGATATACACTCAACATAGTGTGGAGTTTTAGGAAAAAGAGACTCTCCACATATATAATTGTGATAAGGAAATAACCATATTTCATATGTAGTGAGAATTATGGGTGAGATAAATATGTATATATATCAGGTGGAGAGGTATTTTATGTTCGTCTGGGAACTAAGATTTAATCAAATGCAAAAATTATTGTTCAAAAAGAAGGACTAATGCATATATTCCTATGATGGCTTTGCTTAGTTTGTACTGGGGCTTACTTTATTGTCTTTGCCAATAATTGATGATATCCCCATCAATGTTAAAACCCGAAGGCCTCCTTGTCTTGAGCTGTAAAATCCAGAAGGCCTCTCTGTATAAAAGCCTGCTTGCCCTGTTTCCTCCTCTCACTAGGGGTCTGATCCATTCAATGACCTGCCATTTAAGGCTATTAACATTTTGATGGTGTACCTGAATGAAGTGACGTGCCAGATCGGAGCAATCATTATTATTCTTAATGTTATTGAGGTGCTCTCTCACACACAATCTGGCTTCCCTTGTCGAGCACCCAACATATTGTTTCTCACACAAGGTACACTCAAGCAGGTACACTACATGTGTTGCTCTACAGTTTTTAAGATCTAGGAGGTTATAGACCCTCTGTGTGGTCCTAGATTGGAAAGTACGGGTGGTTTTACTATGGCTACAAGCTATACATTTACCATAGTGACATTTATAGTGACCTTTGGCAATTAGCCAACTGTTACTTTTTGGCTCAGTTTTCAGCATGCTTGGAGAGAGGGTATTACCCAAAGTGCAACCTCTTTTGGCCACAAAATTATAACCGTTGGAAACATAAAGCTAGATTACGAGTCTTGCGTTATGAGGGGTGAGGTGCTAACGTGCAGTTTTCTCTCACCGCTCACTTACCTGCAGCGCTGGTATTATGGGTTTTTACAAACCCGGCGTTAAAAGGCAAGAAGTGAGAATAGAGCAAAATTTAGCTCCATACCGCACTCCAATACCAGTGCTGCTTAAGTCAGCGGTGAGCTGGTCGTACGTGCTCATGCACGATTTCCCCATAAACATCAATGGGGAGAGCCAGCTGAGAAAAAGTCTAACACCTCCAAAAATGCAGCGTAAATCTCAGTAATGCAGCCCCATTGATTCCTATGGGGAAACACATTTTATGTTTACACCTTACACCCTAACATGAACCCTGAGTCTAAACACCCCTAATCTTATTAACCCCTAATCTGCTGCTCCGGGCATCGCCGCCACCTACATTATATTTATAAACCCCCTAATCTGCTGCCCCCAACATCGCTGACACCTACATTATATTTATTAACCCCTAATCTGCTGCCCCTAACATTACCACCACTATTCTAAATGTATTAACCCCTAAACCTAAGTCTAACTCTAACCCTAACACCCCCTAACTTAAATATAATTTAAATAAATCTAAATAAAATTCCTATCATTAACTAAATTATTTCTATTTAAAACTAAATACTTACCTATAAAATAAACACTAAGCTATCTACAATATAACTAATAGTTACATTATAGCTAGCTTAGGGTTTATTTTTATTTTACAGGCAAGTTTGTATTTATTTTAACTAGGTAGAATAGTTACTAAATAGTTATTAACTATTTACTAGCTACCTAGCTAAAATAAATACAAATTTACCTGTAAAATAAAACTTAACCTAAGTTACACTAACACCTAACACTACACTACAATTAAATAACTTACCTAAATTAAATACAATTAAATAAATTAAATACAATTAGCTAAATTACAAAAAAAAAACAACTAAATTACAGAAAATAAAAAACAAATTACAAGATCTTTAACCCCTTAATGACAAGTGACGTACCAGGTACGTCCTGCAAAAACTTGCAGTTAGTGACAATGGACGTACCTGGTACGTCACTTGTCTAAGAGAGTGCTGGAAGCGATCGCAATCGCTTCCAGCAGCTCTCAGGGTATTGCAGTGATGCCTCGATATTGAGGCATCCTGCAATACCCTTAGAAAGCATCCGATGCAGAGAGAGCCACTCTGTGGCCCTCTCTGCACCGGTAGCGATGCGGCCGGTTCGTTGGTGGGTGGGAGCGCAACTGGGAGGCGGGTGGGCGGCCCATCGCTACCCGGCATCCGGCTCCTGTTAGTGCAATGTGCACGCCGGGTGCCGGGAGCGTGCGGGTGCGCGCGCACGCCCGCGATCACCTACCCACACTGACACCAATGAGTGGGAAGAGGGGGGGAAATATATATATATATGAGGATCTGGGAGGGGGAGGGGGTTGGGGTATTGTGGGGGGCTGCTACACTACAGAAAAAAATAAATTAGTAATAAAAAATAATTAAAAACACTTTTTTTGGGGGCAAATTGGGTACTGGCAGACAGCTGCCAGTACCCAAGATGGCGGCAATTAGGTAGGGGAGAGGGTTAGATTGCTGGGGGGGGGATCATGGAGGTTGGGGCTAAGGCAGGAGTCCATCACAGCTAAAACATTTTATTTTTTTTATAAAAAAAAATAAAAACTCCTTTTATTTAGTACTGGCAGACTTTCTGCCAGTACTTAAGATGGCGGGGACAATTGTGGGGTGGGGGAGGGAAGAGAACTGTTTGGGAGGGATCAGGGGGTGGGATGTGTCAGGTGGGAGGCTGATCTCTACCCTAAAGCTAAAATTAACCCTGCAAGCTCCCTACAAGCTACCTAATTTAACCCCTTAACTGCTGGGCATAATTTACGTGTGGTGCGCAGCAGCATTTAGCGGCCTTCTACTTACCAAAAAGCAACCACAAAGCCATATAAGTCTGCTATTTCTGAACAAAGGGGATCCCAAAGAAGCATTTACAACCATTTGTGCCTTAATTGCAGAAGCTGTTTGTAAATAATTTCAGTGGGAAACCTAAAGTTTGTGACAAAATTTGTGAAAAAGTGAACTTTTTTTTTATTTGATGACATTTGGCGGTGAAATGGTGGCATGAAATATACCAAAATGGGCCTAGATCAATACTTTGGGTTGTCTTCTAAAAAAAAATATATACATGTCAAGGGATATTCAGGTATTCCTGACAGATATCAGGGTTCCAATGTAACTAGCGCTAATTTTGAAAAAAAGTTGTTTGGAAATAGCAAAGTGCTACTTGTATTTATGGCCCTATAACTTGCAAAAAAAGTAAAGAACATGTAAACATTGGGTATTTCTAAACTCAGGACAAAATTTAGAAACTATTTAGCATAGGTGTTTTTTGGTGATTGTAGATGTGTAACAGATTTTGGGGGTCAAAGTTAGAAAAAGTGTGTTTTTTTCAATTTTTTCCTCATATTTTATATTTTTTTTTATAGGAAATTATAAGATATGATGAAAATAATGGTATCCTTAGAAAGTCCATTTAATGGCGAGAAAAACGGTATATAATATGTATGGGTACAGTAAATGAGTAAGAGGAAAATTACAGCTAAACACAAACACTGCAGAAATGTAAAAATAGCCATTGTCATTAAGGGTAAGAAAATTGAAAAATGGTCCGGTCATTAAGGGGTTAAACTAATTACACCTAATCTAAGAGCCCTATAAAAATAAAAAAGTGCCCCCAAAATAATAAAACCCCCTAGCCTAAACGAAACTATAAAAGGGCATTTAGCTCTATTGCTGCCCAAAGCCCTAACCAAAAAATAAAACCCACCCAATACACCCTTAAAAAAATCCTAACACTAACCCCCGAAGATTCACTTACTGGGAGAAGTCTTCATCCAAGCGGCAAAATGTCCTCAACGAAGCCTGCAGAAGTGGTCCTCCAACCGGTATCCTTACCGGAGATCTATCCAGACTATTTTGATCTTCTGAGAATGTCTCTTCTATTAGTGTATTCATTATTTGCACTTTATATCTATTACACTGTATACCTATTGTATTATATGTATTTCTATAACATTGAATCCGATTGTATTGTATTTTAACTGAACAGTTTTTGACCTGACTTAATATATGTGAGAGCGACCAATCCTGAGTCATTCTTTTTTATTTTAAAAAATGTTTTTATTATTAAATATTTTATATAAGTTTTCAATATAAATAAATTGTTTTAAGCATTTTGAAACTACCAGTTTCTATACTTATTTGCCTGTATTGAAAGACCAACTGTAGGTGTTATATTATATATTATACAGTATTAGATATACCATTGTCAATATCACCCTCCTTTTAAGTCAGCTTTGTTCCTGATTTATCCTGTTTTATATATACTTTAGACAACTTTGGCGCTCCTATTCCCTTTTTTCGGTGTTTGGCATTTTCCCTAAGGCCCATAGACGGAAGGTTCCCATGCTGGCCCTGTCCCTGGATGCCGATAAGGCCTTCAACAGGGTCAGATGGGAATACCTGTGGGAGATGCTACTCCAGTTTGGATTTCCTACAGACATAGTAACAGCCATAGAGGTGCTATATTCTTCCCCCCATGCAAGAGTCAAGGGTATGCGGTTTTGCTCAGAATAACTTGCAATCACAAATGGAATGTACCAAGGATGCCTCCTATTCCCATTAATCTTTGCTCTAGCTATAGAACCGTTGCCCAAGCCATTAGTTGCTCTACTGCGATCAAAGGAGTCCCACTTAGTCACCAAGGTGAAAAAATAGCACTGTTTGCAAATGACATCACCTTATTCTTAACTAACCCTATAGGATCACTCCCAGTACTCTTTGACCTCATAGCTAAGTTTAGTGATTTAAGCTATTATAATATTAGTTTCTCTAAAACAGAAGCCTTGCCAATTCTTATCCCGCAGTCCGAATTAAAGATACTTCAGGAGCCGTACAGCTTCAAATGGGCATCGGAGACTATTAGACACTTGGGAGTGCACCTAGGCCCCAATATTCTTACAGTAAGGGACACAAATTACAATGCTCTTACTCAGAACATTAGAAGTCTCATTAATTCTTGGTCCTTATCGGGAGGTGTCATGGCTAGGTAGGATAGTCTCAGTTAAAATTATCATATTACCGAAAATCCTATATATTTTTTGCTGCCTACCTCTGAACTTACCTAAAGAACTCCTAGACAAGTTAAATGCCCCGATTATAAGATACATATGGCAGAAGAAAAAACAGAGGATCTCTAAGAAAATATTGCAAAAATTTTTTACTCAATGGGGAGTTTTTTCCCCAAACATCTGCATCTACTATGAGGCGGCACGCCTGGCACATATCTCTATATGGGGCACAATAGATGACTCCTCAGGCTGGAAAAGAGTAGAACAATTTTCACTACCAGCAGGGATACATCTGAGAGATCTACCTTGGATTCCGGAATATCAGGCGCATAGATTAAATATCTATAATGAGATCATTATACAAAATCTTAGTTGTTGGAAGTCACTCAGACACTACTCTGAGGTGGCCCCCCATCCCTCCACTACTCATTCAGTTCCGGGTCAATTAAGGTGTTTACTAGACTCCCATATCTCACAATGGAGCGCATGGGACATTGATCAAGTATCCAAACTGTATCTGCAAGATGAGCTACAACCACTAGGAATCCTAACACCAGACAGGCTCCTACAACCTAGTTGGCTTCAATTCGAGCAGATTAGACTGTATCATTTTCTGGTTGCGTGGGGATTCCCCAAAAAAAGGACTAACACAACAAACTGACTGGGAAAAAGGTGGCAATCAGGATCCAAATTGATCAAACCCCTTTCTTGGCACTACACACTTATAATGAAGGATGTAGTCGCTGGAGACGTCTGGCAGCTGAAAGCCTGGGATCTGAAAGTTAGAATCCCAGATAAGACCTGGACTCAGGCCTTCTCCATCATTAAAAAAATGCTCCACTGTGCAAACTCTATAGAACTCTTTGTTAAAATAACACTTAGATTGCACTATACACCTTTGTGACTTTCACAAATGGCCCTCAAGCATTCTTCACAATGCTGGAGGGAATGTGGGCAGGGATCTGGCTTACATATCTGGTGGGATTGCCCAAAAATAGCCCCATTATGGGAAGAAGTGTTTAGGCTGGGCAGTTCCCTGTGATTGGAGATTTCAAAAAACCCTCAGGGGCCTATCTATCAAGCTCCAGATAGAGCTTGAGGCCCCGTGTTTCTGGTGAGCCTGCAGGCTCACCAGAAACACCAGTTATGAAGCAGCGGTCTAAAGACCACTGCTCCATAACCTGTCCACCTGCTCTGAGCAGACAGACAGACATCGCCGCAATTCAACCCGATCGAGTACGATCGGGTTGATTGACACCCCCCTGCGTGATTCTGCAGGGGGCGGCGTTGCACTAGCAGCTCTTGTGAGCTGCTGATGCAATGCTGAATACGGATAGCGTATTGCTCTCCGTATTCAGCGAGGTCTGGCGGACCTGATCCGCACTGTTGGATCAGGTTCGCCAGACTTTGATAAATAGAGGCTTCAGTCTGCTCTCTTAAACATCTTTCTACAAAAAATGGCCAAAACTTCAAATCACTTAGCCACTTTCATTTTTGCAGCTACAAAAAATATCAATAGCCAGATCATGTAAACAACCAAACCCTCCTACTCTAGAGAGTGTTTTGAAAGCAATTGAGTAATTTGCTACACTGGAAAGAGGCTTCTATCAACATCTAGATGAGTTAGACTTATACTGGAGCATTTAGGATACATGGTTTCTTAGATCACACCGCAAAAAAGGGTAGACACTAAAGCCCACAGATAGGATGCTAGCTGAATCAGAGTTCCAGGAGTTGCGGACAATAGTACAACCAAGTAAAGTTTTACACGCTCACCAAACACAGATTGCTGTGTATTTTTTTTTCTCCACCCCCCCCCCCTTATCTCCTAAGACATGGAGTGTTGGCAACTGGAGAGACGTTAAAGCTATTGTATTTGTATTATGGGTTTTTTTGTTGTTGGAAAATTTTACTCTGCTATATAATTAAGGTACAAAAGATAGATAATGGGCATTGATAATGACAAATGGTACATGTACACTATGCAATACTGTTTATGTCTGTAAGATGAGAATTATTTGATGATTCTATATTTCTTCTTCAATAAAATATTTTGAAATAAAAAACAAATAATTTAAAAAAAAAAAAAACTGCTACCTCTGCCCAATAGGCCTTGGGCTGAAATAAAAATGCACTGCATTGTTGATCTACCTCCTGCCCAAGGTTACACTGTAATTTTAGTAGTAGTTGATCGGTTCACTTAAATGGCACATCTCATTGCCACTATGGGCATTCCCAATGCAGATCATACAGCCACTATATTCTTGCAAGAAATATTCAGTTTACATGGTTTACCTGAAACAGCAGCATCTAATGGAGATTCAAATACAAATTCACTTCAAAATGTTGGGCTGCTTTTTGTAAAGAATTGCACTTCCAAAGGACAATATAAAGATGACTGAATTCAATACCTTGATCTTGTTGAATTTGCTTATAATAATAAATTTCATAGATACTTCCATGTCTTGATTCCTGAGCACATATGGATTCAACCTGATTCACCAGTTCAAAGTTCTGTTACTGTCACTGATCAATGTCTCTGCTAGCAACTTCTCTATGCTAAAAGAAAACAAATTATTAATGCTTAAAACAGCACAAATATTTTTACTGATAAGAAAAGACATTCTACTCTATATATCAGAGACAAGGTATTCTTATCTTCTGCTCACCTTCAACTAAATCATCCTTCTGAAAAATTAGGTCCCCACTATATTGGAACCCTTACAAAAGAGAAAATAATCTTTGCTATTTGCCTCCAGTTACAATCATTCTGTCAAATCTATCCAGTCTCTCATGACCTTAAACCTGCAATACCTGACCCTTTTCCATCTCAGTAGCCACCTGCCCCGGTTACCATTGTAATAGATGGGTCTGATTAATGTGAGGTGGAAAAAATCCTGAATGCTAGAATTCGTAGAGGGAGGATGGAGTATCTCATCCATTGGAAGGGATGTGGTCCTGAAGAAAGACATTGGGTTCCTGCCTCAGAAGTATATGCACCTGCATCCCAATCACCCTGTTTTCAGCTGTCCCCATAGGTTACGCCTTAGCAGGCACTGTCAGGTACTTGTTGACTACACTCAGGTACTAGTGGCAGCTTACCTGAATCCTTCTGTACCAGTTGCACTTACCTAGTATCCCGTGACAGTCTCACCAACTATACCTGTTGGGTTTTCTGCACCTGCTGAGCCTCCTGTACTTGCTGAACCAGTTGCACTTACCTAGTATCCCGTGACAGCCTCACCAACAGCACCTGCTGCTATTCCTGTGCCTGATGAGCATTCTGTACTTGCTGTACCAGTGGTAGCTTACCTGAATCCTGCTGTACCAACTGCATGTACTTGGTATCTGCTGAAAGCCTCACCAACAGTACCTGCTTAGTTTAATGTGCCTGACGAGCCTCCTGAATTTGCTGTATCAGTGGCAACTTACCTGAATCTTGCTGTACCAGCTTCACCTGCCTGCTATCTCATGACAACCTCACCAACTATACCTGTTGGGTTTTCTGCGCCTGCTGAGCCTCCTGTACTTGATGAACCAGTTGCACTTACCTTGTATCCTGTGACAGCTTCATCAAACATACCTGTTGAGTTTTCTGAGCCTGCTAAACCTCCTGTACTTCCTGTAATAGTGGCAGCTTATTTGAATCCTGCTGTACCACATGCACTTACCTGATGTCCTCTTCCAGCCTCACCACCTTTACTTGCTGGACTTTGCTCCTGCTTTACAACTTGGTACATAGTTGCTGGACTAATCTCACAGTACCCAAGTTTTGGTCTGTTTTTGGACTCTTCTCTTGTTTATCCCTTGGTACCTTGTTGCTGGACTTATCTCATTGTACGAAACCTTTGACTGTTCTTGGACATAAAGGCTCAAATATAGGCAATCTCAGGTTTTAGAAAAGAAAAGGCAGGCAAAGGGCTTTAAAATAGACATAGATGCATATACATATTTAAAAAATGTATATGTATGTATATATATATATATATATATATATATATATATATATATATATATACATATGTATTTATATGTGTATATATGTATTTAGACATATATAAAAGTGCATTGGAGCCCTTTGCAGTAAAATAGATGAAAACATGTAAAAACAATATTGATATTTAATAAAGTGTTATAGTGTATATTTACTGTTAATATTTGATACCCCAATGTTCTGCACATAGCAGAATATGTTCTATGTATTTATAAATAGATATTCCTATATATATATATATATATATATATATATATACAGTGGCTTCTAGTTATCAAGCCGTCAACCGCAAATACGCTGTAATTCCGCAGCGTATTTGTGGTGAGGCTGATTCGCCTTAGTTATCAAGCCCTACAGCCCAGCAAAAGTAGAATATAGTGACGTAACCTACGATCTGCCGGGCTCAGTCCGACACAGATCGATGCTTACATCACTACAGATGTTCCGAATGCAAGTTCGGCACAATCTGACTACTTTTGGTAGTTATCAAACTACTACCGGGTACGCTCGCCACTATTTCGGGCCAGCGTACCTGGATTTCAATCCGCCGTCCTGGAGGCGGCGGATCCCATAGGAATCAATGGGAGTCTGACCATAGCGAAAGCTCATGTTCGCTGCTGCCCGATATCCCATTGATTCCTAAGGGAGATGTCTGCACCTAACACCCTAACATGTACCCAGAGTCTAAACACCCCTAATCTGCCCCCCCCCTACACCGCCGCAACTAAATAAACTTATTAACCCCTAAACCGCCGCTCCCGGACCCTGACACAACTATAATAAACATGTTAACCCCTAAACCGCTGCTCTGGAACCCCACCGTCACCTACATTATACATATTAACCCCTAATCTGCTGCCCCCTATACCGCCACCACCTACATAAACTTATTAACCCCTATCCTGTGGATCCCGGACCTTGCCGCAATTAAATAAATTGTTTAACCCCTAAACCCCCGCTCCCGGACCCCGCCGCCACCTATATTAAAGTTATTAACCCCTATCCTGCCCCCCTATACCGCCGCCACCTATATTAAAATTATTAACCCCTAAACCTAAGTCTAACACTAACACTAACCCCCCTAACTTAAATATTATTTTAATAAATCTAAATAATATTACTCGTATTAACTAAATTAATCTTATTTAAAATTAAATACTTACCTGTAAAATAAACCCTAAGATAGCTACAATATAACTAATAATTATATTGTAGCTATTTTAGGATTTATTTTTATTTTACAGGCAACTTTGTATTTATTTTAATTAGGTACAATAGTTATTAAATAGTTATTAACTATTTAATAACTACCTAGCTAAAATACTTACAAAATTACCTGTAAAATAAATCCTAACCTAAGTTACAATTAAATCTAACACTAAACTATCATTAAATTAATTAAATAAATTAATTACAATTACCTAAAATTAAATTAAATAAACTAAACTATAGTACAAAAAAAACAAACACTAAATTACAGAAAATAAAAAAGAATTACAAGAAGTTTAAACTAATTACACCTAATCTAAGCCCCCTAATAAAATAATAAAGCCCCCAAAAATAAAAAAATGCCCTACCCTATTCTAAATTACAAAGTAACCAGCTCTTTTACCAGCCCTTAAAAGGGCTTTTTGCGAGGCATTGCCCCAAAGTAATCAGCTCTTTTACCTGAAAAAAAAAATACAACCCCCCCCAACATTAAAACCCACCACCCTCATACCCCTACTCTAACCCACCCAAACCCCCCTTAAAAAAACCTAACACTAACCCCCTGAAGATCTCCCTACCTTGAGCCGTCTTCACCCAACCGGGCAGAAATCTTCATCCAAGTGACGCAGAAGAGGTCCTCCATCCAGCAGAAGTCTTCATCCAGACGGTGTCTTCAATCTTCATCCATCTGGAGTGGAGCGGAGCCATCTTCGAAGGAGACAACGCGGAGCCATCCTTTTCAACCGACGACTGAACGACGAATGACGGTTCCTTTAAGGGATGTCATCCAAGATGGCATCCCCCGAATTCCGATCAGCCAATAGAATGCGAGCTCAATCCGATTGTCTGATTGGATCGGCCAATCGGATTGAACTTCAATCTGATTGGCTAATTGAATCAGCCAATCAGATTTTTCCTACCTTAATTCCGATTGGCTGATAGAATCCTATCAGCCAATCGGAATCCGAGGGACGCCATCTTGGATGACGTCCCTTAAAGGAACCGTCATTCGTTGTTCAGTCGTCGGTTGAAGAAGATGGCTCCGCGTCGGCTCCTTGGAAGATGGCTTGAAGATTGAAGACGCCGTCTGGATGAAGACTTCTGCTGGATGGAGGACCTCTTCTGCGCCACTTGGATGAAGATTTCGGCCCAGTTGAGTGAAGATGGCTCAAGGTAGGGTGATCTTCAGGGGGTTAGTGTTAGGTTTTTTTAAGGGTTGGTTTGGGTGGGTTAGAGTAGGGGTATGTGGGTGGTGGGTTTTAATGTTGGGGGGGTTGTATTTTTTTTTACAGGTAAAAGAGCTGATTACTTTGGGGCAATGCCCCGCAAAAAGCCCTTTTAAGGGCTGGTAAAAGAGCTGGTTACTTTGTAATTTAGAATAGGGTAGGGCATTTTTTATTTTGGGGGGCTTTATTATTTTATTAGGGGGCTTAGATTAGGTGTAATTAGTTTAAACTTCTTGTAATTCTTTTTTATTTTCTGTAATTTAGTGTTTGGTTTTTTTGTACTATAGTTTAGTTTATTTAATTTAATTTAATTTTAGGTAATTGTAATTAATTTATTTAATTAATTTAATGATAGTTTAGTGTTAGGTTTAATTGTAATTTAGGTTAGGATTTATTTTACAGGTAATTTTGTAAGTATTTTAGCTAGGTAGCTATTAAATAGTTAATAACTATTTAATAACTATTGTACCTAGTTAAAATAAATACAAAGGTGCCTGTAAAATAAAAATAAATCCTAAAATAGCTACAATATAATTATTAGTTATATTGTAGCTATCTTAGGGTTTATTTTACAGGTAAGTAGTTTTAAATAGGAATAATTTAGTGTTAGACTTAGGTTTAGGGGTTAATAATTTTAATATAGGTGGCGGCGGTATAAGGGGGGCAGGATAGGGGTTAAGAATTTTAATATAGGTGGCAGCGGTATGGGGAGGCAGGATAGGGGTTTAATAATTTTAATATAGGTGGCGGCGGTATAGGGGGGCAGGATAGGGGTTAATAAGTTTAATATAGGTGGCGGTGGGGTCTGGGAGTGGCGGTTTAGGGGTTAATGAGTTTAATGTAGGTGGCGGTGGTGTAGTGGGGGGCAGGATAGGGGTTAATATGTATAATGTAGGTGGCGGCGGGGTCCGGGAGCGGTGGTTTAGGGGTTAATACATTTATTAGAGTTGCGGCGAGGTCTAGGAGCGGTGTTTTAGGGGGTAATAAGTTTATTTAGGTGCGGGGGGCTCCGGGAGCGGCGGTTTAGGGGGTAAAACAGTATAGTATAGTGTGGGTGCTTAGTGACAGGCTATCAAGAAAGCTGCGAAGAAGCCGATGAGCAGCGAGATCGATGACTGTCAGTTAACAACAGTCTGCTGCTCATTGCTCCATACTTGGTGCACGGCTTCTTGACAGCTTTTTTGATAACTTTGGCGAACGTATTCAGGTCCGCGGCGGCGATGTTAGGCGAGCTTAGGCAAGCGTATTGGGCCGTCGAATGCAGGTAAGTAGACGGCTTCATAACTAGAGGCCAGAATATCTATACCTTTATATACTCATCTATATATTTTGGTATAGATATATACTGTACAAAAATTATATATATATTTAAATATTTATTTATTAATAAATATAATATTTTCTGCAATGTACAGAACATTTGAATGTGAAATATTCATATTTTCATGTCGGATTAGCACACATGAGAATATGTGGTCAGGGTTGCGGAAGAGTGTGGTGTTTATTTTCCACTTTTTTCTCTCCATTGACTTCTATATGTGAATACATGAACGCGCCATGATATTCTAAGTTCGGTTTTTTGAGCTCGTCAGGTTATTGCGAGAGTGAATACAGTTTACTTTCAATTTATACTACGATCACAACCCGACGAACGTAAAAAGCTTATTTATAGCTCAGTTAATGCTTGAGTGGGAGTATTTTTTAGCACTCTACTTTGGCCCTTTGTGTTTTGAAATTTAGGTCTAACACAGTATCAGAATTATTAATCTTAAATATAAATTAAATATTGAAAAATCATATTAATTATAAAAATTATTATACTGTGATTTTAAATGCATGTATGTTGTGTTTAGTGCAACTTTTTTAATGCACTATTCTCGACAAGCGTAAAATGCTTTACTTTCAACTTGCATTATGAGCGTTCTTTCTGTAGCGTGCAAAAAGACAATATTGCTCCACTTGTAATCTAGCCCAAAATGTTATAATCTGTTAAATTAGTACTTTACAATACAAGTTGTAGGTCCAGTTTGCAAGCTCATTTCCAATAGTTATTATTTCTATCATTCTCTATAGAGTGAAGAAACTGTGATCTGCAGGAGATTAACTGTTCCCAAGCACAATGCTTCTAGACTATTGTGGCATTTAGGTTATATCTCTATTACTTTTACCAAGTAGGAATCTTTTAAAGAAACTGAAACACCTAATGCTAAAAGTTATATTTTAGTGTGACTTTTATTTTACTTAATTTGTGTTAAATTTAGGTAAATAACACATTCATATGATTCAGGAAAACAGAGACAGAAAGAGTGAAAATAACAAATAACCTTACTTTATGAAGAGCATAATATTAACAAAAAATGGTTATGGAAGTCAGACAGAGCATTCAATTTTTGAGACTTTTTATGGGGGATTACTTGTGTCAATATAAATATGATAAAGGCATAGGACTCCATTTATTATATGCTCGGTTGACAAGGTTCGCTCTTAGGAAGCTGCTTGTGCAATATTAGTGCGAATCCTGCAACACTGACGCTGAGAACCTGCATCTTCATAAATGGGGCCCCTATTCTTTTCTGATCCCTTCATATGCCTCAGGCCATTGGAGTGACTAAGTATTACTTTAATTGGCTCCACCCAAATCAGTTACAAATTAATTCTAATTACCCAATAATTTCCCTCTTTTAACTCTGTATTAACATCATTCTCACCCTTGCAGTCCTCACCTCCTGTTTCTCACCCTCCAACCTTTCTAGATTGTAAATTCCCACTGGATGCCCTCAAGACCTTCTGTATTTGTTTGTCACATTTTGTCTTTTGTCTTGTCAAGTTTTGTATCATTGTTTTATTTAAAATGAATTGTACTCATGGGCAGCACTATGGAATATGTTAGTGCTTTATAAATTAAGTATAATAATAATAATAATAATAGGGTTTGATGGTGCCATCATTCATTTTCACTACTTTTTATTTGTAGACTGGGATTTTCTCTTGCCCTTACTTGTTACTTTATCACAAGCTTTTTTCATTTTTAATGGTATTTAATTAATGTATCTTTGTAGTAGACCTGATAAAATTCTTAGCAGTTTGGCAAAATGAGAGAGAACTTTTGTGCTTATTATATCTAAACTTGTTTGACCTAAAAATCCCTGTTTTTAATGGGGACACATAGATAGATAGATAGATAGATAGATAGATAGATAGATAGATAGATGATAGCGATATAGATACTTCACTCTAAATTAGACTTGTGCATGATCAAAAAATTTGTTTTGGTTAGTTTCGGATCGATTCAGATTTTTTCGAATTTTGGTTCGGATCGATTCGAATTCGGAAAAATTTGAATGAATTTGTTTCGGATTCATTCGGATTCGAATAAATTGGGCTGGATTCGGTTCGATTCTGTTCGGAAATTCAGAATTTCGGTAAGTGTTAGGTGGGATATGCTGTGTATTAGACTAGTATTATGTACTGTATATTAGGTGTAACCCATAGCAGAGTGATATAACCTAATATACTGTACAATACTAGTGTAATCCATGGCCATCCGAATCTACCGAATAAATCCGAACTAATCCGGATTTATTCGGTAGATTCAGTACTATTTCAATTCAGAAATTCGAATCAATCTGAATCACCGAATTAATCGAATTCGGCCGAATTTCCGAATCGATCCGAAACGAATCACACATTTCTACTCTAAATACAGTTGACAGAAAAATAGCCCTGTCATTCTTTAAATATCCAGTTTAGGCTTAACATTTTTTTCTCCTGGAACTTTATGCATCTCTACTACCTTTACAAGTAGATTCTAAAAATAATTAGTTGAAAAAATAGTTGACTAATAAAAATCCATTCTCAGTCACTTCAAGCATTGATTGTGTGCAGTTGTCAACAAAGTTAAAATAGCAATGTCTTATGGAATCCCTATGTTTGTGCAAGAATAACTTGGCAAATATTTGGAGCTGAGCAGATGAATATATGTAGCTGAGCAGTTCTATTTCACCCTTATAACTTCAAAGTAAAATAATTGATGGTGAAAAAAAGAATTTGTCCTTGATGTAAATGTTTTGATGGATGTTTGCATCTCTTCGTGCACAAATGGATTTATATTTAAGTCTGACTATTTTATAATCTTATTATAAATATAGCATAGGTTAGGCATATTGTTATCTCTATTTGCAGGTACATTTACTGCTATTATTAAATTTGCTTCATTCTCGTGGTATTCATTGTTAAAGTGTCATAAAACCTGTTGAGATCTGTGCATACTCTAAAAGGACTAATTAAGTAAAAATAGTTTGCATAAAAAAACTTGTTTAAATTTTTCTGGCAAGTATTTTAAAATACTTTTCAAAAATAAGCAAAATTAGTTACATAGCCATGCTGTCTGGAGTAGTCTGAGCCCTCCCCCCTTATCAGTGTTTAGCATCAGAAACACAGGAATTCTATTTCAACTGAGTTAACAGCCGCTTATTTGCTTCTAGGCATGCTCCAGCAGATGAGTGTTAAAGTCTGCATTCTACCAAATCAAAGGTGGATATAGATTCAGCCATAAAGGAATTGTGTGTGGGGCAGTTAGAGCTGTATTATTCAGAAACCTAAAAGAAAGGGTTAATGGAGAGGCACTGCAGTATAAATGTTACAGGTTAAATAATTAAAGTATATATTACATTTTGCCTCTATCCCAACGTGTTTTATGTCCCTTTAAAGAGAGGTAGATGTCTGGAGAGGGAATTGAATCTGTGAAATTTTGTTTAGCATCATGTTGCTCTGTATTTTGTGCTATTTGAACATTTAGCACTTTTTCTTCAGGTTTTAAATTATCACATAGATAGTCAATAAGATCAGTACAGCACACAGGGTGCAATACACACCACACAGTGTAACTACTCAATACCCAAAAGGACAATTTTGGTCATCCCAACGTCGCTTACTCCAACAGAGGATAATGTGGTAAATATTTAAAAAAAAAATATCTCTCACGATGAACTGGCTGTACTGAATAAGGGTTTGATCAGAACTGTAATTTTTTTCAAATTGCAAAAGGACTTATTTAGATTCTTTTGGAGCCTCAGATTTAAAGCTTTGTTTAATAAAACAATTGGGGTTAATTTGAATACTAATAAAAATACTTTAGAATTGAAACAACTAGGTCTCCGCAATAAAAGTTCCTTTATTCCCCCACAGTCTAATTACATGATGTAGAGAAATTAAAGGTAAAAACTGATTATAATAAAAGGAAAAAACAAAATGCTGATGTCAAATTGTATACATCAAAAAATTAAAGCCTTGAATTACCTAAAATTAAAATCTAACAAGAGCTAACAAGGACAGTGCCATAGTTATCATGGATAAAGTTGACTATACTAATGGAATTAGGAAACAGCTTAATGATGAGAATTTATACAAAACATTACCTAATAATTCTATTCTGGCTATATAAAAAAAGAGTTAAAAAGAATTTTGCAAACAGCATTAAATAATATTTTAACTGGTAATGGTGTAATGACATTTCTTACTATCAATCATCCCCATGTCTTATATACACTCCCTAAAATTCATAAACATCTTAACACTCCCCCTGGCTGCCCCATTGTTGCAAGTATTGACTCCATCCTGACTAACGTAGCAATCTTTTTGGATCATATTTTAAGACAGTTTGTGGAGCAGTCCACATCCTTTATTAAGGATACAAGTGATTCCCTCTAACCAATTCATTTTATTTAGTATTGATGTAGAAAGTCTTTACACCTCAATTATACATGAAAGTTGGATGGGTGCAGTTAAGGCTGTACTGTGCACTGATAGTCTCTGCAATGTTTTTTGGTTACAATTACTAGAAATGGTTCTTTATTGTAATTAATTTTTATTCGAGGATGATTACTTTTTACAAATTCAAGGTACAGCTATAGGTTCCAACATCGCCCCAAATTATTCTAACATCTTTATGAATGTTTATGAAGAAAAATTTGTTTTTTCGAATAAATGTTTCAAACAATGTGGCGCCAGATGGTGGCGCTACATTGATTAAATTTTT
Organism: Bombina bombina; assembly: GCF_027579735.1. Classification (NCBI taxonomy): domain Eukaryota; kingdom Metazoa; phylum Chordata; class Amphibia; order Anura; family Bombinatoridae; genus Bombina; species Bombina bombina. The sequence continues at coordinate 115,907,705 of NC_069499.1, read as the reverse complement.
AGAATTTGGCTTGGCGACATTGGAACCCTTTTTGGCTTTTGGTAATGATCTGAATACAGCCACTAGCCACATAAAGTTCAAACTGACATGGAGTGAAGATTATATTGAATTTTTAGATACAAAAATCAAGACTGGATGTACTTTGAAGGCTGATTTGTCTAGAAAAGAAACTGATCGCAACAGCTTTTTATGCCATGATAGTGCACATCCACCCTCTCTGATTAACTCTTTACCACCTAAACAGCTCTTAAGGGTTTGTAGAATTGAGTCAGATGATAGTGTCGTTGAGAGTAAACTTAGAAATATGGGTAAAAGATTTGTGGAGCATGGCTAACCATTGCCAATGATCAATATGGAGATAGCATCAGTTCTATCCACCCCTAGAGATGGTTTACTTAAACCCAGAAAAAGGGAAAGCAAAAATGATATTGGTCAACGTCTATTCTTTTTCTCTGAATATAATTCCCTTAGTCCCTCTATTCATCAGGAAACATTTGGGGGGGGGGGGGTTGTCTAGATGTAATTCAGATATTTTGGAATTCCAAAATCTACCTATGCCTGCATATAAACGTGGCAGGAATCTCCAAGACCAACTGATAGAAATCAAAGTTATATAACAACTATTAATAAAGGATGTTTTCTATGTTTGAATTGTTCATGCTGTGGTAACCTCATTAAAGGATCTATATGTCATCACTCTAGTAATGGTAAAATGTATCAGATAAAAGGGCACTTTACATGTTACACTCAGTATGTTATATACATGGTTAAATGCCTATGTGTGCGGAGCTACGTAGGGGAGACTACTAGATGTATCCGTGATAGGATTATTGAGCAAAAAAGTACCATCAGAACTGGTAACAACACAGCCCCGTTAGCTCACCACTTTTGACAGAAAAATCATGCTGTGAATCAGTTACGATTTCAAATAATAGATTATGTGCCAAAACCATGCAGAGGGGGTGATAGGAAGCTAGTGCTAAAACAACAGGAAGTCTTTTAGATCCATGAATTAGGCACCCTTAAACCAGTGGGAATGAACAGAGATTGGGACCTGTGTGTGCTTCTGTAATATCATGATGTTCTGATTTTTTATACTGTGATGTTTGTAATATATTTGGAATTTGCTTTTTACAAATTTATGGTATTATGTTTCTGGGTTTAGAGACTTTATAATGAGCTTCTTGAGGGAATAGGAATAGTCTGATGTACTTCAAATATTAAATATTAAATATGTGTTTATAGGTTACTATTTAAGTACCTTAAGGGTTAAAATTTGTGATTGACTCTGGTGCCATCTAGTTGTGCTATCATATAAATTAAGAGTGTATAACATTCTGTTTATCAGCATGACTAAGGGGGATATCTTGAAACATTGCAGCCTGTAACCCTATGCTTTTAACAATAAATTTTCTCTCTCTACCGGCTCATTCCCATCTTCTTTCAAACACACAAAAGTCACTCCCATACTCAAAAAACCCTCCCTCGACCCTAATTCTCCTGAAAGCTACTGTCCCATATCACTGCTTCCACTAATATCAAAACTCCTTGAAAAACTAGTTTACAATCGCCTAACCCACTTCCTGTCCTCCAACTCTTTGCTTGACCCCCTGCAATCTGGATTCTGCCCCAAACACTCAACTGAGACTGCCCTCCCACCGCTGCTCTCTCTCCCTATGTCCTTTCTCATGTCAGCAACTGCTTATCTGGTATTTCTTCCTGGATGGCCTCTCACCACCTAAAGATTAACATGTCCAATACTGAGCTCCTTCTTATCTCCCCCTCAAGCTCTATGCCGACTTCTGACTTCTCTATCCCTGTTGATGGCATCACCATTTCCCCATCGCCCCAAGTCCACTGCCTCAGAGTTACACTTGACTCAAATCTATCCTTCATCCCCCATATCAAATCGCTTTCTATATCCTGCCACAACCATCTAAGCAATATTTCCAAGATTCGCCCTTTTTTGAGTGCTGACACCACAAAGCAATTAATCCACTCCCTTGTTATTTCCTTGACTACTGCAATAACCTACTCGCTGGCCTTTCTCTTTCCCGCCTCTCCCCCTTCAATCCATTCTAAATGTCTCTGCCAGGCTGATCCACCTTTCCCATCGCTCTGTATCTGCTGCACCTCTCTGTGAATCCCTTTATTGGCTCCTCATTCACAGCAGAATTAAATTCAAAATTCTCACCCTTACATACAAAGCTCTCACCAACGCCGCTCCCCTTTACCTATCCTCTCTAATAAACAAGAATACTCCATCCAACTCTGTATTAACATCTTTCTCAATCTTGCAGTCATCACCTCCTGTTTCTCAATCTCCTACCCTTCTAGATTGTAATTTCCCACGGGAATAGGGCCCTCAATTCCTCCTGTATGTTTTTGTAAATTTTGTCCTGTCTCTTACAAGTCTTGTATTGTTTTATTTAAATGAATTGTATCCATGGACAGCACTGCGGAATATGTTGGCGCTTCATATTTAAAGTATAATAATAATAATAATAATAATAATAAAAATAATATCAATTATCTGTAATAGTTATTTGTTTTTTAATGGGGAAAATGAGTTATACTATTTGGATAATAAGCTCCATTTTTTTAATGATGTACAGGGGGTCTTACCATTCATTTGTCCATCATCCCCTGTCCTATCCTGCTATAGTATTACTAATGACTGATGTTAGGGACAGCTGATCATGCACTAAATGCTGGATTTTAGACTTTCAGGAGTTGTATGTTCTTTTAACATTAAATATATGTACTTTTAATTGTTTGAATCCTATAAACAAACAGCTAGATTACGAGTTTTGCGTTATGAGTAAAAAAGCAACCTTAAAGCTCATAAAGCTGCTTTTTCACTACCGCTGCTATTATGAGTCTTGTAGGTACAGCTGTCCTGCACACTTTTTTGGCCGTACCGCAAATTAACTTACGCAATTTGCGTAAAGTCTTTTTTCAATAGGACATCCATTGCGCCGGTATTACAAGCTTTTTTTTGGAGGCAAAAAAGTGAGCGGTACAGCCTATCCCGCAAGATTCGTAACGCATTCTAAAGTCAGTAGTTATGAGTTTTACACTACAAAGATGTAGCATAAAACTCATAACTAAAGTGCTAAAAAGTACACTAACACCCATAAACTACATATTAACCCCTAAACCGAGGCACTTCCGCATTGCAAACACTAAAATAAATGTATTAACCCCTAATCTCCCGCTCCTGACATCACCGCTACTAAAATAAACATATTAACCCTTAAACCGCCGCACTCCCGCATCACAAACACTAGTTAAATATTATTAACCCCTAATCTGCCTTCCCTAACATCGCCGCCACCTACCTACATTTATTAACCCCTAATCTGCCATCCCCAACGTCGCCGCCACTATACTAAATTTATTAACCCCTAAACCTAAGTCTAACCCTAACCCTAACACCCCCTAACTTAAATATAATTAAAATAAATCTAAAGAAAGCCTACAATTAATAACTAAATAATTCCTATTTAAAACTAAATACTTACCTGTAAAATAAACCCTAAGCTAGCTACAATATAACTAATAGTTACATTGTAGCTATCTAAGGTTTATTTTTATTTTACAGGCAAGTTTGTATTTATTTTAACTAGGTAGAATAGTTACTAAATAGTTATTAAATATTTAATAACTACCTAGCTAAAATAAATACAAATTTACCTGTAAAATGAAACCTAACCTAAGTTACACTAACACCTAACACTATACTACAATTAAATAAATTACCTAAATTAAATACAATTAACTAAATTAAATACAAATACCTAAATTACAAAAAAACAAACAAACACTAAATTACACAAAATAAAAACCAAATTACAAGATCTTTAAACTAATTACACCTAATCTAATAGCCCTATCAAAATAAAAAAGCCCCCCCAAAATAAAAAAAACCCTAGCCTAAACTAAACTACTAATAGCCCTTAAAAGGGCCTTTTGCGGGGCATTGCCCCAAAGAAATCAGCTCTTTTACCTGTAAAAAAAAAATACAAACACCCCCCCAACAGTAAAATCCACCACCCACACAAACAACCCCCCAAATAAAATCCTAGCTAAAAAAACCTAAGCTCCCCTTTGCCCTGAAAAGGCATTTGGATGGGAATTGCCCTTAAAAGGGCATTTAGCTCTATTGCTGCCCAAACCCTAATCTAAAACTAAAACCCACCCAATAAACCCTTAAAAATCCTAACACTAACCCACTAAGTTCCACTTACAGTTTTGAAGACGGGACATCCATCGTCAATGAAGTCGGGAGAAGTCCTCAACGAAACGGCAAGAAGTCCTCAACAAAGCCAGGAGAAGTCTTCATCCAAGCCGGGAGAAGTGGTCCTCCAGATGGGCAGAAGTCATCATCCAGATGGCATCTTCTATCTTCATCCATCTTTAAGACATCCGGCGCAGAGCATCCTCTTCTTCCGATGACTCCAGACGAATGAAGGTTCCTTTAAGTGACGTCATCCAAGATGGCGTCTCTTAGATTCTGATTGGCTGATAGAATTCTATCAGCCAATCGGAATTAAGGTTGAAAAAATCCTTTTGGCTGATCCAATCAGCCAATAGGATTAAGCTTGCATTCTATTGGCTGATTGGAACATTAGATTAGGTGTAATTAGTTTAAATATCTTGTAATTTGTTTTTTATTTTGTGTAATTTAATGTTTGTTTTTTTTGTAATTTAAGTATTTGTATTTAATTTAGTTAATTGTATTTAATTTAGGTAATTTATTTAATTGTAGTGTAGTGTTAGGTGTTAATGTAACTTAGGTTAAGTTTTATTTTACAGGTACATTTGTATTTATTTTAGCTAGGTAGCTATTAAATAGTTAATAACTATTTAGTAACTATTCTACCTAGTTAAAAATAAATACAAACTTGCCTGTAAAATAAAAATAAACCCTAAGCTAGCTACAATGTAACTATTAGTTATATTGTAGCTAGCTTAGGGTTTATTTTACAGGTAAGTATTTTGTTTTAAATAGGAATTATTTAGTTATTAATAGTAGGTTTTCTTTAAATTTATTTTAATTATTTTTAAGTCAGTTGGTGTTAGGATTAGACTTAGTTTTAGGGGTTAATAAATTTAGTATAGTGGCGGTGACGTTGGGGGCGGCAGATTAGGGGTTAATAAATGTAGATAGGTGGCGGCAATGTTAGGGGCGGCAGATTAGGGGTTAATAATTATAGGATAGGTGGTGGCGATGTTAGGGGCTGCAGATTAGGGGTTTATAATTGAAGGTAGGTGGCGGCGATGTTAGGGGTGGCAGATTAGGGGTTAATAATTGTAGGTAGGTGGCGGCGATGTTAGGGGCGGAAGATTAGGGGTTAATAATATTTAACTAATGTTTGTGATGCGGGAGTGCAGAGGTTTAGGGGTTAATATGTTTATTATAGTGGCGGCGATGTCCGGAGTGGCAGATTAGGGGTTAATAAGTATAATGTAGGTGTCAGCGATGTTGGGGGCGGCAGATTAGGGGTTAGACTCGGGGTTCATGTTATGGTTTTAGGTGTAAACATAAAATGTTTTTCCCCATAGGAATCAATGGGGTTGCGTTACTGAGCTTTACAATGCTTTAGTGCAGGTGACTTTTTTTCAGCCAGCTCTCCCCATTGATGTCTATGGGGAAATCGTGCACGAGCACATATAACCAGCTCACCACTTACTTAAGCAGTGCTGGTATTGGAGTGCGGTATGGAGCTCAAGTTTGCTCTACGCTCACTTCTTGTCTTTTAACGCCGGGTTTATAAAAACCTGTAATACCAGCGCTGTAGGTAAGTGAGCGGTGACAATAACGTGCAAGTTAGCAACGCACCCCTCTTACCACAAAACTCGTAATCTAGCCATAAGATTTTTGTTAATATTGATTTTGAAAATAACAGTAAGAAATTTTAGACCAAAATTTGCCCACACAAAATGGCAAAAAAATCGGAAACAGATCATTCAGACATTAATTTTTTGCTTGTGCACATGTCTAGATTTTAACCTATACAGTTTCATTCAGAAGCAGCAAAAGTGTTTTATGCTGATAATCCTGTATGATGCATTTTCTAGTAGAAACAATAATGCTAAAACATAATACAAATGTACTATGCAGGTCCTAAAATAAAATGTAATGTTTTAGAATTTGATAAATGACTGTATTGCTCCTTTAAAGGGACATAAAAACACATTCTTGCTTCAAGACATTTCTGTTATCTTGATATAGAATAATACATCAACAAATTTTAAGCATTTTTATAACAAATTAACATTTTGTTTGCTTCAATTATTTTTCTATGGCCATTCTCTACCCACCACTTGCTTCACTTTGGGGTGCCAGCCTGGGCTTGGATCTGCAGCTGACATGTCATTATGCTAATTATGCTAAAATGCACTGCTTTGCATCTTTTAAATCCAATTAGGGAAAGATATGTTGCAGGATTAACCTAGAGAAATCTGCAATGTAATTTTTCAGTTATGAGAACAATTAAATTACATGAAAAGTGGGCAAAATAAATAAGCCCATGACAAACAAGAGATATGTGTGGGCGGTGGTTTTCAAACAGTGATACTTGGCAAAATAAATAATGAAAATATCTTGCATAACTAAAACTAAATTCTCAAGGTGTTTACTGTCCCTTTAAGTTTCAATGAAACAGTAAGTCCCTTTAAATTTAAATGAAACACTAAGCATAAATAATAAATAGAATTTACATTATCTATAATAATTTTTAATAATTATTATTCATATTTTTCAATATTTTGTATTTAATATTTTAATAACGTGTCTTAAGATGACTAATTATTCATGTGCGCTAACCCAACACCGCATTAGACCAAAAGTGCGAAACCCAAAGCACATTACGCATATTTTACATTCCTATGTATAGAAAAAAAAGGAATTTTTATTATTAAATATATATTTCTCTCTCTCTCTCTCTCTCTCTCTCTCTCTCTCTCTCTCTCTCTCTCTCTATATATATATATATATATATATATATATATATACTGTATATGATAATGTTAATGTAAAATAGATATGTATATACAATCTATGCTATACTATAACCATTTGTAATGCGTCTGTCGCCAGTTGTGCACGCATCCTCAAAGAAATGTTGTATGCGTGCGCAGCCAAATGAATCCACCTGGATGTAGCGAAGAGTGGTGAAAGAATGACCCTGATATTTTCAAAATCCACCTGGATGCAGCATAGGCAACCGAAGCCTAAAAAAAAACACGAAACAGCCCGCAAGAATTAAAAAAGAAAATGAAATAATAAAAAAAGCAAACGGCTCGCATGAAGTATAACAGAAAAAAATCTAACCTCCTAAAGGGGCATTTGTATGGGCATTGATCTATTACTGCCCTTAAAGGGCATTCAGCTCTTTTACAAGCCAATTAAATCCCTAAGGGCCAATTTATTAAAGGTCTTGCGGACCTGATCCGCAAGATCCTTTATCTATCTGATCCTGGGGATCAGATAGACCACAAAGGACAGGGACTCAGACAAATTACATGAAAACAAACAAACCGCAGGGGCAACCAAGATACCAATTGAGAACAGCAAAGCCCATATCAAAGTACAAATGAATGCAATACAAGATAATGTTATTAATCTTTCTTCGGCGTGTCTCACCAAAGAGCAGTTGAAAGTCATTAATTTAGGTCTCAATTTTTCTCCCACTAATCATTTTGATATTTTTCACACTTTATTACACTTAAACAGACTTGTAAGAAGTGTGACATTGAAGAAATATTTCTCAGACTCCTCCCAGAATTTGGAACAAATGCCCAGCACCTCGACCCAATCCTTGTCTCAATCTGAATCCATTTCTTAAACACATTCATGTGATGTTGTTACTTTACAACAATTACAGATTGAGTCAAGAGAAGGGCAAGAGGGTCATTGGGAGAAAGGTCCTGTATTAAAGAATAAGTCTACCTTTTATCCCACCCAAGCCCGTGGTAACATCATTGAAACATTCTATAATAGGGTGGAGAGGGACTTAGTAGACCTAAAAGAAAAACATATTCCCTGCAGACACAATTTAAGTATGAAAGAGAAAACAGCCATTAAAGAACTAAAGGATAATCATTCAATTACTATACGCAAGGCTGATAAGGGAGGCATGACTGTAGTCATGGATCATGATTATTATGTAAGTGAGGCCCTCAGACAGCTTAGTAATGAGAATGATTATAGTGTCTTGCGAGGTGATCCGACATTGATTTTTACATCGGAGCTGAGAGACATTTTGGATGATGGGGTGGAACAGGGGTTCTTAAATGCGACAACAAAGTCTTATTTAATATCTGATTTTCTTAAGACTCCCCTGTTCCATTTCTTCCCCAAAGTGCACAAGTCACTGACCAATGTTAAAGGACGCCCTATAGTTAGTGGGGGTTGAGTCCCTACTTTGTAATTTATCGGAATGGATTGACTGCATCCTACAGCAACTTGTGATCGCATTGCCCTCATATCTAAGGGACACTAAACATTTTCTACAGTTAACTAGAGAAGTTAACTGGACAATAAGATCCAAGTGGCTTGCGGTGTATGCAGTCTCTCTATATTCCTGTATACCACACGAAAAGGGTTTCGAAGCGGTTTGCTTTTTTCTTGAGAGTATACTGAAGATTTCAAAATATACATTGTAAAAGTTGTTGGTTTCCTTCTCACACATAATTTTTTTATGTTTGAGGGAACCTACTACCTCCAAAAATGTGGAACAGCGATGGGGCAAAGTTTGCCCCATCGTATGCTAACTTATTCATTGGATATTGGAAATTTTTCCACAATTTTGATGAGTTTACTTTTGAGTTTGAAGCAATTTCTATCAACTATATGGATTTAACACTTGTAGGACAATCAGATGGTACAGTGACAACAAGGGCTTATAGAAAGCCCATTTCTGTAAATTCTATACTACATGGCAATAGTTGCCACCCCAGACATGTCCCACAGGAGATAGCTAAGGGTGAACTGATCAGACTAAAACGCAACTTCTCAGAACAGAGTGATTTTGAGAAATCTGCTGCTGATCTAGAGACTAGGTTACAACAAAGGAAATATCCGTATAAGGCTACACAGAAGGCCAAACAGTCAGTTGCAACCAAAACAAGAGAACGTTTACTAGAAAATAGACAGACAAAAGATACAAGTAGTAATTATTTGAAAGGAGTCACTTTTGTGACCACACACAGTAATGAATATAAACAGATATGTTCGATTGTCTGTGAGTATTTTCAAATTCTTAAAGCTGATGACAAATTAGTGGATACTGTAGCTAAAGGACTGAGATGTTCCTATAAGAGGGGCCCCACATTAGGATCAATGCTATCTTCCACAATGTTGCCTGCAAAAGATAAGGTTACCAGTTCCTGGTTAAAACATCAGGGCATGTACAAATGTGGTCATGCAAAGTGTAGGCCATGTGATTTTGTGCAAGTCACTAAAAGTTTCTCCAGTTTTGTTACTGGAAAAACTTTCAATATTAAATCCTGTGTTTCAGGTTGGAAAGCTGTTTGGGGATCTCTGACAGCACAAGGGGTTTGGAAATCTCAAAAGGCGAGATTATCAATCAATATTTTGGAACTCTGTGCAATTTTCAGGTCTCTTCAGATTTGGCCTCTGTTGAAGAGAGAATCGTCCATTTGTTTTCAGACAGACAATATCACAACTGTGGCATATGTCAATCATCAGGGTGGGACTCACAGTGCCCAAGCTATGAAAGAAGTATCTTGGATACTTGCTTGGGTGGAATCCAGCTCCTTTCTAATTTCTGCGGTTCATATCCCAGGTATAGACAATTGGGAGGCGGATTATCTCAGCCGTCAGACTTTACATCCGGGGGAGTGGTCCCTCCATCCAGATGTGTTTTCTCAGGTTGTTCAGATGTGGGGTCTTCCAGAAATAGATCTGATGGCTTCTCATCTAAACAGAAACTTCCTAGGTACCTGTCCAGTGTTTTATCTTAGTTTATATAAGGAGATCAAAAGCTATACACAAACACAATGCAAGAGTCACTTCATGACTCTACCATTGTGCACATAACAACAGGTTGATATGCTTCGTACCAACTGATAATCTCAATATCACACATTTCCCTTTCTATTTTATTTTTAAACAACAGAAAACTTAAAGTACATTTTTTTTAACTGTAGTCTATGTGAAAAAACTTCAGTCCCTTTTAACATTGTTCAATTAGACGATTAGGTTTTTTGATTTATCGACCTGACCTTGTTTGCATTGCATCACTGGCAGGCAAGTCAATCGAGCTTTGCAAAGTTTCTCTGCAACTTCATTCTCCAGCTGCAATGGAGTGTTCAGTGTATCCTCAGAGGTTTCCTTAACTGTCGAATTGTTGTAAACTGATGGAATAGCCATCAAATGTCTACGATTCCTACATAAACATTGCCCATCATTGGTTTGAACTACATACGATCTTACTCGCACAGGAGTTTGTACCTGAAGATTCTCCAAAGGCTTTGCAGCTGGGTCATAGTATTCATTCCTTTTTTCTCTGAGTTTCAATTTGGTTTCTATTACATGTTTTTGTGGGAACCTTTTCCAAGGGTTCACAACTGGTACTCGTGTGACCAGCTTTCTGCCAAACAATAATTCTGCCGGTGACTTCCCACATTTTAAAGGAGTAGCTCTATAGCTAAGAAAAGCCAGACATGGATCCTCGCCTGCATCTGTTGCTTTACAAAGTATGTTTTCACTATCTTTACTCCAGCTTCTGCTAATCCATTTGCTTGTGGATATCCCGGGGCTGGATGTTGGATGTTCAAATTCATAGGTACTGGCAAAAACCCTAAACTCTCTACAATTGAATTGAGGACCATTGTCTGATATTATTACTCTTGGAATGCCATGTCTCGCCAAAACTGCTTTTACTTTTTTGATCACTGTACTTTCTGACTCATCTTTCAATAATGCTATCTCTGGGTAATTAGAGAAGTAATCCATTACTAAGATATAATGCTGATTTTTGAAAACAAACAAGTCCATTCCTAACTTTCCCAGGGTGCCAATGGGACGTCCGTATCCAGTATAGGCTCTTTAGGTAACTGAGGTCTGAATTTTTGGCAAGTCCGGCTTATTCCTCAATTGGTGATACTTGCTCTCAGGCATCATATTATCTTGTGCACCTGTATCTACTTTGTAAGCAATATTAGTTCCATTTGTAATAACTTCAATGACCCACTCTTTATCTGCAGCTTTGGTTAAGTAAAGTATTCCAATAAAGAATTTTTCTTATTGCTCAGGCGGAAGCAGTGGATGCGTTGACACTTCCTTGGTGTTATCAACCTGCTTATATTTTCCCGCCTCTAGTTCTTCTTCCAAGAGTGATCTCCAAAATCATCATGGAGCAATCGTTTGTGTTGCTGGTGGCTCCAGAATGGCCTCACAGGTTTTGGTATGCGGATCTTGTTCAGATGGCCAGTTGCCAACCTTGGCCACTTCCATTAAGGCCGGACCTTCTGTCTCAAGGTCCATTTTTCCATTAGGATATCAAATCATTAAATTTGAAGGTATGGAAATTGAATGCCTAGTGCTTAGTCATAGAGGTTTCTCTGACTCAGTGATTAATACTATGTTACAGGCTTGTAAATTTGTTTCTAGAAAGATTTATTATCGAGTTTGGAAGTCTTATATTTCATGGTGTTCTCATAAATTCTCTTGGCATTCTTTCAGAATTCCTAGAATTTTACAGTTTCTTCAGGATGGTTTAAATAAGGGTTTGTCTGCAAGTTCCTTGAAGGGACAAATCTCTGCTCTTTCTGTTTTATTTCACAGAAAGATTGCTAAGCTTCCTGATGTTCACTGTTTTGCCTGTCATTAAATCAATCTCTCCTCATTGGAGTCTTAATTTGGTTTTGAAGGCTTTACAGGCTCCTCCTGTTGAGCCTATGCATTCTTTGGCTATTAAACTACTTTCTTGGAAAGTGTCGTTCCTTTTGGCCATCTCCTCTGCTAGAAGAGTTTCTGAATTATCTGCTCTTTATTGTGAATCTGCTTTTCTGGTTTTTCATCAGGATAAGGCGGTTTTGCAGACTTCATTTAAATTCTTACCTAAGGTTGGGAATTCTAACAACATTAATAGAGAAATTGTTGTCCCTTCCTTGTGTCCTAATCCACTTGTAATCTACCCCAATATGGAAAAAACAATGTAATAGATACTGCCTATCTTTCCAGTATACAAATGAGCCAAATGAAAAAGTGATTAAAGGGACATGAAACCCAAAATTTTTCTTTCATGATTCAGATAGAGAATACAATTTTAAACAACTTTCTAATTTACTTCTTTTATCTAATCTGTTTCATTCTCTTGGTATCATTTGTTGAAGGAGCAGCAATGCACTATTGGTTTCTAACTGAACACATGGGTGAGCCAATCACAATATATATGCAACCACCAATCAACCTAGGTTCTCTGTTGCTCCTGACCTTGCTTAGATAAACCTTTCATCAAACGATAACAAGAGAAGGAAGACAATTAAATAATAGAAGTAAATTGGAAAGTTGTTTAAAATTGTATTCTCTATCTGAATCATGAAAGAAAATGTTGGGTTTTATGTCCCTTTAAAGGCTCGGTAATACACGGGGTGGGGGGGAAGTCATAAAACCAACATTTGACATTTTGCAATGGACAACAGGAGAGGCTGCAGCAATGTTTAATATTAGCCATGGGTTAAAGCAAGTAGTAATTAATATATTGGGTTAATGGGGTAAATCCTTCAACTGTGTGTTCAGAAAATGTAAAAGATAGTTCTAATATCAGGCTTCCACAAGCTGCTTGTGTATAAAAATATAAAAGGGTTGTAATTGCAAGTTCAGTCTACACTAGTTAATTATCATAAAATATTTATGAGTTCTTCTTTAGCACATAGTTATAGTGCTGCATTAATGTACAAATGTGTGGGTGGAGTAGAATTAGTATGTTTTGAGTAAATTAAAGAAATTAGGCAAAGTAATGTTTTTTTTCTTGCAAACAAATTACCCAACAAAAATTCTACAAAATAATAAATATAATCACCTTGTGTGGCTAATGAATTGAAACTAATAAAGTAAAGATCATGTTTTTTATTAATAACTGCTAAAATAAAATATATAAGTTTATTTATATATTTATTTATTTTCTAGCCAAATCACTCATGTATGGAAATACAATTTGTTCCAGATAATATTTATTGTTAAATGCTTTTTTTTCCCATCCAGTGAAGAATTCAGTTATGTCTACCTTGTCTTTTTAAGGGGAACCTGGGCCTCCATTACATACAGAGCGTCGCCTACAAAAGCCGGCGACGCCAATTTTTGCGCCGTTTTGGTATCACATATACGGCGTAGCATACAAATTACGCCCGTATATTTCACCCATCGCTCGCAATTTTTATTCCTGCGTCGTAAATCGGTATCCAATATCCAGCTCAAGGACTTACGTGGCGAAAATGGAGAAATCTTACTCCATTTTTACCTCGCCATAAAAGGCAGCCCTAAACCGTCATAGCCCACACTGCAATTAACCTATTCTATTATTAACCCCTAAACTGCCATAGCCCGTATATTTCACCCATCGCTTATTGCGTTGTGTGGGGTTGACGGTCTAGGGGTTAATATATTTATTATTAGTAGTGAGAGGGGGGATTGCGGATATAGGGGTTTTACGTGTCGGGCTTATTTTTGGGAGGCGTTTTAGACTGTTACGGGAGATTTGATATTTCTATCAGCCAATCGGAATTCAAGGGATGCCATCTTGGATGACGTTATTTAAAGGAACCTTCATTCGTCGTTAGTCCATCGGCCAGGAAGGATGCTCCGCGTCGGATGTCTTCAAGATGGAGCCGCTCCTCGTCGGATGGAAGAAGATAGAAGATGCCGCTTGGATGAAGACTTCTGCCCGGCTGGAGGACCTCTTCTGCCCAGATCGGATGACTTCTGCCCGGCTGGAGGACCTCTTCTGCCCAGATCGGATGAAGACTTCTGCCCAGCTGAAGGACCTCTTCTGCCCGGTTCAGATGAAGGCTTCTGCCCGGCTGGGTTAAGACGGCTCAAGGTAGGGTGGTCTTCAAGGGGTTAGTGTTAGGTTTTTTTAAGGGGGGATTAGGTTGGTTTTAGAGTAAGGTTGAGTGTGTGGGTGGTGGGTTTTAATGCTGGGGGGGGTTGTATTTCTTTTTTTTTACAGGTAAAAGAGCTGATTACTTTGGGGCAATGCCCCGCAAAAAGCCCTTTTAAGGGTTATTTGTAATTTAGTATAGGGTAGGGAATTTTATTATTTTGGGAGGCTTTTTTATTTCATTAGGGGGCTTAGATTAGGTGTAATTAGTTTAAACTTCTTGTATTTTTTTCTGTAATTTAGTGGGGGGGGGGGTTGTACTAGAGTTTATTTTATTTAATTGTATTTAATTTTAGGTAATTGTAGTTAATTTATTTAATTAATTTAATGATAGTGTAGTGTTAGGTGTAATTGTAACTTAGGTTAGGATTTATTTTACAGGTAAATTTGTAGTTATTTTAACTAGGTAGCTATTAAATAGCTACAATGTAATTATTAATTATATTGTAGCTATCTTAGGCTTTATTTTATAGGTAAGTATTTAGTTTTAAATAGGAATAATTTAGTTAATAATAGTAATATTATTTAGATTTATTTAAATAATATTTAAGTTAGGGGGGGGTGTTAGGGTTAGGCTTAGACAGGTTTAGGGGTTAATAACTTTATTATAGTGGCGGCGATGTTGGTGGCAGATTAGGGGTTAATAGATTTAATAGGCTATGTGGGCTATGGTGGTTTAGGGGTTAATACTAGAATAGGTTTATTGCGGTGTGGGCTATGGCGGTTTAGGGGTTAATACTAGAATAGGATAATTGCAGTGTGGGCTTTGACGGTTTAGGGGTTAATAATTTAGTTATTACTTGCGGTGTGGGCTATGGAGGTTTAGGGGTTAATAATTAGGCTTATTGCGTTGTGTGGGGTTGTCGGTCTAGGGGTTAATACATTTAATATTAGTAGTTAGAGGGGGATTGCGGATATAGGGGTTTTACGTGTCAGGCTTATTTTTGGGAGGCGTGTTAGACTGTTACGGGAGATTTGATATTTCCTTTACTTTTCTTAGGCGCCGGCAGTTTCTAAAGTGCCGTTAGTCACTAGAGACTCCAGAAATTTGTATTTACGCTTATTTCTGGACATTGCTAGTTTATCAGACTTACGGCACATTATGAACTGCCGGCGGGGTATATGTAATACCCCGATGTGCAAGGTGAAATTACGGGCGGCACAGGTTCCCACGCTTGCGCCAAAACCTGCGCCGTATACGTATATGTGATCGCTCCCCTGATATCTATTTTCTGAAGTTAGCCTACACATATCTTCATATGCATCGAGCAGCCCTACAAAATGATACAATTCTTCATAAATATAACATAAAGGGCCCATCTTCTAGTTATAAGTTGCATACTGCACACTTTACAACCTTCATTTTCTTCTTCCCAGGACTCTGAATGCTGGGTGTGTGGCCTGACGGGCTGGGGCAATATTAGAGCAGGAAAGTAAAGTGATAAGGGTAATATATTTAAATGACTTATTTTAAACATGTCAAATGCTAATGTTTTTGCATAAACAAATCTGCAGTTCAGTAACTTAAAGTCTGATACGATGCAGTACAGAGAACCAATTTAACCTATTTGTTGTAGCAATATGGGGTAAATACTTTACAAGTTTCAATGCACACATCCCATGTGGGGAAATAAGTTGCACTGAGTTATTCCAACAATGGTGTACTGCAATGTTTTATAGCTAACAGAAGCTGAATGTTAAAAACATGGTAAAAAAAGATTTTAGACCCACAGTGGGTACCTTTTTCCAATACCTACACATAAGCCAATCAGACAAATCTTTTTTTCATATAATGGAAAGATTGCAGGCTGTAGCCAATCAGCTATCATATCACCTACCCTATTAATAGTGTGGATAACACTTTCCTTCCCTCTCCTTTAGATGCTGTATATTGGGTCTGACAGGTTCAGAAATCCCAAGCTACAACAGTGTGTATTTGTACCCTGCTTACTTTTATTAGGGTGGGCAGTAGGGATGGACAAATGAGTTTATAATCAAATTCGAATGTTAGAACGAATGTCATTGTAGAAATTCGATTTACATAATAGAATATTGATAAGAACAAATATTCTTAAAAATTCTATTATTGAATGTTATTTACACTTTTTTATCTGATGAAACAACCCTTGTAGGTTGAGAAACGCGTCATAAATTATTAAAAATTATTTTTATTTGAAGTTGTCTGTGTTGTGGTTCATACATACCATCTGAACAACACACAAAAGATCACCCCTTTGCGGCACCTGAAGTCCAGACAAGTCCAGACAACAGGAGACAAACACCAAGTTGCAACTAGGACAAGTGCTTTTGGAGCCTGGCTCCTACAGTGTACTAGCCACTGTTAAGTGTTAGCCTGCTCTCTTGCACTGGTTACAATACAGTGCCACACCATCTGGTAAGCATAAAATCTTCTTTTATCTGTACCTGCATTCCAGACGATATCACGCTATTGTGGCGCCCTCTCTCTATTCTTCTTCAACAGTTGTTCCACACTCTCTGGGATCAAGAGGAGCTGCCTGATTTATTATTCCATTCAAGAGGACATTTCCATTCCCTATTTACCACCAGCATATGGACAGTAAACAGGACTTATACGGTAGACTTGATCTACTATATCATTAGTATAATATTTGGTTTTAAATTGTATACTGTTTTCTTTTTAAATATCAGCGCTCTTTTATATCCCTCTATTGGGATATTTTTACTTGAATGTTATTTACAGTTTACGAATGCCACTTTTTCAAATTTGAATGTCACTTTCGAATTCAAATGTTATTACATTTATTACATTCAAATATTACATTTATAAAACACAGTTGTACACTAGAAAATACTATTTCGAATACAAATGTTGTAGACTAGAAATACTATTTCGAATTCATATGTCACATTCAAATTCAAATGTCACATTCCAATTTGAATATTACATTTATAAAACAGTATTAGACTAGAAATACTATTTTGAATTTGAATGTGACATTCAAATTCGAATAATACATTTTGAAATTGAATGAATACATAGCTAAACATTCTACAGGGAGTGCAGAATTATTAGGCAAATTGTATTTTTGAGGGTTAATTTTATTATTGAACAACAACCATGTTCTCAATGAACCCAAAAAACTCATTAATATCAAAGCTGAATAGTTTTGGAAGTAGTTTTTAGTTTGTTTTTAGTTATAGCTATTTTAGGGGGATATCTGTGTGTGCAGGTGACTATTACTGTGCATAATTATTAGGCAACTTAACAAAAAACAAATATATACCAATTTCAATTATTTATTTTTACCAGTGAAACCAATATAACATCTCAACATTCACAAATATACATTTCTGACATTCAAAAACAAAACAAAAACAAATCAGTGACCAATATAGCCACCTTTCTTTGCAAGGACACTCAAAAGCCTGCCATCCATGGATTCTGCCAGTGTTTTGATCTGTTCACCATCAACATTGCGTGCAGCAGCAACCACAGCCTCCCAGACACTGTTCAGAGAGGTGTACTTTTTTCCCTCCTTGTAAATCTCACATTTGATGATGGACCACAGGTTCTCAATGGGGTTTAGATCAGGTGAACAAGGAGGCCATGTCATTAGATTTTCTTCTTTTATACCCTTTCTTGCCAGCCACGCTGTGGAGTACTTGGACGCGTGTGATGGAGCATTGTCCTGCATGAAAATCATGTTTTTCTTGAAGGATGCAGACTTCTTCCTGTACCACTGCTTGAAGAAGGTGTCTTCCAGAAACTGGCAGTAGGACTGGGAGTTGAGCTTGACTCCATCCTCAACCCGAAAAGGCCCTACAAGCTCATCTTTGATGATACCAGCCCAAACCAGTACTCCACCTCCATCTTGCTGGCGTCTGAGTCGGACTGGAGCTCTCTGCCCTTTACCAATCCAACCATGGGCCCATCCATCTGGCCCATCAAGACTCACTCTCATTTCATCAGTCCATAAAACCTTAGAAAAATCAGTCTTGAGATATTTCTTGGCCCAGTCTTGACGTTTCAGCTTGTGTGTCTTCAGTGGTGGTCGTCTTTCAGCCTTTCTTACCTTGGCCATGTCTCTGAGTATTGCACACCTTGTGATTTTGGGCACTCCAGTGATGTTGCAGCTCTGAAATATGGCCAAACTGGTGGCAAGTGGCATCTTGGCAGCTGCACGCTTGACTTTTCTCAGTTCATGTGCAGTTATTTTGCGCCTTGGTTTTTCCACACGCTTCTTGCCACCCTGTTGACTATTTTGAATGAAACGCTTGATTGTTCGATGATCACGCTTCAGAAGCTTTGCAATTTTAAGAGTGCTGCATCCCTCTGCAAGATATCTCACTATTTTTGACTTTTCTGAGCCTGTCAAGTCCTTCTTTTAACCCATTTTGCCAAAGGAAAGGAAGTTGCCTAATAATTATGCACACCTGATATAGGGTGTTGATGTCATTAGACCACACCCCTTCTCATTACAGAGATGCACATCACCTAATATGCTTAATTGGTAGTAGGCTTTCGAGCCTATACAGCTTGGAGTAAGACAACATGCATAAAGAGGATGATGTGGTCAAAATACTCATTTGCCTAATAATTCTGCACTCCCTGTATTATTCGAACAAATATTTTCGAAATTTGATTGAAAAATTAGAAAATGAATATTCAAAATTAGAATGTTAGAATGTTATATAAACATTTGAAATTCGATTCGAACGAACAAATGTATCAAAATTCGTTTTAAATTTTGAATTTTTAGAAACATCCCTAGTGGGCAGTACTGCAGCTGATTGGCTTAAAATTGGGAAAGATGGTTTTACCCAGTTGGCAACCATGCAGGTAATGCAAAAGGGACCCACTAGTGTTTTTAAAATCCTTTAATGCATGTTAAATTAGCTATAAATTGCAATGTTTGCAATATATTACTGTACATAGTAACATTTACTTTTCCTCTAATATTATATCCATAATTATTCATGTCTGTCACATTATAAAAAACTTTAAAACGCGTATAACTTCATAATAGGGTTCTTGCACCTAGGGCTTTTGAGCATCAATTTCTCATTACTCCTAGATAATGATCCACTTTTCTGTAAACTACTTGTTATTTCACCAAAGCTAATTGTTGTCTATTATTTAATTGTTCAGTTATCTGTTTAGATTTAATCTTATAATTTCTGTATCTAATTGTTAGACATGCACAGCCAAAAAATAATTGTTTTAGATAAATCATAGTCATGAAGTACAGATTTCTTTAATTTCAGGCGATAGTCTGTATTTAACAAACATTCATTTTCCTGCTTTCTTCTGTGGATAACAGCTTCAACTTAAATCATACATTTATAGTAGTGCTACTGCTAAATGTCAGCAACAGCACAAAAAGGATAAATTATATAGTTTTTTTGTTTGTTTGTTTTATTGAGGGAAAGTTTTGGCAAACAAGCAAAACAGTAAAGCATTGCACACTCATTTTCAAGGAATGCCAATAACAGAGTACATTATACAGACATAATAAGCTACATAATATAAGGTTGGTAATATCAATTGTGCTATGTAAAGACATGGTATACAGATGCCACTGATTATCTAAGCCTTCTCCACCAAAATAGGAGGCCACTCTTGGGCCTCAGACCATGAGAAAAAGAAATGGACAGCTACAGAAGGCTAACTAGAATAGGAGAGACCACTTAAGGAACTCATTACATTCACCTCATATTTTACATTTTTATCATGTTATAACTGGTAGCTATATGGAAGACACAGTATCAAGGTGCAAACACTTATTATACAGTGAATAATTGGTAGAAATATATTTCAGGAGATATAGCTGTAACTCTGGAGATCCCAACTATTGTGTGAGTGAAAGAGGAGGGCTACGTTAAAAGTGTATGGACCTTAAAGGCTATAAAACATGCTAAGATTTCTCTAGAGCTATGTTTGGGTCCCTTTACTAAGTTAGCATATAAGATAAGGTATAAACTTTTACCTTGAGACACAAAATGAGTGAAACTTGTTAACTAGGAGGTAATACTGAAAAAAAACAATCTGCAAATTATAGGCCCAACAAAATATCTTGCTGTAAGTATTAGCTATAAGGAAAGTACAGTAAACATGGTGTAACCCCTGGTTATACAATTAGTAGATGGAAGTAGCATTAATCCTTCTGACAGCTATAATTCTAGATATCTCTACTGCTGTGCGAGAAAAGGGAAAGGCTAAATTAATAGTGTAAAGACCCATGTGGCTAGATGATATGATAACATTTCTCAAGAACTATGTTTTGGGTCCCTCAGCTAAGATAACATATAATAAAGGGTAACCTCTACTCCTAAGGCACAGAATTAGTTATACTGGTTGAGTCATGCTGATTACCAGCTGCCCCATAAATATGATTAGCATTTTAACATGACAACACAAAAACAAAAGGTGACATGAAAATCCACATAAACCACATAACACAATAGGGCATTCTATTTGCAGGGCCAGCCTACATGAATAACAGGGTTAATGAAAAGAAAGTCATGTAACACAACATAGAGGAGGTTAGAGCTGTGGAGTGAAATACATGGAACATATGGTACCAAGACATAAGACACAATGATATACGTTAAACTTATAGGTTATGCTTAGCAGGTAGTGTCAATAGCATTTAATGGCAAACTACACTAAGTTACACAAAGTTAATGGGATATAAGTTCACAGAAGAAAATTGAGATGAGCAAAACCTAGTGTAGGCTTAAAGACTTTTCGGTAATGTTCAGTGGGTTTTGCATTAAGAACAGGGAGTCTCTGTGAAATACATTAGCGTGTCAGTATGTTTTACCGTGCTACATCGTCCACGTCTATCCATCACATTTGGAAAAATACGTAGAAAGAGTCATGAAGGGTTAGCAGGCCTCCTGGGTCCCAAGGAATGCAGAGATGCGGACACAACCGCCGCACTGACGGCAAAGGCTGAACTGCAACCCAGGGTAACACATATGCCCCCAGTATGGTTAGAGGAGAGTAAGGAGCATGCAACAATGGAGGGGTATATTTATGCTCCTGTTGCTGCATTAGGAAGGCTTGCAAAGAGCGTTTCATTTTCTTCCAGGTACGCAGAACCTCTGCACAGGGCACTTTCAATGCGGTATGATGAATATGAGGCAGATTAGTAGAGCCCTTAAAAGTTAGCTCTTTACTCGTCAGCGCAGAGGCCTGCCGTGCTGGGGGTTTCGCAACTCCAGGCTCTCCAGCTCCTCCTGAAATGGTGACGGTAGGAAACGGATGCCGGGGCCCCAAAGCGCCATCACCCCATCGACCATCATGCAGGCTTCAGTCTGGGTGGGTTCTTGGAGCGGGCAAGTGCCTCTGATCCCAAATGCCGTGTGGAGCTTGTCCTCTAAGTCAGCATGGTGGTCAGTGAGCAACTTGTGTAATTCTTTCAGAAAGTTGGGAGGGATCTCCATAGCGGGTGTTAAATATGGAACACTAAGTAAGGCTGAGGCAGCACATGAATTAGTAGGTGTATACTGTGTCTTGTTGAAGAGAGTATTTGCAGTGTCTTGCAGAGGAACACTGCTTACTAACGACAAAGACAAACTGGTGTCTTGCCGGGGAGAGGGTAAGATGGTAAGCCGCAACCTCTAGATCATTCCGGGATGCTGACTTTTAGATCTAGTTAAAAATAATGTGATCATACGAAAAAGAGCAGGCTCCCCTGAGTAACCTCATTCCAAGATATAGAAGCGATGGAGTAGTAGAAAGAGGATTACACACAGATTTATGTTGAGAATTGTTGGAGCTGAAAGTTTTGCGACCTGTCATGGCCCCCGCCAGGAAGTTCCCCAGATTATATAGTTTTAATGGCATCATTATTGTCAATAACAAAAGTGAAGCTTTCATACTTATTGGCTGCCTAAAGAATCAGTCAACTGTCAAGGATATTGCTGAATGGTTACTAAATATTGCTAATTCACCTGTTGAAAGTCTTTCCAAAAGATTTAACAGTAGGAACAAATCAACATTTGTTAATTTTGTTTTCTATTTCTCTTTTTCAGAAGAATCTTTTTTTTTTTTTTATTTGTCCAATCCCAAATGTAAATATCTACACAGAAGCATCCGTTTCTAAAAAAAAAAATAGGAATATAATACAGAGGAAAAATGCTAAAACACAGAGAGAAAATATTGGAGTTTAGTTCTATTATTATATATATTTTTTATTCGTTTATTGAGGTCACCTCCTCTCCTTAGATGTGGTATATGGTCAATAACCTGAAAACAAAGTTGGCTAGTGTAGTGTCCCTTTTGGATGAAATGGAATGATACTTATAATGTCATATCTTTGGATCTAATGGAAGTTTTATGTTCACTAAACCTGTCTCCCTAACAGCTCTTGTCATTTTATGGGCACTTGAGTAAATAGATGGCATACTCAGTCTGACATGTACTGTATATAAGCCATTAGTTTGCAACTGTTTTCTTTTATCATTCTGTGCAAGGTATTTAACTTTAATGATTGAATTGCACTGTGCACAATGTAAAAATGGATCAGAAACTTACAGCCGATATCCTTATCGAAACCAAAGATGAGGATGATAAATTGCTGCAGCAGTACAGGCATGAATTGGAGGAACGTAAGAGGCTGAAATTCATCAGAGATGAGAACGACTACACCAATATCAACTGGTCACATGATCAAGAATGTCATGACCGATAGTCACGTGATACACAATCATATAGGAGGCCACAAGATGGCTCCTCAGTGTTTCGATTTTTAGAGAAAAATTTTTAAAGTTCGGGCATCAGATGGAGATGCCGGTGGGGAGAGCAGAAGCATCACAACCCAGGGATATCACAGGATGGACACACAGATACCCAGAGGCAATTGGCATTCAGCAACCAGGGGGCCACAATTAATTAACCAGGACTTTGGTGAGTGTGAGACCAATTTGCAGGGTGATGTATCACAAGTTGTGAACATTTCAGATCATGTTTTGACTGATATATTTCAGGTTATTGACCATATACCACATCTAAGGAGAGGAGGTGATAGGGAGCTCAGATTAAAAAAGAAGAAGTATGGTGGATTAAATTTGTCAGTACATTGTATCCAAATGGTCTAAATATTGATTATGATTTGCATTTGTTTTTATAGTATTTTTAGGAATTATGTGTGACCACTAGAGGTCACTATTCACCTGTATGTTGTATATATTGAGCACTGAAAGGGTTAAAATGCCAATTGCAAAATAATCTGATTGGAGGAAATAAGTGATTTAAACTGGTGCTACACACCTGTTCTAGTATGCATGATTAAGGATTATGTAGGTCCAAAACGTTGTATGTTTTTTTGCTCTTAGGTACTCCAAAAGATTTTTTTCACCTGCTGCAAGCTGTGGTGCTGTCACTTTTCTTCATTTTTGATCATATACTGGAGAGCCTCAGCCCCCTGATGACATCAACATATATATGTGGTGCTTAATGTTTTATATTAGGGTCTACAAGGGTAAGGGTTCTTTAGATAGTCTAGCTACAGCCATTATGTTAAGGGATATAAAACAGTAAAGCCTCTATTATTTCAGTGTTGCAGTCTAAATGTTTTCTACCTATTGTTAATTTGTCATTCAAGAACATAAAACTCAGTGAGAAGAGATTTAAATAACAATGATAAGTCCACAGCTAACCATAATTTAAGAATTCTTATAAACAATTAGTACCATCTGTGGAATGGTGAACAAGTGTCGCCATCAACCAGTAAAAATTGCTGTACTCAAAGAGTAGGTTAAAGAGTCCCATTTATGTTATAAAAAAATAGTCAATCTTACTGATTCCAGTGAAGTTTAAGGTAGTCCTATAGACATCAAGCCGAAAGTTAGAGGAGGCTGGAGAACAGACTTAGAAGAGCTATGCACTGACTCCAATATGTCTCTCATATATAACCCACGAGTATTACCCCACACCTGTTTTTAGCATTATACCATGTTGTAATAAAGGTTGAATGTTGGACATTAGTAAACAAGATATCAAAAGGGTATATGTGCAAAGCAGGAGCCCATGTTTAACAAGCTGTTCCCCACCCTTTACAATGTCGCTGGTGCTACACATATCAAACCTTTTCTCCCAAACTGCAGCAATGAACGCTTCTGAATCACTTGTGAAACTGGTGTAGTCCTCCTTAGATTTTGCGATCTTTCCAGCATTAGCTATATCTGTCAAGGTAGTTTGAGCAGAATGTTGGCTTTTGAGTTGGCCTCCGTCGAGTTGCAAAGTCTGTATATCCTCAATCAACTAGGCCCTCTGCTCAGCTGATGCCACAGGAGACTGCTCAGATGATGCATGTACGTAGCCATGCCATATACCCGGTTGGAGTGCTTCAGCCATCGGTCTCTCTTTGACCTATTTCGGGGTCATTCAGTGTTAGGTACTTTTGTATCGGGGGTTGATCTCCTGCAAGCTTGAGGTCCATTTATGATGTCGGTATATAGATGTTTCCCCATTCTTGAATGAGGAGATCTTCGAGACGTTGAAAATGGTCCTTGAATAGCGAGTCTAGAGCCCTCAGAAAAAAATAACCCTCAGACAACATAACTCAATTCTGTGTCTTTTAGAGGCTCGCTTAAGTTGGTGTTCAAAATCATTGAGACCATGACACATCAAGAGTTATTATGGCTAAATACAGGTTCAGGCCATATCTGTGCACCTTATCTAGTCTGGCCTGTCAGGCTGAGATTTTAAACGGAGGAAACTCAAACCCACTCCTCAAATGTTATTCTGTACAATAGTACTCAATAACAGCTTTAACAGCTTGGATCGTAAGTTAGTGAAGTGTAAAACAGCGGATTTATCTGCCCCAGGTCTCAGCCAATACAAAGAGCAGCCATTCAGACAGGCATCCCAGTTCTTTATTCATTTGATTAAAGCCTATCATGGACAAAACAGTCCATTCTGTATTATTTTGCCCTGTATAGAAATAGGATTGACAGATTATAACTCTAAAGGGACATACAGCACTAAATAAATGCTAGATAGAAAGATGCATTTAAAGAAAGGATTAGTCTGAGAATAGCATGTAGATGTATTTTTAAAGTTTCATTATTTTTCTTAAAAGTAACAAAATAAGTGTAAAGGTATAACAAAGGTGTAGAGGTATAATAGGTATAATATCTATAAAACAATGGAAGATGCCCCAGGTCTCAGCCAATACAAAGAGCAGTCATTCGGACAGGCATCCCAGTTCTTTATTCATTTGATTAAAGCCTTTCATGGACAAAACAGTCCATTCTGTATTACTTTGCCCTGTATAGAAATAGGATTGACAGATTATAACTCTAAAGGGACATAAAGCACTAAATAAATGCTAGATAGAAAGATGCATTTAAAGAAAGGATTAGTCTGAGAATAGCATGTAGATGTATTTTTAAAGTTTCATTATTTTTCTTAAAAGTAACAAAATAAGTGTAAAGGTATAACAAAGGTGTAGAGGTATAATAGGTATAATATCTATAAAACAATGGAAGATGCCATGTTTAAACTTAGGCTATTTAGGGACAGTTATAAATAGGTCACTAGAGTGTGTGGCCATTGTCTGCATGGAATATAACCATGTTCTGCACTTCCATTTCTAACAGGAACTGAAATTCTCACAATTTCAGAATGGAATTACAGGAAAAGGGGACAAAATAAATAATACAAGTATATTTTTGAGTTTTGTTTATGTATGAGTTACCATTTTATATTACTATCTCAAAGTGTTTAATGTCCTTTTAAATGGACATTTAGACCAACCTTTTATGTTTGCATTAGAAATTATTAACTGCATTGCAAAAAATTTGCATACAAAATAAATGTTTTAAAGGGACATTAAACCCAACATTTTTCTTTCATGATTCAGACAGAGAGTTTGATTTTAAACAACTATCCAATTGACTTCTATTCTTTATTTTGCTTCATTCTTCAGATAACCTTTGTGGAAGAAATAGTAATGCACATTGGTGAGCCAATCACATGAGGCATCTATGTGTAGCCACCAATCAGCAGCTACTGGACCTATTTAGATATGCTTTTCAACAAAGAATATAAAGAGAATCAAACAAACTAGATAGAAGTAAATTGGAAAGTTGTTTAAAATTGCATGATCTTTCTAAATCATGAAAGAAAAGAAAAAATGCATGTCCCTTTTACTCCTTCCCCACATTCTTGCACCTTTTTTGGGGTCAAAACTGCATGAACAAATTAAGTTGTCAAGCAACCATTTATTTTTCATCCATTTCACTCAATGTTTTCAGCTGTTCATATGTCAAATGACAACAAATCAGAAACATTTGGGCAAATTTACATTTCTTTATTAATTTGATTTTAGTATGAGTCTATAATAAAAACCTTCCAAAGACAAGACAGTCCATTTTGCATTACTTTACCCTATATAAAAAATAAGACAGATGATCACTTTGAAGGACATCAAGGTCAACATTTTATTTTTGTATCAGAAATTATTCACTGCCTTGCAAAAAGGTTTGCATACAAAATAAATGTTTTTAAAAACATTAAAAACCGTAATTTTGTTAGAAAATGATGCACTGTTTAAAGACCCAGACAGATCTTTTGAGAAGCCTCTCAAATGTAGGGTTGCCACCTCAGCCATGTTTTCCTGGACACTTGAGAGTTACACATGCTGCAGGGTGTGCAGGGAGGAACATGTCTTGTGTTTCTGGACATCTCTAGTCATATTCCTCACTGCACACCCTACAACATGTGTAACTCTCAAGTGTCCAGTAAAACAAGGCTGAGGTGACAACACTTCTCAAATGTTGTTTATCTTATGTCCTGTGCCGAATTAGAGACAGATAAACAAGTTCCTGCACATATTAACCAACCACTGCACAGCTTATAGGAGTGTCAGGAATGCACTCCAAACTCTCTGGGAGTGTAACCATTTTAAGAAAAGCAGGAAAAATATAAAAAAAAAAAAAAAACATGTATTGTACATTTTTTTAAAATAGTGCTTAATTAAATATTCTATGGTAAATTAAATGTCCCTTTAAGTTTATTACTGAATTTCAGGCTCAGTTAAGTATCCCATCTCATTTTAATATATTCATGTCAAAAAACAATTTCCTTTTTTATGTATTTCTATGCAAT
Organism: Bombina bombina; assembly: GCF_027579735.1. Classification (NCBI taxonomy): domain Eukaryota; kingdom Metazoa; phylum Chordata; class Amphibia; order Anura; family Bombinatoridae; genus Bombina; species Bombina bombina. The sequence goes on along the minus strand of NC_069499.1, from coordinate 115,880,468 downwards.
AGTATTTAACAGAACAATCCTATCTGCTCAAATAGTTGACACAAAAAATATATATAATTTTCAATCAAAGAGATAAAGTATTCATGTCAAATTATAAGAATTTCATGATTATGCAACTGCAGATAAAGTACATCTTCCTCTTTATATTCCATTCTTTATTTTTTTTTGTGTGAATTAATTTAAATCCATTTGACACAGATTTAACTGATGTAATATAGAAGCTGCTTTGAAACTAATTCCAAAAGATTTGGCTGCAAAATAATTAGTAGGTTGTGCAAATGCTACGCTACTGATGTTTTGCCCTCATGACTCAATAATTTGGAAGTTTCTGTGCTATGAATCAGAACTGACAATTTATTTCATTTTGCTAAAGTAATTTAGTTGACAATCCTACTTTGTATGTGTGGGAAATAGAAGTATTTAAAGACCATATTACCAGTTATGGAGTGTTAAATGCAACCCATTCTGCTTGCATTTTTGCAATGGTGTGACCCCCCCCCCCCCCAAGTGTCCACTTGCTCCCTTGAATAAAAGACTGACAACCATTCTGGGGTGAAAAGGCCACAGCCCAATTTTATTCTGAATCTCTCACCTGCAACCCAGCAGGAGGTACCACTAGCCAGTTATTGACCTAAAATAGGCAAACGCCTGCCACCTGATGACTGCAACATCCGCTTACTCCTACCTAACAATTTAGGGAGGGAGGGAGCTTCCTTCTGCCTTCTTTACTAAACTGCTGCCTTACTTCCTGTTCCTCTCCTATTTCTCCCTTTCCACACTCCACCCCTTTCACCTGCACTTGACCCCAAATTTTGCAGGTTAACAGGAGGAGGGGGTTCACCCACCCCTCCTTCCATGCTCTCATATAGGGTGAATTGACCCCCCTAGTGTCCACTCGCTCCCTTGAATAAAAGACTGACAACCATTCTGGGGTGAAAAGGCCGCAGCCCAATTTTATTAAATACCTAATAAATATCATAAATAACAACTTAAACTTTAACAAGAGTGCTTGCCCACCTAACACGCGTGTTGCCAAGCCCAGCCAACACGCCCCACAGTTCTGAATCTCTCCCCTGCAACCCAGAAGGAGGTACCACTAGCCAGTTATTGACCTTAAATAGGCAAACACCCACCACAGCAAGGCCTAATGCCGTGCCCCACCCAACCGGGCTGAGGCCTTTTCAACCCCTTCCTTGATGTTAAATATAAACAACTGCTGCCCCACCTCATTCAAATGTACTCTATGCTTACGAAAAAAAAAAAACAACTACCTGACTCCCCCTCAAATTCCACATGGTGAATGCCAATCCCCCCAGCTCTCAATACAAAACCTGTGATAACTCTGTTCACTTTCTTTCTTGAATTTTACAAACTCTTAAAATCTCAAGCTGCCTTCCACACCAATCTCGGCGCGATCTTGGACCAAACTACAATGAGACCAGGGAATAACTGCCCCAGCCTATTTATTTATGTCTCTTTTTACATGGTCTATTAGATCTTTCTGAGACATGAAACCAAGGTCATTCGCCCCCACATGAATAACTACTGTATAATGGAAGGCTGCTTGAATAAAAGGGCATAGCCCACCACTAGCTTCACTACCTGACTCCATCGCAAACCCCTGAACCCAAACCATTTACAACTGACATCCGACTCAACCCAGTCCATCTGAGTTCCTTTTCCAGAAGCGATTGCTGCCTTTCTAGCCCAATAAACAAAAGAGTGTCCGACGATCCAACATGTCACCAGGCCTGTCAAAATACAATAAAACCAACTGAGCATTTATAATGGTCTTACATACCCCCTAAAACTTTCAGACCCCCATCGTCGAATTCTCTTAATCACATCCTCCCCCAAACCACTATCAAAAGCCTCTGTCGCTTCCCCAATCCAAAACAAATGTGAACTGAACTCTTTATCCTGCAAACCCAACAACCCAATAATTTTATGGAACATTGCCACAAACTGAAATCTAGATAATGCCGTCCCATTTTCATGGACCAGAAAGGACCCTTCTCCCACTGGCCGCATCCCAAAATAACTCGCCACTGATTCCGCTGGGCAACAAAGCCCCCCGACCACATACAGCTGTATTAGCTTCCCTTTCCCAAATCTGTCCATCTTCGATCTGCACAGCCAAATCTCAAGACTACCCTTTCCTATCCGCACATCCACAAACTGCAAACCACCCATTCCAGATTCATTAGCCGTCACCAACTCGGAAATCCTAAAGGTGCCAAAAAAGGCCACAACAAAAGCAGCCCTGAACAAGGCTTACTCGAACCCAGACGAGCACACACTCAGCAATAGATCCACCACCCTGTCAAGCAATTCAAAACTCACTGGCCATCTGCTATCCACCGTAAACCGACCTGCACAAATGCTACGAACGGCCATTCGAACTGAGAAAACCTTGTGATATCTTCCTGCCCCATAACTTTAAACAAGAAGACTAAACCCGCCACGTTCTGCTTCACAACAGCCTTAGAAACCCCTATTTGTTTCCACTCCTCGAGATCCATCTTATTAGTATCCAAACTGGATCTTGACCCGAAACTGACCACCACCTCTACAAAATCTCCATCCACTGCCTCCATACCTGTCTATATGCCCTCCAAGTGTTCAGAGCTACCGCTCCCCGAACCAAAGACATCAAGCCTGGGTACCTAAAAACCAAAGGTCTGCCAGGCATCTCATTCCCTCTCAATCAGCTCCCGGAGCCTCCTTTCGAAACTAGTCCCACTGCGAACAAACAAAGCATCAGCAATGACATTAGCAGTCCCAGGTACGTGCACCCCTTTAAACAGTATGTTAAAGAGCAGGCATTCCAGCACAAACACTCTGAGGAGTCTTACCACAGGGGGGGGGGGAATTGGCCGTCACTCAGTTAAGTGCCTGCACCACCCCCATGTTATCCAAATGAAACATCACTTTCTTGTTCTAAAGCTCCCTATACCATAACCTGACTGCCACTACCAACGGGAACAATTCCAAAAACACTAAGTTCTGGGTTAACCCTGCTGCCACCCAGGCTGCTGGGCCAAGAGTCAGCGCACCATCTTGCCCCGAGGTAGGCCCCAAACCCCTTTGAACCAGACGCATCTGTAAACAGGTGCAAGTCAGCCCCCGCCACGTCTCTTGCACAATGGTCACACCATTAAAATTTCTCAAGAATTGAACCCACACTCCCTAATCATCCTTTAACTCCCTTGTCAAATGAATTCTATGCTCCTGCTGCTGAACCCTTGCTGTTGCCAAGGAAAGCCTTCTGCTAAAAATCCTTCCCACCGGGATGACTCAGCAAGCAAAATTGAGCTTACCTAGCAGGGATTGCATCTCACACAGCTTTACCTTCCTCCTACTCAAGAAACCCTCCAACGCCCCCACCAGGTCCCTCACCTTATCAAGGGGTAACCTACATTCCCTGGCCACAGAGTCTATTTGGATCCCCAAAAAACTCAATTCGGTTACCGGTCCCTCCATTTTCTCAGCTGCCAGCGGGATCCCAAACTCGCCGCCACTTCTGAAAAAGCCGACATCAAGTGCTGGCAAACCTGGGACCCGGCAGGGCTCACGAACAAGAAGCCATCCAGATAATGGATGACCGAACTGACCCCAGCGCGCAGCTTCACGACCCATTCCACAAAGCTGCTAAATTTCTCGAAATACGAGCACGAAATGGAACACCACATGGGCAAGCATAAGTCCACAAAGTAATCACCCTCAAAATAACACCCTAGCAAGTGATATGAAATAGAGTGAACCAGAAGCAGCCTGAAAGCTGCCTCAATGTCCACCTACCCCATGAGAGCTCCATTCCCTGCCTTTCTAACAAAAGCAACCGCCTTGTCGAATGAGGCATACCTAACTTGCGTCAGTGAGGGGTCAATACCGTTGCTCACCGAATTCCCCTTAGGATGAGACAGATGATGAATCATCCTAAATTGGCCAGGAAATTTCTTGGGGACAACCCCTAATGGTGACACTCTTAAGCCAGGTACAGACGGACATGCAAATGGGCTGGACATCCACCCCGGTTCAACCTCCTTTTGTTTCTAATGTGGCACTAGAGGGGTACCTTCAGGACTTATTCTGCACCTTAAAGGGAACACCAGAGTCTGCTAATATCCCTATTGAAAGAGCTCACAGGGCCCTGAGACCTAGGCCTCCCCCTAAGGCCCCGCCGAGAGACGTCATTGTCAAATTCCTTAGTTATAAAGATAAGGAGTCAATAACCCAGAAGGCAAGAACCCTCAAGAACATAACGCATGCAGGGATCCCCCTACCGTTTTTTTTCTTATCTAAGCTTGATCACCCTCCAGAAGAGAAGAGACCCTAGTATTAATAATAGGGAATATCATCTTAATTCTAGCTCCGAAGCTACAGGAGTGATCTTTGCACACTGCCCTGCTACTGCGGTGACCAAAAAAAAAAAGAAACCCGACACCACCTTAGAGGGATTTCGGCAGCTCATCTTTTAGAGGCCTAGAGGGAGCGCTGCCCATTGCGCCACTGACTGTTACCGACATCTGTGCTGACACGGCTCTTCTCCTGACTGCCGCCTGCCCGATTCCACACAACTGAGGTCTCCGCAATCCACCCGCTTGTAAAGCGGGAGGGTCGATAAGCAGCAACACACCTTGCCCAATAACCTTCACGGCTCCAGACTAGTCTAGTCGAGGGAGCAATTAGGAGGTTGGCGGCAGCGAGAGGGGACACTGAAAGAGGCATCTGAAACCGCACACGCTGCATTGACACCCGGTGAGTAAATACACCTGACTTGAGCAATTATCATGGGTGGGCAGTGAATTGAAGGTAGGGGCATTTCCACGACGGGGAATTTCTACAGGTCGCACTGAATTTACCCACGTGGCCATAATCCCCTGGGACACGCTGCTCCTGTTAACAGCTACCAACATCAGCGGTTGCAAGCAGACAGAGGGGGTCCTTGCTTAGTGTACATCAGCAAACCACGGTAGGGGAAAGGCATCTTTCGCTAATATTAACCCCGGTCTGGGGTGTATGAGCCTGACATTTCCACTGATGTGCACCAGGAACTTCTTACTGTAAAGGCCTACAATGTACATCCCAAATCCCTTACTATCTACAGTCTAACCCCTCAGGGATCTTTTATATGCATAAACACCTGGTAATAAAGCCCTAACTTTTCTGAGAGACTTTTGCTGTCATCCCCTACTAATAGCATGTCACACAGGAAAAACAATAAACCTGAGAAGGGGCACAAATCAACAAGTCTTACAAACTATCTCAAGGCCGCCCTACCCTCTACTGACTTATCAGATACAGGGCCCCCATCTCCTACTGATTGCACACTAGACATGACAATGCCTGACCACTTGCACCAGCAAGAATACTTAACAAGAAGACGCCTTAACACCATCTCATCAAAAGAAGACATTGACAAGGTCCTTTCAGAAATGAGGTCCCTGTTTGGTGATCTGAAAAAGGACATCACACAGGTCACGCAACAATTACAGGCACTTGAAACCAGTCACGAGACACTCCGGGGTACAGTCAAACATAACTCCCTACAGATCCATGAACATGAGGAACAAATACAATTTTTACTTTCTAGAATGGAGGATTTAGACAATAGGGGGAGACGGAATAACATTAGGATCAGGGGGGTACCGGAATTTGTTTCTAATGTGGCACTAGAGGGGTACCTTCAGGACTTATTCTGCACCTCAAAGGGAACACCATAGTCTGCTAATATCCCTATTGAAAGAGCTCACAGGGCCCTGAGACCTAGGCCTCCCCCTAAGGCCCCGCCGAGAGACGTCATTGGCAAATTCCTTAGTTATAAAGATAAGGAGTCAATAACCCAGAAGGCAAGAACCCTCAAGAATATAACGCATGCAGGGATCCCCCTACGGGTTTTTTTCTTATTTAAGCTTGATCACCCTCCAGAAGAGAAGAGACCTCAAATTCATAACAACTGAACTTCAAGCACATGGAATACAATACAAGTGGGGTTTCCCAGTGTGCATAGTGGCATCTAAAAATGGAGCACAGGCGATCTACAGAATACCATCTGATCTTCCAGAATTTTGCAGAGCACTTGGGATTGATATCCAGCACCCCGAGCATTGTGAGCACCCTTTACATAATACCCCTGCACAGAGCACTGGGGACACCACTCGGGTGATGGACAACTGAGGGACGGCCGCCAATTCCTCATCGCAAACTTGCGACATACCATGGTCCCTGATAAGTATAACTGTCCTCTTTTCACAGTACCTTTAGTGACGTTTTCCCTATACAGGGATATTAACCCCATCAGACGGGGCAATTCACTGTTGCTGTTGATCATTCACTAAAATGCTATGCTATGTTATGTTTTTAGGCCTACACTTGCTTATTATGTGTTGCTCAGTGGTTTTATTTGTTTAACCCCAACAGCCTCTCATTTTAAACCTCTTAAATTGCATAGTTGCTGGAGGCAGCTCTCTGGATGGGCTTTGAAAGCTAAGGGATCTTAATTAGATAGCCCCCAAAATATAGAGCACGCTAGGGGTACAGGGGGCTGGGGGAGTATACCCCGTTCAGATCTTGAATACATAGATGTGCCCCTCACCCCCTCACAAACCTATTACCATAGCATCCCCTATGTGATGGAGCCTTGGGCTGTGTAATATAGTCTACCAGGATATTAATACGGCAGATAAGCCTCATACAGCCCTCATTTGAAATAAGCTTCCCCCATTTTTGTATAAGATAATACAAACAGCCTCAAATATCTCTTAACCTACCAGCTCACCCTACAACGTAATTAGCAATTTAGTCATGATTGGAGTTAGGCGGGAGTAGCACTGTTTAATCCCCAGCTATACAAAACATAACTCTGTTAGAGGTACATAAAAAGTATTGTTGTTGAAATGTCTAGATGGGAGGGCAGGTTCAAAATTGATGCTTGCCAGCAATTCAGAACCTACCTGCTTGAACTTGTTTGTTGGGCTATATTCTGTTTTGGTAAATGTGTTTGTTCCTGTTGTTCTCGGCATTTTTTAGATTATGTTATCTGTTCACTAAAGCTCAGAAAATCTTCATTTTTTTTCTCTTTTCCACTCTTTGATCGGGCGTGCGGATACTGACCCCACGCTTACTTTGCTGTCCCTTCCCGTCTCCCCTTGTTGTAGCCGGGAGGAATAGTATAAGTGTGTCTGCTTTCTCTACACTTTCTCTACAGTGAGTGCAGAATTATTAGGCAAATTAGTATTTTGACCACATCATCCTCTTTATGCATGTTGTCTTACTCCAAGCTGTATAGGCTCGAAAGCCTACTACCAATTAAGCATATTAGGTGATGTGCATCTCTGTAATGAGAAGGGGTGTGGTCTAATGACATCAACACCCTATATCAGGTGTGCATAATTATTAGGCAATTTCCTTTCCTTTGGCAAAATGGGTCAAAAGAAGGACTTGACAGGCTCAGAAAAGTCAAAAATAGTGAGATATCTTGCAGAGGGATGCAGCACTTTTAAAATTGCAAAGCTTCTGAAGCCTGATCATCAATCAAGTGTTTCATTCAAAAGAGTCAACATGGTTGCAAGAAGCGTGTGGAAAAACCAAGGCGCAAAATAACTGCCCATGAACTGAGAAAAGTCAAGCGTGCAGCTGCCAAGATGCCACTTGCCACCAGTTTGGCCATATTTCAGAGCTGCAACATCACTGGAGTGCCCAAAAGCACAAGGTGTGCAATACTCAGAGACATGGCCAAGGTAAGAAAGGCTGAAAGACGACCACCACTGAACAAGACACACAAGCTGAAACGTCAAGACTGGGCCAAGAAATATCTCAAGACTGATTTTTCTAAGGTTTTATGGACTGATGAAATGAGAGTGAGTCTTGATGGGCCAGATGGATGGGCCCATGGCTGGATTGGCAAAGGGCAGAGAGCTCCAGTCCGACTCAGACGCCAGCAAGGTGGAGGTGGAGTACTGGTTTGGGCTGGTATCATCAAAGATGAGCTTGTGGAGCCTTTTTGGGTTGAGGATGGAGTCAAGCTCAACTCCCAGTCCTACTGCCAGTTTCTGGAAGACACCTTCTTCAAGCAGTGGTACAGGAAGAAGTCTGCAACATGATTTTCATGCAGGACAATGCTCCATCACACGCGTCCAAGTACTCCACAGCGTGGCTGGCAAGAAAGGGTATAAAAGAAGAAAATCTAATGACATGGCCTCCTTGTTCACCTGATCTGAACCCCATTGAGAACCTGTGGTCCATCATCAAATGTGAGATTTACAAGGAGGGAAAACAGTACACCTCTCTGAACAGTGTCTGGGAGGCTGTGGTTGCTGCTGCACGCAATGTTGATGGTGAACAGATCAAAACACTGACAGAATCCATGGATGGCAGGCTTTTGAGTGTCCTTCCAAAAAAGGTGGCTATATTGGTCACTGATTTGTTTTTGTTTTGTTTTTGAATGTCAGAAATGTATATTTGTGAATGTTGAGATGTTATATTGGTTTCACTGGTAAAAATAAATAATTGAAATGGGTATATATTTGTTTTTTGTTAAGTTGCCTAATAATTATGCACAGTAATAGTCACCTGCACACACAGATATCCCCCTAAAATAGCTATAACTAAAAACAAAGTAAAAACTACTTCCAAAACTATTCAGCTTTGATATTAATGAGTTTTTTGGGTTCATTGAGAACATGGTTGTTGTTCAATAATAAAATTAATCCTCAAAAATACAACTTGCCTAATAATTCTGCACTCCCCGTATACTTCTTCAGTTTTACTGAAATCTTACTATCCTATAACTGATCTCCATTTCTCCTTCTTCTACTTATCTTTAATTCTTCTTCTCTTGTTGTTGTTTTTTTTTTTTTTTTTCTCCCTCCTCGCCCGCCCCCCTCTTCCCCACTGTCCCCTCCAGTCCCTCTACCACATAACCAATGTACAAGATGGCAATTCAGGTTACGCACAACCTAACTATCATGACGCTTAACGTCAAGGGTATTAACATACCGGAAAAGAGGTCTAATTTAATACAGGATGTAACTAGACTGCACTGCGACATCATATATTTACAAGAGACACATTTTAAGAAAGGGAGGGAACCCCGCTGGCTCAATACCAAATTCCCACTAATGTTATTTGCATCTGGCCCTACTAAAAGAAATGGGGTGGGAATCCTTATTAAGCACTCAACAGCCTTTGAGGTGACACATGAAGAAAGGGACCCAGAGGGTCGCTTTTTTATAATAGTGGGTTCCCTACACAACAAACCAGTGACCCTGGTGAACGCATATTTCCCCAACCAAAATCAAAATAAATTTATGACAAAATTAGCAAATAAAATTTTGGAACTGCAGAAGGGAGCTTTGCTCCTGGCAGGAGATTTTAACATGCCCCTAGACCCACAACTCGACACCTCAAAGGGAGTAACCTCTATCCCTAAAAGAGTCATCAAAGACATATAGGACTAGCGGGAGATGTAACCTAAGGTGGTTACTACTAATATAAAAACCCTTATCTACCGATGTACATATAACAAAAAAACAAAATACGATGTGTCGTCACTTCCCTTCCCCACCCCTATTGCCCTTTTCTGTACTGCCTTCCATATACTTATACTGAAAGTTTAAACATAGCTCAGCAACAGGTGTAGTTATACTTGGATATTGAGAGTATGCTATTTCAATAGAGAGTCTACTTATCAGCATAGACTAAGTGCCATTAAAGTCAACAGACGACAGGACTCTACTATTATTCTACTAGTGCTGAGTTTACATAGCTAGTTAAATTTAGCCAGAAATGAATAGAAAGTTATAAAGTTTGTGAATCTAATCATTTGTCATATAGAAATGCTATTGTGCAAACCTAATCTCTGTAACCCGAGATGGTGGAGTTCGATGCAGAGGAAGGTATTTTTGTTTTTGTATTTGTTCATTACTTCAAACCAATAAAAATTATTCAAACATAAAAGAGTCATCAAACAATGTAATGCCTGGTTGGAAAAGTTAGCGGTGCACGATGCATGAAGGACCCAGTACCCTATGAGACGTGACTACACCTTCTTTTCACACCCCCACGACTTATATACGAGAATTGACTACATATTCACTGACCAAATGAAACTAGCTCATGTGGCACAAACACAAATTCTCCCCATGACCTGGTCTGACCATGCCCCGGTCCTTTGTAAATTACATTGGCCAACGACTCCGGACCGCCCCTTTCTTTGGAAATTTGATGAACATATGCTCAACAATCAAATAATCCAGGGCAAAATAGAGACCTAAGTTCCTACTTGGACTCCATTACTTTACCATCCCTTTCACAAACAGATAGGCAGACGCTTGACGCCCTGATCACTTTAGAGGAAGTTTCAAATGTAATTGACGACCTACCGGTAGGAAAGAGCCCTGGCCCTGACAGCTTTAGTGCCAAATATTATAAACTCTATAAATCAATACTGTCACCCCATCTTGTCCGCATGTTCAACTCAATAGACACCTCCCAGGGATTTCCCCCTTCCATGCTTCTGGCCCATATTACTACCATGAGAAAAGTAAAGAATTGAAGCTCAGCAATACGCCAAAAAGTGATTCACTTTATTGTTTATTGTATTGGCGCTGCCCCTCTACTATTGCATTGTTAGAAAGATTGTAAGGGTTAATCCCAGGTAAGCTATTTAAACAGGTGTATCTGTATAGGTTGTTATCACATGATTAAGGGACATACTGCCCCGAAACGTCGTGGTATTTGGACCCTGCTGTCTCTACAATAAAGTGAATCACTTTTTAGCATATTGGTGATATTCAATTCTTTACTTTTTTCATTGATATATGGGAGTTTGGTAGTTACTCCCTGGAGCTTATACCATTGGTGTGGGTACTGGATAACACTGACTTTTTACTCATTGTTTTACTACCATATACGTGCACTGCCAAGCCATTGCAAAGAAAATGACAAGTGAAGAGGATTTAGCAGGGTCCCAAACATTTACCTATACAGAGTTTGAAGCCTCTAGAATTACAACTCTGGTTAAGGGCTCACGCAATTTTTTACATACAGCCCCCAAACAAGTTGCAAGTAACCAATATGAGAAGTTCACTAAAAAACAACTGGCCTATGACCTGCATGCAACCACCTTAGCCGAATACCATCGGGTGAAAAGAATCCCCAGAGGATTACGAATGAATATTAGACCCACCTTGTTGAAGGACAATCCTGAATATTGCCGTAAGTTTGAGCAGATTCTCAATAAGTGTTCCTTTGATCTAATCGTTCTGACTGTGGAATATCTTCAGATCGATCTGGATAAATTTAAAGGAGAGATATCTATTTTAGAGGAGGAGATCCGGCAAACGATGTCATCACCTGATTCTGACACGCTGCTTACGGCAAATAAGGAGTTACTTGCAGAGATGCGGTCGACTATTGAGGAGAGGAAACGGTTAAAATTTCAGAGAGACTCTGACGATTACTCCTCCAATAGAGTTTACAGGTGGGTCTACGATCCAATGGGGAAGGAGTGCCGCGTCACTTCCGGTTCACGGAGAAGGCAGCAGTCTCGTCATGCAGTGTCAGGGAGCAGCTCTGATTCACCTACGGATTTTTCCCAGGGGGAGGGCAATGACAGCCCAGGAGACGTGGCCGCAGACACCGCAGGGGCCCAAAGGGGAGCCAAAACAAGATCTCAGGTAACAGCCAAATTGGGCAAGGCAACCTCACAGAGGGTGACGCGAGCCTGCAACAAAACATAGTCTTCAATATCTCGGACTGTCCACTTGTTGGGAGAGAGGCATCTGTCCTCCAGAAGGGACTGTCATTTTGTCCATTTAAAGACTGTGATTTCTTCAATTTGAATAGAGACATTTTCAAATTTTTCCGCAATGTAAGGTTAAAATTTTGGCATAATAACAAGATAAGCAATGTTTCTCAAATTGGTACAAGGTTTAATTGCAGTGGGTCTGTTGGGTCTAACACTGTTGGGGACAATAAAGTTAATGTTTTGAGCATCAAACAACTAGGGTTATTTAACAAAAGCTCTTTTTTTCCCTCTGCCACTGACCACAGTATTGAGACCTTTGAAAAATTAGTACTATCTGATTTGAATGAATTACAGGCTAAAACCAGGTTATGTAAATCTAAAGGTAAACCTAGGTTGTTTAACTTTACATCTGCGGATCATTCAGCCTTGAAATCATTGAAATCTAACAACAAAGTGATATTGAAGCAGGCTGATAAGGGCGGAGCGACAGTTCTTTTAAATAAGACAGATTATAAAACAGAGGTTTACCGCCAACTTAGTACTAAGGAGATATATAAGGTAATTGCAGGTAATCCCATTAATAAGATTTCTAGAGAGATTCAATCTATTGTCAAATTTGCATTGAACAATGCTTTGATTGATGACAAAACGGGTACATTTTTAATTGTGACTGATCCAATCACACCTGTGCTATATGTGCTGCCTAAGATTCATAAGTCCTTGACTGCTCCACCAGGGCGTCCTATTGTAGCGGGTACTAATTCCGTCTTTTCAAATATTTCCATTTTTTTGGATAGAGTATTGAGACCACTGGTGGAGCAGTCCAGTACTTTCATTAATGACACTAATGATTTTTTGATTAAGCTTAGTAACTTGCAACTCCAGACTGATAAGTTTATTCTTTTCAGTTTGGATGTTTCTAGTTTGTACACATCTATCACTCATGAAAGTGGCCTAGGAGCTGTGCAACATGCTTTGCACACTGCTGGGTCACATTCAGAAACTCAGGTCGAATTTATCTTGCAACTATTAGAGTTAATTCTCTATAATAATTATTTCCTCTTTGAGGATTTGTATTATTTACAGTTGCAAGGTACAGCTATGGGCTCCAATGTCGCCCCTAATTATGCCAACATTTTCATGAATCTCTTTGAGGAGAAGTTTGTTTTTGAAAGTGCCCTATTTCGTCAGTGTGGCGCCACCTGGTGGCGCTACATTGATGATATTTTTGGGGTTTGGCTGGGCGACGTTGGGGTCCTTGAGCTCTTTGTATCTGAATTAAACCATTCGACCAACAATATTAAATTTACACTGACTCTCAGTGAAAGTTCTATTGACTTTCTGGATGTGACCGTGATCAAGGATGGATTCAGTTTTAAAACTGATATTTTCAGGAAAGAAACTGATAGGAATAATTTATTTATGTATGACAGTGCACATCATCCCTCCTTGATCAGGTCACTACCTAAAAGTCAATTACTCAGGGTCAAACGGATTGTTACAGAAGAATCCAAGGTTCCAATAAGATTGGCTGAGATGGGTGGTAAATTTCTGGAACGTGGCTATCCGCATGATCTGATTATGAACACCATTGACATGGTGTCCAAGTTGGATCATGATGCCCTTCTAAAATCTAAAAAACTATCAGATAAAAATCAAAAAAAGGATGGTATTTGTATCTGAGTTTTCTAGACAGAGTGATCAGGTGTTGAAAATAATACAGAGACATTGGGGCATCTTGAGAAGATGTAATGTGGATGTTGAGGAGTTTGACAAGTTTCCTATGCCAGCCTACAAGCGTAGTAAAAGCCTTAGGGATTCACTAATACGGGCTGACATTGGTTCTGTCAAATCTGTATCCCAACAGTTTATTACCAAAAAGAATCTTGGTTGTTTCCCTTGTCTCGGGTGTAGCAACTGCAGTTGCATTGTGAAAAGTCCCTATTTTGCACATCCACATAGTGGGCACAAATTTTATTATAGGGATTTTTTCACTTGCAACAGTAGTTATGTCATATACATGATCAAGTGTCCATGTGGGAAGGCCTATATTGGCGAGTCCACTAGGATGGTACGTGATAGAATAACTGAGCATAAGAGCAACATCAGATGTGGTAAAGTGTCAGCCCTAGTGGCCTATCATTTTTGGCAGCAGGCCATCAAATAAGCCAACTTCGGTTCCAGGTGATTGAACAGGTGAAAGTCCCTAGAAGGGGTGGAAACAGGGAAGTTCTACTCAAGCAACGAGAGTCCTTCTGGATTTTTCACCTTGACACCTTGGAACCGAAGGGGCTTAATAGAGAAATAGATTGGTCAGTTTTCTACTGATCTATTTTTCTATCATGTCTGTTCATAAAGAAAAATCTACTTTGTCATTTTCTACAGTTGTATATAACTATATCATGGATAAAATTTTATAGGTTAATTTTTGACATTACTTAAATTTTTTACATTACTTGAATCTGTAATCAGGGCTTCATAGCTGTTTGTTTTTATTTAGTGTTTTTTAGGAGACTATACACCTAGGGGGCCGCTAGATGGCGCTGTCCCTCTACTATTGCATTGTTAGAAAGATTGTAAGGGTTAATCCCAGGTAAGCTATTTAAACAGGTGTATCTGTATAGGTTGTTATCACATGATTAAGGGGCATACTGCCCCGAAACGTCGTGGTATTTGGACCCTGCTGTCTCTACAATAAAGTGAATCACTTTTTGGCATATTGGTGAGCTTCAATTCTTTACTTTTCTCATTGATATATGGGAGTTTGGTAGTTACTCCCTGGAGCTTATACCATTGGCGTGGGTGCTGGATAACACTGACTTTTTGCCCATATTACTACCATTCCAAAGCCAGGCAAGCCACCTAATAAACCAGAGAACTTCAGACAAATTTCTCTTCTCAACGTGGACGTAAAGATATTTGCCAAAATTCTCTCCAACAGACTAAACAAATTTTTACCTCAACTGATTTCGCCTGATCAGGTAGGTTCTGTGCCTGGCCGTGAGGCCAGGGACAATACCATAAAGGCCACCCTTCTCAGTAATTTTTCACAAATCCAGGGAATTCCGGCGGTTCTTGTGTCTTCAGATGCGGTGAAAGCCTTCGACAGGATCAGCTGGAATTTTCTTAAAGCGGTCCTGTCGAAGATGGGGTTTGGTTTGGCCTTCGTTCACAGAGTTTTCTCCCTTTATGCAGCCCCTTCGGCACAGGTTATGGTAAATAACATCCTATCTGACCCATTTAGTATCTCGAACGGCACCAGACAGCGGTGCCCCCTGTCACCACTGCTATTTGTCCTGGTCATGGAAGTCTTAGTCCAGAGAATTAGAGATAATGAAAACATCTCCGGTATCCGTATAGGAGACCGGGAACACAAGTTATCCATGTATGCGGATGACGTTTTGCTCTCTTTATCTAATCCCTTGACATCACTTCCAGAGGTGTTGAGAGAATTTGAGGTGTATGGTGGGTTCTCAAACTTCCTTCTAAACAAATCTAAATCTGAACTTTTAAACATTAACCTTTCGCAGCAAGAACTAGGCCAGCTCTCGTTACTGAGCCCTCTCCGTATCCAGACCCGCTCCCTCAAATATCTGGGGATATACCTCACTCCGTCGGCTGACGCACTTTATGAAGTAAATAATATAAATCTACTAACCACAGTCAGAGGAGATCTCTCTTCATGGAGAAACAAGCCGATTTCTTGGCTTCGTAGAATAGGTATAGTAAAAATGAACATCCTGCCTAGAATATTATACTTTCTTCAGACCCTCCTGATACCCCTACCCACTCACTACCTGAATAAATTGCAGGGCGTGTTGGAGGAATTTATATGGAAGGGAGTGAGACCGCGCATTGCGCAAAAAACTCTCTATCTACCTAAGGACAGAGGAGGTCTTGGAGTTCCCAACCTGGTTGCATACAAAAAAGCAATCACCATCCAACACCAGGTGGAGTGGTGTCATGATTCAAAAGACAAAACCTGGGTCCAAATCTGTAAAACAATCCTAGGAACACAAAATATGGGATCCTTGGGATGGGTCCCCCATAAATTTAGGCCAAAACTGATTAACAGCTACCCATTCCTTCGGGAATTCTTTGCAAGTTGGGACCGTACTATAATTGAGTACCCGCATATAACCTCAAATCCGTCCCCACTCACTCCATTCTTAGACAATCCAGACTTGCCCTTCACTTGCACACAAAAGACACGGACTGACAAAACACTGATATCACAAGTGTCATTCCAATGACTTCTCACAGATAGGAAACTCAGGAGTAGGGCTGACTTGGTAGGCTCTGGATTAGAACTCTCATGGTATTTCCATACACAGCTCCAACACTTCCTATTGACCAGTAAAAGCACTAGTCAGATAACTAGAAAACTAACAACACTTGAATCCTTATGCTTACTACCACACACACCTAGGCATATGATTTCAGTAACTTATCGTCTGCTCTTCTCACACGGGGACGCAGTGCTCCCCAGGTACATGCAGCAATGGAACAAAGAACTTGTTCCGCCTCCTTCCACTAAGGAGTGGAATAAGATATTCAGGGCCCATGCGAAAGCTTCTGTCTCGGCCAGAGTGCTAGAATCAAGTTACAAATACCTGTCCAGGTGGTACCTTACACCTGACAGGTTACAGAAAATATATAAACAGACTGATGGGAAGTGCTGGCGCGGTTGCGGGGAGAGGGACACCCTCATACAAATCTGGTGGGTATGCAGGTACATTGAACGATATTGGCACTCAGTCTTGGACAAAATGGAGACAATAATAGGATCCCCCATCCCTAGAACACCCAACCTATTATTATATCATGAACTCCCCAAATTTAGAGATAAACCAACAAAGCAGCTGTTTCTCATAATGATTAATAGTGCTAAATCCGTCGTCCCGAGGAAATGGAAGAGTGTTGAAACGACCACAGTCCGGGAGTGGACCACTCAAGTCGAAAGATTCCTATCACTTGAGAGATACAGATTCTTGAGAGATGATAGGGCAGAAATTCACGAATATATGCTCGATTGCTGGAAACAGGCGTCTTCTGTCTCAGATGCAAGCGCATAGAGACGTCCCTGATTACTTAACACTGAGTACTTGTTTGTCTTGCTGTGGCTGGTTGGGACATCCTCCCCATCTTCCTCTCCCTTCTCCTTCCCCCCCCCTTTTTTTTTCTCCTCTTTCTTTCCTCCTCTTGTCTTACTTCCTTTTCTCTTTAAGAGTTCCCTTGTTGCCGTTACGGGAATTCTTATCTCTCTTACTTGCACTATCTGTATATAATCAAGTTGCAAATTGTAAAACAGTTGTGACACCTCTTTCCTTGGTCATACATCAATGCATGCATGAAAATGTGGGTGGAGCTGTATCCACCCTATCCGCCCTTCCCATTCCACTCAAGGACTTCGATGACTTTGTGGCTCTGTTGTAGATAATGTGGCGAAGGAGGAGCTTAACAATTTGTAACTTATCATTTCTTTTTTGATGTATGTACTGTTCTTTTCATTGAATCTTAATAAAGCTTTGAAAACCAAAAAAAAGTCATTAACAGCTCTGCGTCTGCCTTCATACCCCGCACCCTACCATACCACTCTAATCAGGGCACTATCTAGCATACCTTCACCGTGCTCTGAGCAATGGATTCCACGGCCTTCCCTCCCATTTTTCCCTTCCTGAAGCACTTTGACATGGAGTGGGCACCCCCACAGCTGGATCACTCGTGCTTGTATTTACACGAGGCTCTGAACCTGCATGTGCTTTCATTGTATTGAAAACACAGTCCCTTTCTAATCGCCACTGCTGAACTGCTGCTACCTGAGCTCCCTGCCACTGAGGAGGTCCAAAAGGACTGGCCCGAGCACAGGGGGGTCATTATATCGAGCCAAATACCCATATCCCTATCTTCCCATCTTATCTCAGGACGTACAGCGATACGCTGACAAAATTGTTTGTCATACCACCACCACGCCATACCCCTGTAGTCCTATAGGCTCCCGCAATCTCGTCCAAGTAACAAAATAATGCCGCCCCTTGATTTTCTAATTTCTTACAGATGACACTGGTCATAATGCACAACTTCCTGTAACGTTTTAAACGTTCCTCCTCCTTTTTTTGTCTGATCCCCTTTGGTGTCCTCCTTAACCTCCCACACCTGATCCAGGGGGAGCAACGCAAATATTTCTAAATACTTCCAAATACGCTCCTTCAACTCTGGCATCAAATGAATGCCCAGAGGCTTGATGGAGCATAAACATGGGCGTCTAAAAGCTTGCTCCAAAACCTTAAGGCTGCCCCCTGCTTGCCCTGCTCCTGACACACCTGTCACCCCCACCATCAGTGCCGGGGCCATCCTTATCACTCCTGGCCCCTCCGCCACCGTCGTAGGAGGCATCCATGCCTTTTCAATGGCACTTCCCAGTGCAACCGGTCCTGCCCTTGTTCCCCGACCCGATTGCCCAGTTACTAACGCGTAGGGGAGTTTGGCACCTCCTATGTGTTCCCCTCTCCACATTCCCAGTCCTGGCAACCCTTGCCCCCCAGAAGCCCGTATTGGTGATAA
Source organism: Bombina bombina (assembly GCF_027579735.1). NCBI lineage: Eukaryota > Metazoa > Chordata > Amphibia > Anura > Bombinatoridae > Bombina > Bombina bombina. The sequence goes on along the minus strand of NC_069499.1, from coordinate 115,862,152 downwards.
TGTCTGCAGTAGCTGCGCCAAGGCAGCCAGTTCTCCTACCTGGTCTGCCGTAGAATGTCCCGCAGATGGTTCCTCGCCGAAGTCCTCCCCGTCCAGATCACTGTAGGCTGTATCCATCCAGAGGGAACCGCCGTCCGGGTCCAGAATTGCTGAGGCCAGTGGCACCCCCCTGCCGACACTGCAGGGGAGGCCGTCCAACTCATCCTGCTCACCTGTGGAACAAAGGGGCATAACATTAGTGATAGCCACACCCTCATCCCTCCCTTCCACCTGCCCAACACTCCTTACTGTCCTTGCACCTCGAGCCTGACTCCCCCTACTCCTACTCACTTACATCTGACCAGGTCTAGGTCCCCCCTCTGGCCTCTGCCCCTATCTCCTCTTCTACCCCTAGCAGCTTGCCCTCTACTGCACCAAACTACTAAGTCCCTGCCTCTATTTTCTATCCCCTGCTCTATCCCTACAATGATCTCTTCCATTCTAGCACTATCAGGCAAGTAGGGGCCCTTGCTCCCTGACCCACCCCTCCTGCCGTTCTACCGCCCACTCCTCTGCACCTTCCCCAAGAGCCCCCGGCCAGTTTGGCCCCCATCGCTGCTGCTACCACATACAGCTGGTTCCCTCACACTCCTACCGACAACCTCCACAAGCAGACCGGTCTCCTCCTGCCCGGCCGCTGTACCCACTTCCGGTCCATCACCAATTACGTAACTGGCCTGCGTGACGTCCTCCTCTCTCACTCTGCTCTCACCTTCTGTGCCCTGCTGACTCCGGCCTGACAACCTCACCAGCTTCAGCAGCACACTTCTGCTCCTCATCACTGCCCTGGAACGCCTCTCAGCCTTCAACTCTGGACTCGGCCTGCTCGGCAGCACAACCTCCTGGACGACCGTGGCCTTCCTGCCACACCGCTGGGATCCTCATCTGGTCCTTCTCCTTGCTCCAGTAAGCGTTTCTCCAACCAGCAGGCTCCTCTGCTCTCCGCTAACGCCACCACCCTAGCCAGCAGCTCCTTAACCGACGACATTAGGTAAGTCCTTATATTCTGATTTAATCTTCTGTCAGCTTCCTTCTGCCTTCTTTACTAAACTGCTGCCTTACTTCCTGTTCCTCTCTTATTTCTCCATTTCCACACTCCACCCCTCTCACCTGCACTTGACCCCAAATTTTGCGGGTCCACAGGAGGGGGGTCACCCACCCCTCCTTCCATGCTCTCATACAGGGTGAATTTACAAGTCAATGGTTAAAGGGACAGTAAAGTCATAATTAGACATTCATTATTAAAACAGAGCATACAATTTTAAACAACTATCAAATGAATTTTTATTAATTAATTTGCTTCCTTCTCTTGTTATCCTTTGCTGAAAGGTTTATCTAGGAAAGAAAGTTTAGGAGAAAAAAGAGGGCGCTAAAAGCTAAGTTCTCACCACACTTGGTCAAATAACAGGAAATACAAATACAAAAGTTGAACTGAATACCTTTACTAACAGTAAAATACAATTGAATACAACATTACACATTAAAATATGAATAATAAGATAGAAGGGACGTCTCCCTTTAAAATTGGATTACCACCTTAAAAAATATAAAAAAATCTGGAAAAAGGAATTTTGTTTAAATGTTTGAGCGTTGTAAAAAGATGCAGCAAGATTGTTACAATGTTAATATCGTTCTTGAGTGAAATCTTCACAGTCTTTGTAATATAGTTTCTTATGTTAACTGATCGAAAATGTTACAGTTCAGCAAATAATGTCAGCGTGAAGTTAGTATAGTAGAATTTTTCATAAGAGTTAAACGGTCATGTTGAACACCTTTTTATCAGGTTATACTCACACTTTTCCAAATGACTGTAATAACGGTTTGATAGCTTACACTTTTGGAGATTGTCAGAGGTAAACAGTATCACCAAAGTGTTAGTAACTTTTCTTACTTGCTTGAGTCGGCTGAACCAGGTCAGCGTGATTGGAAACTGCTTTCTTTGCTCCAAATTCCTATGCTTGAATCGGCTGAACCCGGTCAGCGTGATTGGAGGCTACAGAGTAAACTAGGTACCTCTGTACAGCACACGAGTGTGCTGTACAGAGGTACCTAGTTTACTCTGTAGCCCGCGCGTGATTCACGCTAAGTGCGGGTCTGTGGACTTTCGCTATCCCCTTGGAATCCTGCAATATCTGACACATAAGAGGTTTGAAAAAACAAGCTGTCTCCAATCACGCTGACCGGGTTCAGCCGATTCAAGCATAGGAATTTGGAGCAAAGAAAGCAGTTTCCAATCACGCTGACCTGGTTCAGCCGACTCAAGCAAGTAAGAAAAGTTACTAACACTTTGGAGATACTGTTTACCTCTGACAATCTCCAAAAGTGTAAGCTATCAAACCGTTATTACAGTCATTTGGAAAAGTGTGAGTATAACCTGATAAAAAGGTGTTCAACATGACCGTTTAACTCTTATGAAAAATTCTACTATACTAACTTCACGCTGACATTATTTGCTGAACTGTAACATTTTCGATCAGTTAACATAAGAAACTATATTACAAAGACTGTGAAGATTTCACTCAAGAACGATATTAACATTGTAACAATCTTGCTGCATCTTTTTACAACGCTCAAACATTTAAACAAAATTCCTTTTTCCAGATTTTTTTATATTTTTTAAGGTGGTAATCCAATTTTAAAGGGAGACGTCCCTTCTATCTTATTATTCATATTTTAATGTGTAATGTTGTATTCAATTGTATTTTACTGTTAGTAAAGGTATTCAGTTCAACTTTTGTATTTGTATTTCCTGTTATTTGACCAAGTGTGGTGAGAACTTAGCTTTTAGCGCCCTCTTTTTTCTCCTAAACTTTGTTTTCTTAGTGACAGTCTTGGGGTGACTGTTTTAGAGTGGCCTTGTTCTCTTTTAGCTATTAGCGCTATACTCCTGTGTTCATCTGTTTATCTAGGAAAGCTCAGGTGCAGCAAATAACCTAGGTTCTAGCTTCTAATTGGTGGCTGCATATACATACATACCGATTGTCATTTGCTCACCCATGTGTTCAGTTCGAAACCAGTAGTGCATTGCTGCTCGTTAAACAAACAATACCAAGAGAATGAAACTAATTTGATAATAGAAGTAAACGGGAAAGTTTTTAACAATTTAATTATGTCTAACAGATTATTTTTTTAATGTTTAGCCAAATTTCGTCCAAGCAGGCATTCAGTTTAGACGAATATTGGATTCGAATTTGTTACCATTATTTCCAATGGGAACAGTTAATATAGGCAATTAACTCCTGTATGACTAAAATCCAGCATTTAGTGCCTGACTGGCTGTCCCAATCATCAGCTATTAGTAATATTATAGCAGGACTGAACAGTGGACACATGAATGGATAGACCCCCTGTACATAATTGCAAACAAGAGAGCTTATTAACCAAACAATTTGTCCCCTTCTCCCCATTCCTGCACTTTTTTTGGAGGCAAACTACTTGAACAAATGAACAAATCGATTTCATGAAGCAATGATTTGTTTTTCGTCCATTTCGTCCAATTATGTATTCGGCTGCTCATATGTGAATTGATGCAACAAATCAGCAAAATTTAGAAAAATATGTATTTGCCTGAATGCACATCGCTAATGGTTGATATTTATAGTGAGATTGTTAGCATGGCGCAGTAATCATGTCAGAAAGTACGAATGGATAAAGCTATTTTAATATGTTCATTTCTACCATGTAATAGATTTCCATTAGTGAATGTACTAAAATGATTCATGTTGAATAACATAAAAGTTGTAGACAGTAGCACAAAATATTTGCTCAGGTAGTTGAGGTTTTCATTTGTTTCAACGCTATATACTCTACCTGTTAGTTTAATAGTATATTTAAGACTTAAAGGGAAAGTAAAGTCAAAATTAAAATTTCATGATTCAGGCAGGGAAATATTAAGCAAATTTCCAATTTTTTTCTATTTTTTAATTTGCTTCATACTCTTGGTATTCTTTGTTGCCTAGGTAGACTCAGAAGCAGCAATTCACTTCTGAAAGTTGGCTTCAGATTAGTGGCTTCACATACATGCCTTTTGTCATTGGCTTACCAGATGTGTTCAGCTAGCTCCCAGTACATCATTTTTGCACTTCAACAAAGGATACTAAGACAATTAAGTACATCTGATAATAGAAGTTAATTGGAAAGTTGTTTAAAATTATATGCTCTATCTGAACCATGAAAGGCAAATTTTAGTTTTCATAAAACAAATACATTACCACATATACACATACAGATATACCCCAATAATCCTTTCCCTTTCTATACAACAATAATAACTTATCCCTTCACCAACCCCAATGCTTTTTTTTTGTTTTGTTTTTTTATTATCCCTTGGTTCCATATTTATTAAGACTTTATTAAACATTAATTAATTTATTTCTAAAGCACTGTAAGGTGTATTTAAAAGAAAAGTAGCAAGCAAAAATAGTTAACACCAGATTTTCAACGGCTTCAAAAGAAAATTTTTTATACTGTATCAATACAGATTGCATGCCAAATCAAAACTTAAATGTCTTGTAATACCAACACAATGAGTGCACAGTATAGGGTGCGGTATGTATTGGGAAAATTAAAATGCTAACAGCAACTTGTATACCAGATTGATTGATATTGATTGCCTAGGGCTAAAAGCAGTATAGTGTATATTATTATTATACTTTAAAAAGCGACAACAAATCCTGCATCTCTGTCCAAGGGTGCAAAACATAAAAGTACAACGATAATACAATATTTGTAAGAGAAGAAACAATTTATTAAATAAATACAGGAGGAATTAAGGGTCCTATTCTGGTGGGAAGATACAATCTAGAACAGTGTTTTATGAAAGTGTGAGATGGGCACTAGAGCATAAGATGGGGGGGCGCAGGAGCATTGGCGCTTTGCACTATCCTAGAATGATTTTTACGAGTCGACAATGACACATGTCATGGTGGAATAAGGCAAAGGGCGGGATGTAGGTGGAAGAAAGGCACTGAGGTAAAAAATGCTCAGAGGCTGCTTTATGTTTGTTGTTTTAGGACTAAATTACAAGTGGAGAGCTAATTTATCACACGCCCCCAAACGGGCAAATTCACCCATTTGCAGGCGCGCGATAAATAACCAGCCATTACAAGTGGTAGCAATTAGCACTCCGAAAATTAACCAGAGGTCAGACCTCTGGTAATTTTTTTAAAAAGTGCACCAATTGTCCCCAAACTTTAGTGTTTTTTATCCATTATTATTAAAAAAATAAAATAATAATGGCATCTTTAATTTTGTTTATATAAAACTGTATGAAGCAGTATTATGGGGTAAAAGTTATCGGATGTGGGTTGTTAAAAGTGCCTTTACAAAGCGGTCTATGGGAACTGTGTGCTCCCTGTAAATATATATGTAAATGCTTAAATACATATATATTTATGTATTAATATGTGTATATAAACATATAAACACATTAATATATATGTATATAAGCATTTACATATATATTTACACTTTGCTGCCCATCGCTGCACGATTTACAACCTTCCCTGCGCTAGGTCTCATGCCATATCTCTATTACAAAGTGGAGAGATATCTTGCGTTCCTCTTGTATTCTGTCCCTTAATCAGTAACTTGTGTTTAACACAGGAGTAACAAAGTGCAAAGGGAAACGTGGTTAAGTAGCTGTGTGTGAACTCTGGATCAGATACACATTCCCCAAATTAAAACCTAAAATAAATATTACAATTTTCTATAAAAAGGAAAAATAAAGTAACATCTATTAGGGGGCGCTGACTTGTATATTTTGTCAGAGGGGAGGCCCCCCACCTGAGGCTACAAAAACCCCTGATGTAGAAGATTGCAATATATATATATATATATATATATATATATATATATATATATATATATATATATATATATATTTACATATACTGAGCTCAAGCTCTCTTTTAATGTGCCTTCCATCCAACAATTGTTTTCTAGAAATGCTTTAGATTGTCAAAGCTATGTTTCCAGGCTTGTCTTTTTCTCTTCTGTAAAAAGAAATGTTATACAGTTAGGGCAGGATTTTTACTTTGTAGGTGAATCTTTAGATATACACCTCCTTGACACTTTCCTGTCTCACCTTCCCTGGTCATGCACCTTATCCCTATATTATGTCCCAACAATCCCTATAGCATGTCCCCAACACAGCAACATTTTTTTTTCCTATAGACCTCTTTATTTCACATTTATTGAGCCTCAATTCACCCTTGATTTATGTATTTCCAGAACATTTTAAGGTGTTTTTAAATGCACAATAAATGCAACACATTATTGATTGCACAGGGCCAAGTACAAAAATGTCCCCCGCTCTGCACTTGACAGGTAATATAATATGTAAGTACAAATGTCTAATGGTGTGTACATTAGTTATATATTTAGACCACTTTTCTTTTAATTTTACTCTGACCATTGCAATTTTTCCACTACTCCACTACTATAATCAATTTCTTAACTGCTGATATACTTTCATTTGTCTTTAAAAGGACAGTGTAATTTCTCACCCTCAAATGTGTTTCCAATGATCTATTTTACCTACTGGAGTGTATTGAATTGTTTACAAACAGATCTTTTGCCTTTATTTTCTCAATTGAAATAGCTTATTTTTATTATTGTATCCCCACCTATACTGAACATTTTTTAATTTAAGTTCTGGTGAAAAAAAGCATATAAACAAAGAGATGTAGATACATTAATGCTCCCAGAGGGAGCTGTGGCAGAGAGGAACTAAAATGTTGATTTTCCATTGTTCTCTCTAACAATTGGCCTTTGAGTAAACAGTAATAAAAACTATAAGGAAAACTTTATTTAAATAAGTAGACATAGAAGCTATCTAGCTCTGCTCTCAATACAAGCTCAGCCCATTTCTTTTGGATGTGGTTTTATTAAGCAATACCAGCTATTCCACATACCAAAGTGAGAAATTCCCCAAGCATTTTAAACTCTGCAGCTTTAACAAGTCAATGGAAACACATTGGGCCATAATACAAGCTTTAAATGGTTTATGGTACATGGGGAAGTTTTTGACTAGAAAGGGGTTTCAATGTGTATGCGAGTGTGTGTGTCTAAATATGTGTATGTGTGTATGTATACATTATATATATATATATATATACGCACACATATATATATATATATATATATATATATATATATATATATATGCACACATATATATATATATATATATATATATATATATATATATACATATATAAATATGTATATATATATATATATATATATATATATACATATGTATATATATATATATATATATGTAAGCAATGGAATGCACTCACTGGTCTTTTTAACAAACCTGAAGTTTAATGTAACGTATCCCCTTCCTCAGACAGTGAAACATAGTGGCAAACAAACTTTTAAAGCACACCTGTCCAATGAAACACAAACCCCACCCCCAATTACAGCAAAAAAAAACGCCAAAGGGTAGTCATAGCAGCCAAAGTAAACAGAGTAAGCAACTTGGTCTGATCGCTCCTCAGTATTTTCTATGTGTGTGGTCCTTTGCCGGCTATAATCATTACTTTTGTGTACACTCGTTTTAAAGTGCTCTATGTTTCATATGTTTTATGTTCACATATATGTGTCTTTTTGGGCATTCTCACTTGTTTGTATATATGCACTTGTCACAGCATTATTTATTTCACTGTTTCCTCAGGATTACATTGAGGATCATATCATATTGTTTTGTAACATGATGTAGGAAAGTCACATGACACCAAGTTGCTTACTCTGTTTACTTTGACTGCTATGACTACCCTTTGGTGTTTGTTTTTTTTGCTGTAATTGGGGGTGGGGTTTGTGTTTCATTGGACAGGTGTGCTTTAAAAGTTTGTTTGCCACTGTGTTTCACTGTCTGAGGAAGGGGATACGGTCCCCGAAATGTTACATTAAACTTCACGTTTGTTAAAAAGACCAGTGAGTGCATTCCATTGCTTACATATATTACTTTACTGTCTGCACCCTGGCAGTTGTAGTTGAAGTGAGAGTGCTCTTCATTTGCTATTTTATATATATATATATATATATATATATATATATACAGTATATGTCTATATAAGTGTATACATTTGTATTTACAGTATCTCACAAAAGTGAGTACACTCCTCACATTTTTTGTAAGTGTACAGCCTGTATAACAGTGTAAATTTGCTGTCCCCTCAAAATATCTTAACAGACAGACATTAAGGTCTAAATCGTAGGCAACAAAAGTGGGTACACCCCTAAGTGGAAATGTCCAAATAGGGCCCAAAGTGTCAATATTTTGTGCGGTCACTATTATTTTCCAGCACTGCCTTAACCCTCTTGGGCATGGAGTTCACAGAGCTTCACAGGTTGCCACTGAAGTCCTCTTCCACTCCTCCATGATGACATTACAGAGCTGATGGATGTTAGAGACCTTTCTTCTCCCCCACCTTCTGTTTGAGGATGCCCCACAGATGCTCAATAGGGTTTAAGTCTGGCGACATGCTTGGCCAGTCCATCAACTTTACCCTCAGCTTCTTTAGCAAGGCAGTGGTCATCTTGGAGGTGTGTTTGGGGTCGTTATCATGTTGGAATACTGCCCTGCGGCCCAGTTTCCTAAGGGAGGGGATTATGCTCTGCTTCAGTATGTCCCACAGTAAATGTTGGCATTCAAGATTCCATCAATGAACTGTAGCTCCCCAGTGCCGGCAGCACTTATGGAGGCCCAGATCATACCACTCCCACCACCATGCTTTACTGTAGGCAAGAAACACTTGTCTTTGTACTCCTCACCTGGTTGCCACCACACACGCTTGACATCATCTGAACCTTTGCAGGCTTTCTTGTGCATCACTTTAGAAGAGGCTTCCTTCTGGGATGACAGCCATGCAGACCAATTTGATGCAGTGAGCAGAGTATGGTCTAAGCACTGACAGGCTGACCCCCACCCCTTAAACCTCTGCAGCAATGCTGGCAGCATTCATACATCTTTTTCCCAAAGACATCCTCTGGATATAGGATGCCGAGCACGTGCACTCAACTAATACAAGCTTTAAAAGGTTTATGGTATATGGGAAAGTGTTTGACTAGAAAGAGGTTTCAATGTGTATGTGAGTGTGTGTGTCTAAATATGTGTATGTGTGTATGTATACCTATATATATATATATATATATATATATATATATATATATATATATACAGTATATGTCTATATAAGTGTATACATTTGTATTTACAGTATCTCACAAAAGTGAGTACACCCCTCACATTTTTGTAAATATTTTATTATATCTTTTCATATGACAACACTGAAGAAATTACACTTTGCTACAATGTAAAGTAGAAAGTGTACAGCCTGTATAACAGTGTAAATTTGCTGTCCTCTCAAAATAACTTAACAGACAGCCATTAATGTATAAACCATTGGCAACAAAAGTGGGTACACCCCTAAGTGGAAATGTCCAAATTGGGCCCAACGTGTCAATATTTTGTGTGGCCACCATTATTTTCCAGCACTGCCTTAACCCTCTTGGGCATGGAGTTCACCAGAGCTTCACAGGTTGCCACTGGAGTCCTCTTCCACTCCTCCATGACAACATCATGGAGCTGGTGGATGTTAGAGACCTTGTGCTCCCCCACCTTCTGTTTGAGGATGCCCCACAGATGCTCAATTTTCAAGGGTTTAGGTCTGGAGACATGCTTGGCCAGTCCATCGCCTTTACCCTCAGCTTCTTTAGCAAGGCAGTGGTTGTCTTGGAGGTGTGTTTGGGGTTGTTATCATGTTGGAATAATGCCCTGCGGCCCAGTCTCCTAAGGGTGGGGATCATGCTCTGCTTCAGTATGTCACAGTAAATGTTGGCATTCATGGTTCCATTAATGAACTGTAGCTCCCGAGTACCGGCAGCACTTATGCAGGCCCAGATCATAACACTCTCACCATCATGCTTTACTGTAGGCAAGACACACTTTTCTTTGTACTCCTCACCTGGTTGCCACCACACACGCTTGACACCATCTGAACCAAATAAGTTTATCTTGGTCTCATCGGACCACAAGACATGGTTCCAGTAATCCATGTCCTTAGTCTGCTTGTCTTCAGCAAACTGTTTGCAGGCTTTTTGTGCATCATCTTTAGAAGAGGCTTCCTTCTGGGATGACAGCCATGCAGAACAATTTGATGCAGTGAGCAGAGTATGGTCTAAGCACTGACAGGCTGACCCCCCCCACCCCTTCAACCTCTGCAGCAATGCTGGCAGCACTCATACGTTTTTCCCTCAAAGACAACCTGTGGATATACAGGGAGTGCAGAATTATTAGGCAAATGAGTATTTTGACCACATCATCCTCTTTATGCATGTTGTCTTACTCCAAGCTGTATAGGCTCGAAAGCCTAATACCAATTAAGCATATTAGGTGATGTGCATCTCTGTAATGAGAAGGGGTGTGGTCTAATGACATCAACACCATATATCAGGTGTGCATAATTATTAGGCAACTTTCTTTCCTTTGGCAAAATGGGTCAAAAGAAGGACTTGACAGGCTCAGAAAAGTCAAAAATAGTGAGATATCTTGCAGAGGGATGCAGCACTCTTAAAATTGCAAAGCTTCTGAAGCGTGATCATTGAACAATCAAGCGTTTCATTCAAAATAGTCAACAGGGTTGCAAGAAGCGTGTGGAAAAACCAAGGCGCAAAATAACTGCCCATGAACTGAGAAACGTCAAGCGTGCAGCTGCCAAGATGCCACTTGCCACCAGTTTGGCCATATTTCAGAGCTGCAACATCACTGGAGTGCCCAAAAGCACAAGGTGTGCAATACTCAGAGACATGGCCAAGGTAAGAAAGGCTGAAAGACGACCACCACTGAACAAGACACACAAGCTGAAACGTCAAGACTGGGCCAAGAAATATCTCAAGACTGATTTTTCTAAGGTTTTATGGACTGATGAAATGAGAGTGAGTCTTGATGGGCCAGATGGATGGGCCCGTGGCTGGATTGGTAAAGGGCAGAGAGCTCCAGTCCGACTCAGACGCCAGCAAGGTGGAAGTGGAGTACTGGTTTGGGCTGGTATCATCAAAGATGAGCTTGTGGGGCCTTTTTGGGTTGAGGATGGAGTCAAGCTCAACTCCCAGTCCTACTGCCAGTTTCTGGAAGACACCTTCTTCAAGCAGTGGTACAGGAAGAAGTCTGCATCCTTCAAGAAAAACATGATTTTCATGCAGGACAATGCTCCATCACACGCGTCCAAGTACTCCACAGCGTGGCTGGCAAGAAAGGGTATAAAAGAAGAAAATCTAATGACATGGCCTCCTTGTTCACCTGATCTGAACCCCATTGAGAACCTGTGGTTCATCATCAAATGTGAGATTTACAAGGAGGGAAAACAGTACACCTCTCTGAACAGTGTCTGGGAGGCTGTGGTTGCTGCTGCACGCAATGTTGATGGTGAACAGATCAAAACACTGACAGAATCCATGGATGGCAGGCTTTTGAGTGTCTTTTGTTGGAAAAGGGATCACCCCTAATAAAATTACTTGTAAACGCAATCAGGTGTAGTTAATTACCTTCTCAACTGCACACACAAAGCCATTTGACCTTCAACTGTGATCAGCTGTGGGCATATTGATTAGCTCAGCATGAAAAGAGCTTTCCTGGAGCATCTCAGTCCCAGGTAGTGCAACTGAAGCAAACAATCAACTATGGGTGGCAACGCACTGTCAAAAGATCTCTGGGATAATGTTGTGGACAGACACAAATCAGGAGATGGATACAAGAAAATATCAAAGATTTTTAAAAAAGCCTAGAAGCACAGTGAAGTCTATTATTAAGAAGTGGAAGGTATTTGGTACAACACAGACCCTCTCTGGATCAGGACATTGCTCCAAACTGGATAAAAGAGCCAAGAGGAAACTGGTCAGAGAGGCTACCAAGTGGCCCTCAGCAACTCTGAAGCAGTTGCAAGAATTTATGACAAAGAGTGGTCATTGTGTGCATGTGACAACAATATCACCAATTATCCACAAATGTGGCTTGTATGGGAGAGTTGCAAGAAAAAAGTCACTCCTCAAGAAAGGTCACATGCAGTCATGACTGAGCTTTGTCATAACCCCCCTAGGAGATTCTGAGGCCACGTGGTCTTACGGTCAGATAAGACTAAAATTTAATTATTTGGCCTCAACACCAAACAATATTTCTGGTGGAAATCCAATAAAGCTCACCATCTAAATAACACCATACCTACAGTAAAGCATGGAGGTGGCAATATCCTGTTATGGGGGTGTTTATCTGTGGCAGGCACTGGAGCATTTGTCAGGATAAAAGGAATAATGGATGGAGCAAAATAAAGTCAAATTATTGAGGAAAATATCCTGCCCTCTGCAAGGAAGTTGTCAATAGGAAGAAGGTTTATCTTCCAACATGACAACGACCCAAAGCTTTCAGCAAAAATGAACACACAGTGGTTGAAGGAGAAATAGGTGAATGTCCTTGCATAGCTTAGTCATAGCCCAGACTTAAGCCCCATTAAATATCTGTGGCATGACTTGAAGACTGCAGTCCACAAACGGTCACTATCAAATGTCCACAAACGGTCACTATCAAATGTAACGGGACTGGAGCATGTATTTACAGATATATATATATATATATATATATATATATATATATATATATATATATATATATATATATATATATGTGTGTGTGTGTGTTTATACATGTTTTAATGTTTGTAAAATAGTCTACCATACCTTTATATTGCATATTCTGCAAGAAATACAATATATCATAATATGTATCCTGTGCATGTTTTCAAATAATTTTGTTGGCTCAAAATCCAAGATTCCAATTACATTTCCAGTAGCTTTAAATCTGCAGTTCATCTTAGCTGATGACTTCCCGGCTTAGAAGAACTGTTCTCTGACCTGTATTTTGAACAAGAAATACAAAAAGAGCATTTTATACATTATCAAAAAAAAACACTGCATGAAGAACACCTCTTGTCATCTAGTTTTGTCTATGTAACTGTATTCCTTTATGCTCATTTTGAAAAGTAATAAGAAAATACCTTAGGATGCATATTTTTTTAGTTCCATTTTTAGTTTTTTTTTTAGCAAAAGAGACAATGGCATCTATTTATCAAGCCGTCAACCGCAAATACACTGGAATTCCGCAGAATATTTGTGGGGAGACTGATTCACCTTAGTTATCAAACCCTACACACCGGCAAAAGTAGAATTTTGTGACGTAACATACGATCCGCCAGACTCAGTCCGACACAGATCGATGCTTACGTCATTACAGATGTTACGAACGCAAGTTTGGCACAATCTGACTACTTTTGTAAGTTATCAAAAATCTACCAGGTACGCTGCCACTATTCTGGCCCAGCGTACCTGGTTTTCAAACCGCCGCCCTGGATTGAAAACCATCAGCTATTAGCCAATCGGAATTAAGGTAGGAACAATCCTATTGTCTGATGCAATCAGCCAATAGGATTGAGCTTGCATTCTAAGTTTATTTAGTTGCGGCGGGGTCTGGGAGCGATGGGATAGGGGTTAATAACTTTCATTTAGGTGGTGGCGGTGTAGGGGGGCGGATTAGGGGTTAATAAGTATAATGTAGGTGGCGGCGGTGTAGGGGGGCGGCAGATTAGGGGTGTTTAGACTCGGGGTACATGTTAGGGTGTTAGGTGTAAACAATCCCATAGGAATCAATGGGATATCGGGCAGCAGCGAACATAAGCTTTCACTGCTTTCCGACTCCCATTGATTCCTATGGCATCCGCCACCTCCAGGGTAGCAGATTGAAAACCAGGTACGCTTGGCCGGAATAGGGGCGAGCGTACCTGGTAGATATTTGATAACTTACAAAAGTAGTCAGATTGTTCCGAACTTGGGTTCGGAACATCTGTAATGACGTAAGCATCGATCTGTGTCGGACTGAGCCTGGCGGATTGTATATTACGTCACAAAATTCTACTTTTGCCGGTGTGTAGGGTTTGATAACTAAGGCGAATCAGGCTTGCCACAAATACGCTTGGAATTCCAGCGTATTTGCGGTTGACGGCTTGATAAATAGATACCAATGTATTATGCTTTAATATCACACTTAAATATGTAAACCAATCAAATAACATATAATTGTATGTAAGAGGGCATCCATTACTGTTTGTATCATGATTTGAACACACCATTCCCATTAGAAGAGTTTCTTGCAATTGAGTAATAATGAGAGACTAAGTTCAGTGTTATATATATATATATGCACACACACATATAAGCACACACACACACACACACATACACACATACACACATACACACACACACACACACACATACACACACACAGACACATAGACACACAGACACACACAAATATACACTCATACACATACACACCTATACACACATACACACACACACACACTCATACACACACGCACATTCATACATACACACATAAACACAGACACACACACATATACACACATACACACACATAGACACACATACACAAACATAGACACATAGGGGCCTAGTTATCAACGCGTCTACTTTACCTGCCTTCGCCGGTTCAATACGCCCGCCTAAGCTCGCGGACCTGCAAAATTTCGCCTAAGTTATAAATAAAGCTGTCAAAAAGCTGCGCACCAAGTATGGGGTGATGAGCAGCGGATTGTGAAAGTTATCACTCATCCGATCTCGCTGCTCTTCGGCTTTTTCCCAGCTTTATTGCTAGCCTGTCACTAAGCACCCACACTAACTACACTGTTCTACCCCCTATACCGGTGCCCCCAGAGCCCCCCGCAACTCAATAAAGTTATTAAATCCTAAACCGCCGCTCCTAGACCCCGCCGCCACTCTTATAAATGTATTAACCCCTAAACCGCCACTCCCGGACACAGCCGCGACCTACATTCTACCTAGTAACCCCTATCCTGCCCCCTCTATACAGCCACCCTCTATAATAAAGTTATTAACCCCTATCCTGCCGATCCCGGACCTCGCCACAACTAAATAAATAGTTTAACCCCTAAACTGCCGCTCCTGGACCCCGCCGCAACCTATATTAAACTTATTAACCCCTAATCTGCCGCCCCAACGTCGCCGCCACTATATTAAATTTATTAACCTCTAAACCTAAGTCTAACCCTAACCCTAATACCCCCTAACTTAAATATTAATTAAATAAATCTAAATAAATATAACTCTTATTAACTAAATTAATCCTATTTAAAACTAAATACTTACCTTTAAAATAAACCCTAATATAGCTACAATATAAATAGTTATTAACTATTTAATAGCTACCTAGCTAAAATAAAGAGAAATTTACCTGTAAAATAAAAAATAACCTAAGTTACAATTACACCTAACACTACACTATACTTAAATAAATTAATCCTATTTAAAACTAAATACTTACCTGTAAAATAAACCCTAAGATAGCTACAATGTAATTAATAATTACATTGTAGCTATTTTAGGATTTATATTTATTTTACAAGTAACTTGGTATTTATTTTAGCTTGTTAGAATAGTTATTAAATAGTTATTAACTATTTAATAACTACCTAGCTAAAAGAAATACAAAATTATAAAATAATTAAATTACCTACAAATAACTACAATTAAATACAATTACATAAACTAACTAAAGTACAAAAAATAAAAAAAGCTAAGTTACAAACATTTTAAAAATATTACAACAATTTTCAGCTAATTACACCTAATCTAAGCCCCCTAATTAAATAATAAAGCCCCCCAAAATAAAAAAATTCCCTACCCTATTCTAAATTAAAAAGTTCAAAGCTCTTTTACCTTACCAGCCCTTAAAAGGGCCTTTTGCAGGGCATGCACCAAAGAAAACTTCTCTTTTGCCTGTAAAATAAAAATACAACCCCCCCAACATTAAAACCCACCACCCACATACCCCTAATCTAACCCAAACCCCCCTTAAAAAAACCTAACACTACCCCCCTTAAGATCATCCTACCTTTAGTCATCTTCAGCCAGCCAACCATCGATGGAACCGAAGAGGAGATCCGGAGCGGCAGAAGTCATCATCCAAGGGGCGCTGAAGAAATCTTCTATCCGATGAAGTCATGGTGGTGGGTTTTTAATGTTGGGGGGGGGTTGTATTTTTCTTTTACAGGCAAAAGAGCGGAATTCTTTGGGGCATGCCCCGCAAAAGGCCCTTTTAAGGGCTCATAAGGTAAAAGAGCTTTGAACTTTTTAATTTAGAATAGGGTAGGGATTTTTTTTATTTTGGGGGGCTTTGTTATTTTATTAGGGGGCTTAGATTAGGTGTAAGTAGCTTAAAATTGTTGTAATATTTTTTAAATGTTTGTAACTTATTTTTTTATTTTTTGTAACTTAGCTTTTTTTATTTTTTGTACTTTAGTTAGTTTATGTAATTGTATTTAATTGTAGTTATTTGTAGGTAATTTTTTTCATTATTTTAATGATAGTGTAGTGTTAGGTTTAATTGTAACTTAGGTTAGGATTTATTTTACAGGTAATTTTGTATTTCTTTTAGCTAGGTAGTTATTAAATAGTTAATAACTATTTAATAACTATTCTAACTAGCTAAAATAAATACAAAGTTACCTGTAAAATAAATATAAATCCTAAAATAGCTACAATGTAATTATTAATTATATTGTAGCTATCTTAGGGTTTATTTTACAGGTAAGTATTTATTTTTAAATAGGAATAATTTATTAAAGTATAGTGTAGTGTTAGGTGTAATTGTAACTTAGGTTAGGATTTATTTTACAGGTAAATTTCTCTTTATTTTAGCTAGGTAGCTATTAAATAGTTAATAACTATTTAATAGCTATTGTACCTAGTTAAAATAAATTGAAAGTTGCCTGTAAAATAAAAATAAATCCTAAGATAGCTGCAATATAATTATTATTTATATTGTAGCTATATTAGGGTTTATTTTAAAGGTAAGTATTTAGTTTTAAATAGGATTAATTTAGTTAATAAGAGTTATATTTATTTAGATTTATTTAATTAATATTTAACATAGGGGGGTTTTAGGGTTAGTGTTAGACTTAGGTTTAGGGGTTAATAATTTTATTACAGTGGCGGCGGTGTAGTGGGGGGCAGGATAGGGGTTAATACATTTATTATAGGTGGCGACGGTATATGGGGGCAGGATAGGGGTTAATAGGTATCATGTAGGTGGTGGCGGGGTCTGGGAGCAGCGGTTTAGGGGTTAATACATATATTATAGTTGCGGCGGGGACCGGGAGTGGCGGTTTAGGGGTTAACATATTTAGTGTAGCTTGCGGTGGGCTCCGGGAAGGGTTTAGGGGTTAATCAGTTTATTAGAGTGGCGGTGGGCTCCGGGAGCGGCGGTTTAGGGGGTTATAACTTTATTTAGTTGCGGCGGTGTAGGGGGGACAGATTAGGGGTGTTTAGACTCGGGGTACATGTTAAGGGTAGGTGTAGACAGCTCCCATAGGAATCAATGGGATGTCGGGCAGCAGCGAACATGAACTTTCACTATGGTCAGACTCCCATTGATTCCTATGGGATCTGCCGCCCCCAGGGCGGCGGATTGAAAACCAGGTACGCTGGGCCGGAAAAGTGCCGAGCGTACCTGTTAGTTTTTTGCTAACTAGCAAAAGTATTCAGATTGTGCCGCACTTGTGTGCGGAACATCTGGAGTGACGTAAGAATCGATCTGTGTCGGACTGAGTCCGGCGGAACGAAGCTTACGTCACTAAATTCTACTTTTGCTGGTATCTAGGGCTAGATAACTTAGGTGAATCAGCCTCGCCACAAATACGTTGCGGAATTCAAGCGTATTTGAGGTTGACGGCTTGATAACTAGGCCCCATAGACACACACACACATAGACACACACAAATATACACTCATACACATACATACACACACACATACACACTCTCACACACAAACACACATACACACATAAATATATTAGTTTTAAAAAAAATAACAACAAAATTTAGTAAAATTGAATAAAATATAAGATTTACTTGAGAAAATTGGAGGAGAAAGGAAAACTATGACAAAAGTAATACGTTGCCGGCAAATTGCTAAGAAAACTGCCATGTAATAAACCAAAAATATATAGATCACTACATATAAAATTCTAGAAGAAGAGGAGGTGTAAGACAATGGTAATCTTGGGGAAAAAAAGTATTTGAAAATAAGGTAACGACGACAAAGGCCTTGTTCCCATTCAGGTGGTAAAGTTTGGAAACTGGTGGTAACATATAAATTACCCATAGACTTTAATGGAGATAAATATTTTTACCACCATTTTCCAAACTTTACCACCTCAATAGAAACTAGGTCAAAGTTGGATTGGTAGTTAAATAATGCTCATAACATGCTGAAAATAGATAAAAATAAAGGAAGAGGGGAAAAGGGGGTTTACCACGGGGTACATAATGAAAGAAATGTTTTATATATATATATTTTTTTTTTTTTTTTAAAGAACAACAAGGAAATAAATAGAAACAAAAACAAGAAAATGATAACAGATATAAAGATGAAATTATTTCCAAGATCTACATTGAACTTAAGGATATTGCAACACTCTCCAATTACATTTAACCTTAGAGATTACCTAGAGCATTTTCTTTAAAGGGACATTAAACACTTTCAGATAGTAATATATAAAGATAAATCGTATATATTTAAAATACTCATTATTCAATTTTTCCTCTTTTCCTGTAATTCCATTCTTAAATTGTGAGCTATTCAGTTGCTGTTAGAAATGGAAGTGTATCACACTGTTATGATCCACACAGCCATTGGCTGCACATATAGTCACCTATTTATAACTGTCCCTAATTGGCTACAGCAGAGAAGGTAATCTAAGTTTCAACATGGAAGCTCCCATTGTTTTTTAGAAACTAAACTAAAACTTTACTCTTATTTTGTCAATATTTAAATAGCTAATGAAACTTTAAAAAATACATCTACTTGTTATTCTCAGACTAGTCTATTGTTTGAATGCATTATTCTATCTAGCATTTATTTTGGGCTAGATTATGAGTGGAGAGCAAATGTTTGTGCATGAGCAATTTCGTGTTTTTGCTTTTGTTTGCTCTCGTTAAATTTTGCTCATATTATAAGTTTAAAGTAAATGCAATTGCTTGAGTGCCGTTTAAGTTAACGCTAGTCGGATTAGTGTGTCCTCAGAGTTGTGTTTCACAAAACAAAGAAGTGCCCCAAAACACATAAAAATAGTTACACTTAAAATAACACTATTTAATAAAAAAATATTAAAAAGAATATTGCACAAAAAGTAATAAGGGCTAAAATATATGAGATCTCAGATGTTAGTAAAAAAAGGCAGGCAAAGGGCTTTAACATAGAGATACATACATATACATGTCTAAAGATGTGTGTATATATATATATATATATATATATATATATATATATATAAGTGTTCACTCAAATATAGACTTAGACACAAATAAATTAAATAAGTGAAAATGCCAAAACAACTGTGTAAAATAAAAAAAATAAAAAAAGGATGTAGTCCCTAAATCCACAGGTTGAGATTTCCTCAAACTTCTTTTGAGTGCAAGGTTAATCCCGATAATCTACCTCAGGGGAAAAAAGGAAAAAAAGACAATAGCGAAGTCTGTTTAAAAAAAAAGCAACAATTGTTTTTATGAGTGGTCAGGTACTCACAAAATGTTGAGATATAATCCAACTCTTAGGGTCCGATTTATACGGAGCTTGATGCCCCTTGTTTCCGGCGAGCCGACTGCTACATAACTTGTCCACCTGCTCTGAGGCCGCGGACAGAAATCAACCCGATCAAATAATCTGCCCCCCTACACCGGTTGATTGACACCCCCTGCTAGCGGCCTATTGGCCGTGAATTTGCAGGGGACGGCATTACACCAGTAGTTCACAAGAACTGCTGGTGCAATGATAAATGCCGACAGCGTATGCTGTCTGCATTTATCGATGTGCAGCGGACATAATATGCTACATTGTATCATGTCCACTCGCACTATGTTAAATATACCCCTTAATGGTTAGGCAGGTAGTTATCAGGACCCTCAGCATTCCCTTTTGGTGTATGTCTTCCAAGTATGCAGAGAAATAACACAAAAAACAAACAATAGTGAAGGCTGTTTTTTTAAAAGGGGAATATAGTCTTATTGACTAGTACTCAAACAACATTGAGCTGTAACTTATCTCTAAATGGTTAAAGGGACACTAAACCCAACTTTTTGCTTTCATGATTCAAATAGAACATGCAATTTTAAGCAACTTTCAAATTTACTCCTATTATAAATTTTTCTACGTTCTCTTGCTATCTTTATTTAAAAAGCAGGAATGTGATGCATAGGAGCCGGCCCGTTTTTGATTGAGAACTTGGGATATGCTTGCTTATTGGTGGGTAAATATAAGCCTCCAATAAGCAAGCACTATCTATGGTGCTGAACCTTAAATGGGCTGGCTGCTAAGATTTACATTCCTGCTTTTAAAATAAAGATAGCAAGAGAACAAAGAAAAATTGATAATAGGAGTAAATTAGAAAGTTGCTTAAAATCCCATTCTCTATCTGAATCATGAAATAAAAAAAATTGGGTTCAGTGTCTCTTTAAGCAGGTAGGTATTTAGCTCCTCAGCTTCCTCTAGATAAAGCAGGAACAGTAGCTCATAAGAATAAAATATTTATTACAAATACATAAAATTTACAGGACAAAGGACAATACTGTGTACAGGTATTACAGCTAATATCTTACGTTCAGCAACATTTATCATGCACATACCACATTAGGGGTAACTTGTTTTGTAGAGGGGGGGTTGTAATTTTCTTTTTTGTAAAATAGCTGAATTATCTATAGGGCAAAGCCCTACAAAAGACAATTTTAAGTGCTATTGTAATTTGTTTTATTGTTAGGGTTTGTTTGTTTTTTGCTTTGGGTGGGTTTTAATTTATGGGGCATGTAGATCAGTGTTAGGTATAATGGTGTTCTTTTATTTTGGATACTGGATTTTATTATTTTCTGTAACATATATTTTTTATTTTAACTTAGTTTTTCCCCTGTAACTTAAGGTGTTTAGTTTAGAGAGGGAGGGGGTTAGGTAGAGAAGGGTTAGTTTGCGTTGCGGGTTGTGGTAGTTTAGGGTTATTTTTTTTTTTCAGTCACTTAGATTTTTTTTTCTTGTAATTTAGCGGGTTTAGTTAGAGGGGAGGGGTTAGGTAGAGAAGTATTAGTTTCCGTTGGGGGTTGTGGCAGTTTAGGGTTAAAAATGTAGGGTATTACAATTAACAGACAATAAACACTGAAATTGTAATATAAAATATATAATTAATCACAGTAAAACAGATTTGCATTACACGTTATATCTGTATTTTTTTCCATTTTCCTATAATATAACTCTAAATAAAATTACCAATTTTCCAATTCTGAGGGCCGGAAGTGCCCACAATGGAATGTTTACTTACATAATGGCAGTGGCTAACCTTTTCTACTCCAATAACAAGCCTGGATTGTCTCTTCCAAATAAAGCAAGTGTTCATGAATTATTTTTTTCTACACTGACATACGCCTAGATTTAGAGTTTTGTCGGTAATGACCCGCGTAGCTAACGCATGCTTTATTTTCCCCGCACCTTTTAAATACCGCTGGTATTTAGAGTTCACATAATGGCAGGGTTTTCAGTGCGTTAGGCTCCAAAAAGGGAGCGTAGAGCATAATTTAACGCCACTCCAACTCTAGATACCAGCGGTGCTTACGGACGCGGCCAGCTTAAAAAACGTGCTCGTGCACGATTCCCCCATAGGAAACAATGGGGCTGTTTGAGCTGAAAAAAACACCTGCAAAAAATCAGCGTTCAGCTCTTAACGCAGCCCCATTATTTCCTATGGGGAAACACTTCCTACGTCTGCACCTAACACTCTAACATGTACCCCGAGTCTAAACACCCCTAACCTTACACTTATTAACCCCTATTCTGCCGCCCCCGCTATCGCTGACCCCTGCATATTTTTTTTAACCCCTAATCTGCCGCTCCGTAAACCGCCGCTACCTACATTATCCCTGTGTACCCCTAATCTGCTGCCCCTAACACCGCCGACCCCTATATTATATTTATTAAACCCTAATCTGCCCCCCACAACGTTGCCTCCACCTGCCTACACTTATTAACCCCTAATCCGCCTCACTCCCGCCTCAATAACCCTATAATAAATAGTATTAACCCCTAATCTGCCCTCCCTAACATCGCTGACACCTAACTTCAAGTATTAACCCCTAATCTGCCGATCGGAGCTCACCGCTAGTCTAATAAATTTTTTAACCCCTAAAGCTAAGTCTAACCCTAACACTAACACCCCCCTAAGTTAAATATAATTTAAATCTAACGAAATAAATTAACTCTTATTAAATAAATTATTCCTATTTAAATCTAAATACTTACCTGTAAAATAAACCCTAATATAGCTACAATATAAATTATAATTATATTGTAGCTATTTTAGGATTAATATTTATTTTACAGGCAACTTTGTATTTATTTTAACCAGGTACAATAGCTATTAAATAGTTAAGAACTATTTAATAGCTACCTAGTTAAAATAATTATAAAATTACCTGTAAAATAAATCCTAACCTAAGTTACAATTAAACCTAACACTACACTAGCAATAAATTAATTAAATACAATTCCTACAAATAACTACAATTAAATAAACTAACTAAAGTACAAAAAAAAAAAAAAGAACTAAGTTACAAAAAATTGGAACAGCCAATAGAATGCGAGCTCAATCTGATTGGCTGATCGGATCAGCCAATCGGATTGAACTTGATTCTGATTGGCTGATTCCATCAGCCAATCAGAATATTCCTACCTTAATTCCGATTGGCTGATAGAATCCTATCAGCCAATCGGAATTCGAGGGACGCCATCTTGGATGACGTCATTTAAAGGAACCGTCATTCGGCTAGTAGGCGTCGGTTGAAGAGGATGTTCCGCGTCGGCTTGGAAGAAGATGGCTCGCTCCGCTCCGGAAGAAAGAAGATTGAAGATGCGGCTTGATAGAAGACTTCATCCCGATGATAGACTTCCGACTTCAGCCCGATGATGGAGTTCTTCAGCCGCCGCTTGGATCCAGACTTCAGCCCGAGGATGGACGTCACTCTTCAGCCCCCCCGCTTGGGCTTGGATCAAGACTTCGGACCCTCTTCTGGACAGATCGGGACCCGGTGAGGTGAAGACAAGGTAGGAAGATCTTCAGGGGCTTAGTGTTAGGTTTATTTAAGGGGGATTTGGGTTAGATTAGGGGTATGTGGGTGGTGGGTTGTAATGTTGGGGGGGTATTGTATGTTTTTTTTTACAGGCAAAAGAGCTGAATTCTTTGGGGCATGCCCCGCAAAGAGCCCTTTTCAGGGCTGGTAAGGTAAAAGAGCTTTGAACTTATTTAATTTAGAATAGGGTAGGGCATTTTTTTATTTTGGGGGTCTTTGAAATTTTATTAGGGGGCTTAGAGTAGGTGTAATTAGTTTAAAATTGTTGTAATATTTTTCTAATGTTTGTAAATATTTTTTTATTTTTTGTAACTTAGTTCTTTTTTATTTTTTGTACTTTAGTTAGTTTATTTAATTGTATTTATTTGTAGATATTGTATTTAATTAATTTATTGATAGTTTAGTGTTAGGTTTAATTGTAGATAATTGTAGGTATTTTATTTAATTAATTTATTGATAGTGTAGTGTTAGGTTTAATTGTAACTTAGGTTAGGATTTATTTTACAGGTAATTTTGTAATTATTTTAACTAAGTAACTATTAAATAGTTCTTAACTATTTAATAGCTATTGTACCTGGTTAAAATAAATACAAAGTTGCCTGTAAAATTAATATAAATCCTAAAATAGCTATAATATAATTATAATTTATATTGTAGCTATATTAGGGTTTATTTTACAGGTAAGTATTCAGCTTTAAATAGGAATAATTTATTTAATAAGAGTTAATTTATTTTCTTTAGATTTAAATTATATTTAACTTAGGGGGGTGTTAGTGTTAGGGTTAGACTTAGCTTTAGGGGTTAATCCATTTATTACAGTAGCGGCGAGATTTGGTCGGCAGATTAGGGGTTAATAATTGAAGTTAGGTGTCGGCGATGTTAGGGAGGGCAGATTAGGGGTTAATACTATTTATTATAGGGTTATTGAGGCGGGAGTGAGGCGGATTAGGGGTTAATAACTTTATTATAGTAGCGGTGCGGTCCGCTCGGCAGATTAGGGGTTAATAAGTGTAGGCAGGTGGAGGCGACGTTGAGGGGGGCAGATTAGGGGTTAATAAATATAATATAGGGGTCGGCGTTGTTAGGGGCAGCAGATTAGGGGTACATAAGGATAATGTAGTTGGCGGCGCTTTGCGGTCGGCAGATTAGGGGTTAATTATTGTAGGTAGCTGGCGGCAACGTTGTGGGGGGCAGGTTAGGGGTTAATAAATATAATATAGGGGTCGGCAGTGTTAGGGGCAGCAGATTAGGGGTACATAAGTATAACATAGGTGGCGGTCGGCAGATTAGGGGTTAAAAAAAATTAATAGAGTGGCGGCGATGTGGGGGGACCTCGGTTTAGGGGTACATAGGTACTTTATGGGTGTTAGTGTACTTTAGAGCACAGTAGTTAAGAGCTTTATAAACCGGCGTTAGCCCAGAAAGCTCTTAACTACTGACTTTTTTCTGCGGCTGGAGTTTTGTTGTTAGATTTCTAACGCTCACTTCAGCCACGACTCTAAATACCGGCGTTAGAAAACTCTAAATACCGGCGTTAGAAAGATCCCATTGAAAAGATAGGATACGCAAATGAAGTAAGGGGATCTGCGGTATGGAAAAGTCGCGGCTGGAAAGTGAGCGTTAGACCCTTTAATGACTGACTCTAAATACCGGCGGTAGCCCAAAACCAGCGTTAGGAGCCTCTAACGCTGGTTTTGACGGCTACCGCCCAACTCTAAATCTAGGCCATAGAAAGTTAAATGATAGCATTACTGCAAAAAAAAAAAAAAAAGAGATAAATGCAAACTTTAGGTCTTGAAAATGTTACAGATAGAAGGGAGAAAGAGAATTAAAGAGGAGAGGGACTGGCAGACCCAGAAAATCAAGTAGACAGGACATTTATGTGATCAGAAAGTAACATTAGATACACTTACAGCTACAGTGCTCAAATTTGATGTAGAAGAAAAGTAGCCATTTATAGAGAACTAGTCTAGCAGGTGCAGTGGCACCAGGTCCCAAGTGTTGGGGGGCCCATATCAGCCAGTTTATACATAGGCATGTGCACTATGACTGCAATCCTAATGCAGGGGAGCCTTTTATTTTTGCAGGTAGCAGGTCTATCAATCAATCAATCAATCAATCTATCTATCTATCTATCTATCTATCTATCTATCTATCTATCTATCTATATATCCTCAATATAATTAAACAGAGCAGCATATTACTATTGCTCAGTAGTGAGTTACCTTTGAGGGGGGGCAAAAAATTACACCAGGGCCCTCTGTTGAGTAGGTCCACTACTGCAGATGACTATATAACAACTTACAATAAACTAAGTAGTGTTAGATAAACCTCTAACAGAAAGATCCCATCTTTTAACCATTTATATTCAACTCTCTCCAAAGAGTAAAGTTTCCCTACTATGGGCAAGATTACGAGTGCGGCGCTATTTGTTGCTCCCGCTCATGTGTTAACTCAGCTAGAAGTAAGCGTTTGGCATGCGTCGGATAGTGTGCATATTAAAAGCTAAAAGTAAAATGTTTTCACACCAGCGCTAAACTGCCGAACGCAAAAAGTTGAACTTGGAATATTCCGACCGCGTTAACATATTCCCCTATAAGCTTCAATGGAGCATGAAAAGTGGAAAAAGCTTGTTTTCTCAAGTGCGCTAAACCTGACATGGAATATGAGTATGTCACATTCCAATATTCTTCACATCGAAGAATATGTTCTACTTATTCATGATGTAAATACATATTTCTATATATATCTGATGTTTTTTGTAAAATATCTATCTATCTATTTTTTATATATATATATATATATATATATATATACAGTTATTTATAGGAATATCTATTTAAAAATGCATAGAACATATTCTCTTATGTGGAGAACATTTGAATGTGAGATATTTAGAGTACAAACACAGTTAAACACTTTATTAAATATGAATTTTGCATAAATATGATTTTACATGCTTTAAGCTACTTGACTTCAAAGGGCTTCAATGCATAAATATACTATATATATATATATATATATATATATATAGATAGATAGATATATCTATATATATCTATATAAGTATACATATGTATTTATGTTTTTGTATGTGTATATATGCCTGTGAATACATAGATAAATAAATACATATGTACACACACATATATATATATATATATATATATATATATATATATATATATATATATACAGTAAAAAGCTCTACAGTGTTAAAGCCCTTTGCCTGCCTTTTTTTCTAACACCTGAGACCTCATCTTTGAGCCATTATAACTTTTTTGTGCAATATATTCTTTAAATATTTTTTTATCAGACAATGCTATTATAATTGTAACTGTACTTTTATATTACTTTTAATTGTAATTTTGATTTGTTTAGTGACATTTTTTTGTCTTGCTTAACAGTTAACTAGAGCTCTAAAATTACGGTAACACAAGTTAAATTCAATTGCTCTCAAGCGAACGGGTTTACTTTCAACTTGTAATAGCAAACGCCATAAACCCTTTATCGCTCACGTGCAACAGTTAGCACGTCACTCAAATCTAGCCCTGTATCTAAAAACCCCCTTTATATGTAATCATTAAAGTACATTTGAATTTGAATATGAGACAGAGATACGGAGAGAAGGTGGGAGTGAGGGTAGGGTGTAAGAGAGATGGGGAAATGAGAGAGTTAAAGGGACAGTCTAGTCAAAATTAAACTTTCATGATTCAGATATGGCATGCAATTTTAAACAACTTTCCAATTCACTTTTATCATCAAATTTGCTTTGTTCTCTTGGTATTCTCAATTGAAAGCTAAACATAGGTAGGCTCATATCTTAATTTATAAGCCATCAAAGGCTGCCACTTGTATCAATGCATTTGACAGTTTTTCACAGCTAGAGGGTGTTAGTTTATGTGTGCCCTATAGATAACATTGTGCTCACGCCCATGACGTTACTTATGAGAGGGCACTGATTGGCTAAAATACAAGTCGGTCAAAATAACTGAAATACTGGGTCATTCTGCATAGGCTTAGATACTAGGTTATCACAGAGGTAAAAAGTATATTTATATAACCGTGTGGGTTATGTAAAACTGGGGAATGAGTAATAAAGGGATTATCTATCTTTTAAAACAATCAAAATTCTGGAGTGGACTGTCCCTTTAAATAAATGGACAGTGGTGAGCCAGGAAAATAACAGAGAAAGACATACAGGAAATACAAATTTCCTATAATATTTATTTATTTGCAATTGTAATAAAGGATAAATAGTGCATAACATTTGTATTTACAACATTAAAATATTTAGCACTATTAAGATGTTAATATGATATTAGACAGAATAAACAAAAACAAGGCTAACAATTACAACAATCATAGATTGTGCGGCACGTAAACTTGTCATTGAAGTCTTTGTTTTTGGGTCACGTTTATTTATTTATTTTTTGCTCATCATGGAAATTTAATCTAAATAGCTTTTATAAGCAGTTTGTATCAGAACATCTGAATTAAAATGACATGTTCAGTGATTAATCTGCTGTATATTTGCCCTGTGGCAAAAAAAGAAACAAAATAGCAAACCTTTTTTTAAATCCCTCTAAAGAACCTTGGCACCTACACACATAACAACAGATGTTGGTATCAGTACTGTCCTCAAAAGCATTGCAAGTACTCTCAAAGCATCAGTATCCAATATCGACTAATGAGGAACACATTTATTTTGAAGGTTTGATACTACCATCTAGTGAATTTTATGAGTGTGGGGTTTTTTGCACATGTGGGGGTACAAACAAATAGACAATTTAACCACTGAACCTGCAAAATGCATTTTTTAAAAACACAAAAATTGATGTTGTTAAATCAACAGGAAATAATTAAATACTTGGTTTTAGTTTTATATGAAGTAAAATAAATTGAAATAAATTTACTATTGTGAGGTATTAATTATTGATTGTTTATTATTTTATGTGAGTTACAGAATTGCAGCACTGCATGAATGTTATTATTAATGAATAATGTAATCTAATTTCAGTTTTAAAGGGACACAAACCAGTCACATTACAAACAATACCTCATTTCTAAATATACTTACTTTTTAAATGCTGTAAGAATAATATGTTAATTCAAAAGTGTCAGGTTTTGTGTCCATTTAACTGACAGCTAAGTAAAGGGAGATTTTAAGACAATAAATGATAATAAACATTACAACAAATAATTAAAGGGACAGTAAATGTAAAAAACAAAATTGCATTTGTCATTGACGATGGCATACATTTAACGAAATTAATTTAGTGAAATTAGTGCTACTACACTAATCAAGTAATCATGGTGTAGCATGTAATCAAAGTACAATTAAAAAAAAAAGTTTTGTTTTTTATTGCTGTAATAAAATAGTTAAAGAACCATTAAATATTGTAGAATGGCATACTCAGTAAATGCATAATGAAAAGACAATGCAACCGCACACTGAAATTCAAGTGAGCAGTAGATTTCAAAATTTACCTCACCCTGTAGTGACAATCCAATCACAGACCTGTTTTCTTATATACTGTGAACCTTGCACATGCTCAGTTGTAGTAGCTCTTGCTTCAGAAATTGTACATATTAAAATATTATACAAAATTTGATAATGGAAGTCGTTTTTTTTTTTAAATTGTGTTCTTTTTTTTGAATTATGAAAGTTTTATTTCGACTTCAGTGTTTTACTTGTTCTTGCCTCTTCCAAACGAAATCTGGACAATTTATAAACAATCATTTAGATGAGGTAACACTTCAGCAAATTACTTATAAATGTACTATTTAAATATAATATTTTTAGCATGTTATTCATTTTTATGGAATCTATAACATAGTTAAAATGATTTAATAAAACTCCTTTGTAAAATTAATATAATTTAAAATCATATTAAAGAAGTTGCATCTATGTCAAAACCGATAACTTCTCAGCACGCAAAAAAAAAGTTTTACTGTCAAGTATGCCGGCTTCACGAAAACTTCTTCAAAACATTAATAAACAAATTAAGTTAAGAGGAAAAAAAACAGTTCACTCTAACACAAAAGAAATATTGAACACGGTAAAGAGAAATAAACTGATATAAAAACGTTACAACTTGTCAATGTTGAAATAGCGATGCAAGCATTTTTGCAAGGGCAACAGGCTCATTGCGAATTTCCGCATGCTTAAATGGGGTTTAGATAAAATAAAACAAGCTGCTTTCAACCTAGGCCATTAAAAATTTCTCTCTTGTGTAAAAAAAAATAAAAAAATTCGTCGGCCAAATTACGAGTTTTGCAATAGGAGCTATGCGGTGCTAATGAGCAGTTTTTTCTCACTGCTCACTTACCTACAGCGCTGGTATTACAGGTTTTTATAAACCCAGTGTTAAAAAACAAGAAGTGAGTGTAGAGCAAAATTGTGCTCCATACCTCACTTCAATACCAGCACTGCTTAAGTGAGCGGTGAGCTGGTCTACGTGCTCGTGCACGATTTCCCCATAGACATCAATGGGGAGAGCCGGCTGAGAAAAAGTCTAACACCTGCAAAAAAGCGGCGTAAAACTCAGTAACGCAGCCCCATTGATTTCTATGGGGAAACACATTTTATGTTTACACCTAACACCCTAACATGAACCCCGAGTCTAAACACCAATAATCTAACACTTATTAACCCCTAATCTGCCGCCCCCGACATCACCGACACCTACATTATACTTAATAAACCCTAATCTGCCGCTCCGGACACCGCCGCCACCTACATTATACTTATGAACCCCTAATCTGCTGCCCCCAACATCGCAGCCACCTACCTACACTTATTAACCCCTAATCTGCTGCCCCAATGTATATATAATATGTATTAACCCCTAAACCTAAGTCTAACCCTAACCCTAACACCCCCTACTTGAAATATAATTAAAATAAATCTAAATAAAATTTCTATCATTAAATTATTACTATTTAAATCTAAATACTTACCTATAAAATAAACCCTAAGCTAGCTACAATATAACTAATAGTTACATTGTAGCTAGCTTAGGGTTTATTTTTATTTTACAGACAAGTTTGTATTTATTTTAACTAGGTAGAATAGTTATTAAATAGTTATTAACTATTTAATAACTACCTAGCTAAAATAAATACAAATTGACTTGTAAAATAAAACCTAACCTAAGTTACGCTAACACCTAACACTACATTACAATTAAATAAATTAACTAAATTAAATACAATTAAATACATTAACTAAATTAAATACAATTAAATAAATTAAATTAAATTAGCTAAATCACAAAAACAAACAAACACTAAATTACAGAAAATAAAAAACAAATTACAGATCTTTAAACTAATTACACCTAATCTAATAGCCCTATCAAAATAAAAAAAAGCGCCCCCAAAATAAAAAAAAACCCTAGCCTAAACTAAACTATCAATAGCCCTTAAAAGGTCCTTTTGCGGGGCATTGCCCCAAAGTAATCAGCTCTTTTACCTGTAAAAAAATACAAACAACCCCCCCAACAGTAAAACCCACAACCCACACAACCAATCCCCCAAATAAAATACTAACTAAAAAAAACTAAGCTCCCCATTGCCCTGAAAAGGGCATTTGGATGGGCATTGCCCTTAAAAGGGCATTTAGCTCCTTTGAAGGCCCAAAGCCCTAACCTAAAAAATAAACTCACCCAATACACCCTTAAAAAAATCCTAACACTAACCCCAGAAGATTCACTTACCGGGAGTAAGTGAATTATGGGAGTAAGTGAATTAAGGTAGAAAAAATCCTATTGGCTGATGCAATCAGCCAATAGGATTGAGGTGGCATTCTATTGGCTGTTCCAATCAACCAATAGAATGCAAGCTCAATCCTATTGGCTGATTGGATCAGCCAATAGGATTGAAGTTCAATCCTATTGGCTGATTGCATCAGCCAATAGGATTTTTTCTACCTTAATTCCAATTGGCTGATAGAATTCTATCAGCCAATCGGAATCTAAGGGACGCCATCTTGGATGACGTCACTTAAAGAGATATTCATTACAAAGAAGCCGTCGTTTGAAGAGGATGCTCTGCGTCGGATGTATTGAAGATGGACCCACTCCGTGCCGGAAGGATGAAGATAGAAGATGCCGTCTGAATGAAGACTTCTGCCCATCTGGAGGACCACTTCTGCCAGTCTGGAGGACCACTTCTGCCGGCTTTGTTGAGGACATCTTGCCACTTGGATGAAGACTTCTCCCGGTAAGTGAATCTTCGGGGGTTAGTGTTAGGATTTTTTTAAGGGTGTATTGGGTGGGTTTATTTTTTAGGTTAGGGCTTTGGGCCTGCAAAAGAGCTAAATGCCCTTTTAAGGGCAATGGGGAGCTTAGGTTTTTTTAGTTAGTATTTTATTTGGGGGGTTGGTTGTGTGGGTGGTGGGTTTTACTGTTGGGGGGGTTGTTTGTATATTTTTTTTTTTACAGGTAAAAGAGCTGATTACTTTGGGGCAATGCCCCGCAAAAGGCCCTTTTAAGGGCTATTGATAGTTTAGTTTAGGCTAGGGTTTTTTTTATTTTGAGGGGGGGGGCTTTTTTATTTTGATAGGGCTATTTGATTAGGTGTAATTAGTTTAAAGATCTGTAATTTGTTTTTTATTTTCTGTAATTTAGTGTTTTGTTTTTTTGTGATTTAGCTAATTTTATTTAATTTATTTAATTGTATTTAATTTAGTTAATTTATTTAATTGTATTTAACTTAGTTAATTTATTTAATTGTAGTGTAGTGTTAGGTGTTAGTGTAACTTAGGTTAGGCTTTATTTTACAGGTCAATTTGTATTTATTTTAGCTAGCTAGTTATTAAATAGTTAACTATTTAATAACTATTCTACCTAGTTAAAATAAATACAAACTAGCCTGTAAAATAAAAATAAACTCTAAGCTAGCTACAATGTAACTATTAGTTATATTGTAGCTAGCTTAGAGTTTATTTTATAGGTAAGTATTTAGTTTTAAATAGGAATAATTTAGTTAATTATAGTAATTTTCTTTAGATTTATTTAAATTATATTTAAGTTAGGGGGTGTTAGGGTTAGGGTTAGACTTAGATTTAGGGGTTAATACATTTAAGAAAGTGGCGGCGACATTGGAGGCGGTAGATTAGGGGTTAATAAGTATAATGTAGGTGGCGGCGATGTTAGGGGCGGCAGATTAGGGTTTAATAATATTTAACTAGTGTTTGCGAGGCGGGAGTACGGCAGTGTAGGGGTTAATATGTTTATTATAGTGGCGGCGATGTCCGGAGCTGCAGATTACTGGTTAAAAATTTTATTATAGTGTTTGCGATGCGGGAGGGCCTCGGTGTTAATAGGTAGTTTATGGGTGTTAGTGTACTTTTTAGCACTTTAGTTATGAGTTTTATGCTACGGCGTTGTAGTGTAAAACTCCTAACTACTGACTTTAGAATGCGTTAGGAATCTTGGAGGTAGAGGGTGTACCGCTCACTTTTTGGCCTCCCAGGACAGACTCGTAATACCGGCGCTATGGAAGTCCCATAGAAAAAAGAATTTACGAAGTTTCCGTAAGTCGTTTTGCGGTAAGGCCAAAGAAGTGTGCAGTGCCCCTAAACCTGCAAGACTCGTAATAGCAGCGGTAGTGAAAAAGCAGCATTAGGACCTGTTAACGCTGCTTTTTCAGCTTAACGCAAAACTCGTAATCTAGCTGCGTATGTCCCACACTCCCTAAAGTAGACAAAAATCTACAAACTATGAAAGGATTTCAAAGAGCAGTGAACAATTAATTTACAGTTAGACCTAACTGGACACAATTAAATGACCATTATATTAATATTGCTTTAACCATTCATTGCTTTAATTATGTGTTCACCGCTTTGCATGGTTTAACCCCTTAATGACCGGACCATTTTTCAATTTTCTTACCCTTAATGACAATGGCTATTTTTACATTTCTGCGGTGTTTGTGTTTAGCTGTAATTTTCCTCTTACTCATTTACTGTACCCACACATATTATATACCGTTTTTCTCGCCATTAAATGGACTTTCTAAAGATACCATTATTTTCATCATGTCTTATAATTTACTACAAAAAATATAATAAAATATGAGGAAAAAATGGAAAAAAACACACTTTTTCTAACTTTGACCCCCAAAATCTGTTACACATCTACAATCACCAAAAAACTCCCATGCTAAATAGTTTCTAAATTTTGTCCTGAGTTTAGAAATACCCAATGTTTACATGTTCTTAGCTTTTTTTGCAAGTTATAGGGCCATAAATACAAGTAGCACTTCGCTATTTCCAAACCACTTTTTTTCAAAATTAGCGCAGTTACATTGGAACCCTGATATCTGTCAGGAATACCTGAATATCCCTTGACATGTACATATTTTTTGTTAGAAGACAACCCAAAGTATTGATCTAGGCACATTTTGGTATATTTTATGCCACCATTTCACCGCCAAATGCGAGCAAATAAAAAAAAAACTTTACATTTTTCACAATTTTAGGTTTCTCACTGAAATTATTTACAAACAGCTTGTGCTATTATGGCACAAATTGTTGCAAAAGCTTCTTTGGGATCCCCTTTGTTCAGAAATAGCAGACTTATATGGCTTTGGCATTGCTTTTTGGTAATTAGAAGGCCGCTAAATGCTGCTGCGCACCACACGTAAATTATGCCCAGCAGTGAAGGGGTTAATTAGGTAGGTTGTAGGGAGCTTGCAGGGTTAATTTTAGCTTTAGGGTAGAGATCAGCCTCCCACCTGACACATCCCACCCCCTGATCCCTCCCAAACAGCTCTCTTCCCTCCCCCACCCCACAAATGTCCCTGCCATCTTAAGTACTGGCAGAAAGTCTGCCAGTACTAAATAAAAGGAGTTTTTTTTTTTTTTTTATAAAAAAAATAAAATATTTTAGCTGTGATGGACTCCTGCCTTAGCCCCAACCTCCATGATCCCCCCCCCAGCTCTCTAACCCTCCCCCCTATCTAACTGCGGCCATCTTGGGTACTGGCAGCTGTCTGCCAGTACCCAATTTGCCCCAAAACAAAAGTATTTTTTGCTCTTTTGCTTTTTTTTATGTTTTCTGTAGTGTAGCAGCCCCCCACAATACCCCTATCCCCCTCCCCCTCCCAGATCCTTTTATATTATTTTTTTAAAAAATCTTTCCCCCCCCTCTTCCCTCCTCATTGGTGTCAGTGGCCAGCTAATGCGCGCGCACGCGCGCCCCCCGCACGCTCCCGGCACCCGGCGTTCACATTGCACTTCTAGGAACCGGATGCCGGGTAGCGATGGGCCGCCCACTCGCCTCCCTGTTACGCTCCCACCCACCAACGAACCGGCACCATCGCTACCAGTGCAGAGAGGGCCACAGAGTGGCTCTCTCTGCATCGGAATCTTCTAAAAAGGTATTGCAGGATGCCTCCATATGGAGGCATCACTGCAATACCCTGAGAGCTGCTGGAAGCGATTGCGATCGCTTCCAGCACTCTCTTAGACAACTGACGTACCAGGTACGTCCATTGTCATTAACTGCTTGTTAATGCATGACGTACCTGGTACGTCAGTTGTCATTAAGGGGTTAAGCACATAGCATTGCAGTGTTGCTAGTGTTAAAATGGCTTGCTCTTATAAATTATATGTAACTTTTTTATCATGGCCTTTTAATGAAGATACATACAAACATAGTCACACAGGTTTTAAATACATTTTGCAAATTCTTAATAAAGTGACAATTTCACATATTTTTGAAAAAATAATTTAAATGTAGGTTTTTTGATATGTACTATTCATATATAAACATGATTTTAATATCCCTTTAATTGCATATCCATGTAATAACACCTGGCAAAATGATACCAGAAATAAAGTAGAAATAATACAACTAATAGTATTTACTAAACCATGATATACAACAGCTGTCCCTTCTCTTTTAGTAATGTATAAATTGCAGGAATATTTACTGCAGGCATTTCCCTTATGAATTAGAACAATATTCTAACTTCACAGGCAATATAAAACATTTTGATAACATGATCCTAAGACCTGCATTTATTCCCATTGCCTTTCAAATGTCACTGTATTCACACTTAAGCGTATAGGATTCTAAACATAATTTCACACTTTTGCAGCATTTGATTAGTTTTGTCTGTTAGTCTGTAGAATTGGATATTTTTTAAATGTCCCTCCTGAGAAAAAATAGATATGTTCAAACTACAGTCATTTGGAATAAACCACACTCAGTGGGTTTATTCTTTTAAAAATAAATTGACTGTAAAACAAAAAAGTTAAATTACATATTTCAGTCACTATTTGCATGTTATTTAATAGAATTTGAATAGTAAATCATGAACACTATTGTATGGTATATGGTAAAATATGTATATATAAAAATCAGTAAATCTGATGGGGCCATTTTATCATAGTGCGAGCGGACATGATACGATGCAGCGTATCATGTCCGCCGCACATCAATAAATGCGACTGCATATGCTGTCGGCATTTATCATTGCACAAGCATTTCTTGTGAACTGCTTGTGCAATGTAGCCCCCTGAAGATTCACGGCCAATAGGGTCAATCAACCCAATCATATTCGATCGGGTTGATTTCTGTCCGCTGCCTCAGAGCAGCCGGACAAGTTATGGAGCAGCGGTCTTTAGACAACTGCTTCATAACGTCTGTTTCCGGCGAGCCTGAAGACTCGTTCGGAGCTTGATAATTCAACCCCATTGGCTCCATTTAAGAAGCTCTGAATTAGCTTTCAAGTGCCTTCAGCTGCGGGCTCTCTCTTGTGAGACCGCTACTTCCTAACCTATACGCTAGCTCAAGCTCATAGCTGGCAGTTTGTAATCCCCCAGACTTTTCAAACATGGTGATTGACATTCTTGTGCAATGATAATTGCAGACAGAATATCGCTGCCCGCTAGCCGCGGTGCAGAGCAGACAGGTTTGGAGATGTCCAACCTTTTCCACCCGGCATCTAATCCACTTAAAAGCCAAAAGTGTGAAAAAAACTAAGAGAATACTTATATGGTTAAAGCAAGTTTTTCTTGTTTGTGAAAGTCTTAAAAATAATTCTTTGTTTTCCTAACAGTTTATTTTGTGGTTTTATACACTTGTCAACAAGTATGTTAATTTATCAGAGATATAAAAAATGTAAAGGAGCAATAATAATAAATTGATATATAAAGGAACATGAAACTATTTTATATTGTAATATAAATGTTTGATTATGCATAATAAAAACATTTGCTATATACTATTTATTTTGTCCTTATTTCCTGTAATTTTGCTATAAATATGTGGGGTTTTCCAATTCTAAGAACTAGAAGTACACATTGTAGGCATCACAAGCTTAAAGGGACACTGAACCCGATTTTTTTCTTTCTTGATTCATATAGAGCATGCAATTTTAAGCAACTTTCTAATTTACTCCTATTTTCAATTTTTCTTCGTTCTCTTGCTATCTTTATTTAAAAAAAGAAGGCATCTAAGCTAAGGAACCAGCCAATTGTTGTTTCAGAACCCTGGAGAGCATATGTTTATTGTTGCTGTCCAATCAGCAAGGACAACCCAGGTTGTTCACCAAAAATGGGCCGGCATCTAAACTTACATTCTTGCTTTTCAAATGAAGATACCAAGAGAATGAAGACAATTTGATAGTAGGAGTAACTTAGAAAATTGCTTAAAATTGCATGCTCTATCTAAATCACAAAAGAAAAAAATTGGGTATAGTGTCCCTTTAATCCTGCTATATATCTGTTTCTAACTGGCCTCAGCAGAAGTGAGAAGTGATGAGCAAATTATGCTAAAAAATGACAACTCTATTCCAGTGACAAGTCTGCATTGACTCTTCAAAACAAGGCAAGTAATAGAGGGAATTTGGTGATTGAATAAAAATTGCAGCAAATAATTAATTTATTCAGAAAGTTTTAACATTCAGCATTTATGTTAATTTTATTGGAACACTACACGAAAGTCTTGTTTTTTTATAATGTGTTTTATTTCCCTTTTAAAAATAGGTATTAAAAAAGTATTATAAAAACAGTGCAGAAGATGATAAATCTAAATCATTTTAGGGATATGATGTTATAATTAGTGCTGATTATTTTTGAGTGCTGAAGGGTGATAAGTATCTCCAATAGGTTCTAAGCACTTCCTGTTCTCAATAATCACACAATTGCTTTGTAGTTACTTTTTTCACTTGTTGCGGCTCTACCAAGCACAGAGAAAGTAAATGGAGTAACAGAAGGAAATATAAAAACTGGAAAAATTAGTGCGTTGCCCATTATGAGCAGACCTTAAATGTGTGTTTAACCCCTTTGTGGGTTTCAAAAACATAGGTGTAGACTAGGGATGGGCGAATGTGTAAATTTTTGAATTTCGAATGTAGAACGAATGTTATTACCGAAATTCGAATTCTAAATCCGAATGTCGATAAGAACGAATATTCTTAAAAATTCGAAAATCGAATGTTATTTACAGTTTTCGAATGTCACTTTCGAATTCGAATGTTTATAATTATATCGAATGTCCACATTTGAAATTTCGAATTTAACATTCTATTTAACAAATACTATTCAGAAGTTCAATAGTTCATGTGGTAGGGCGGGAATCTGGCAAATTGATACATAATAGATACAAATATATCATTTTTAATGTTTGCATATAGAATATTGCATAATTCGAATATTACATTTAAAGAAAGCATTAGAAATACTATTACAAACATATAAATTCAAATTTTTCGAATTCGAATATAAATTCAAATTTTTCGAATTCGAATATTGCATAATTCGAATATTACATTTAAAGAAAAAGCATTAGAAATACTATTACAATCTAAATTCGAATTTTTCGAATTCGAATATTGCATAATTCAAATATTACATTTAAAGAAAAAGCATTAGAAATACTATTACAATCTAAATTCAAATTTTTCGAATTCGAATATTGCATAATTCGAATATTACATTTAAAGAAAAAGCATTAGAAATACTATTACAATCTAAATTTGAATTTTTCGAAAAGAATATTTTCGAATGTAATCGTAAAATTTGAAACTGAACATTCGAAAATCGAATGTTAGAATGTTATGTAAACATTCGAAATTCGATTCGAACGAATGAATGTGTTAAAATTCGTGCCGTTTTTCGAATGTTGCGAAACATTCGCCCATCCCTAGTGTAGACAAGCAAAAGTGCAATAAAAATGCAGTAATGCAAAAGTACATTTAGGGCTAGATTGCAAGTAAACGCAATCGATAGTACAAGGTTTGTTGTCTTTTGCGCTAACTTGTCCAAAGAACAAAACACACGGCTCTATTTATCAAGCAGCATTTGCTGCTTCGGAGGCCCATTGTTCAGGAAGGTACTGGGTCCTCATATAGGTCCAGGCTTTTTAAGGCAGAACCGACTACTCTCCCCCTTTCGTTATTTAACCATACTTAAAAACTGAACTAAAAAAACTATTTTAATCTAAAAAAACATTGAAAGATTGTAACACCCTTCTGTCACTGTATTTTGACTGTCATTAAATAGTAAAAAATTAAAATGCAATGTAAAAAACAGTTCACATTTAAATAAAGAATAAATGCTTATTGTTCATTAGACTGTATAGTTACAATCATTAAAAATAGCAGGCACCTGTAACAGTCTATGCACTCTGTTTATCTCATGTATTATACCTCGCAAACAATGTAATTTGGTCATTCTGTATTGAAATATGTATTCCCAAATAAAGATAATTAAAATAAAAAAATAGCAGGTACCTGAGTACTTGTCAAATAAGCTGCACTATCAGAGAGAAAAACACACTAAGACATCCTCAGGCAGTCGGCACCCTCATGCACAGAAAAAGCACCCCAAACATCCATAATCACACAAAAACTGGCACCCACAGATATCAAAAGGCATCATCAAAAAGACTTCTCTGGGACTGGCTCACAGATGCAGCAAGTTAGTGAGAGGCAGGGCAGGGATGGCCCTAATGCATAAATAATAATGCTGGTGACTGGGTGGGACAAACAGCTCCAGCCCACCGGGCAAATACACTGTATGCCCTATGGCCAGTCAGGCCTGCCATTGTTTAAGGTGGTGGATTTAAATAATCAGCTGATGATTGACAGCCCCTGCTAGTGGCTAGCACATGCTGTCTGCCCATAGCTATGTCCAGTGGGTATGATTCGCTATAGCGAATCATGCCCACTATATATAATATTTCACTTTAGGTTTAAATGGAATCTTCAAACTAAAAGAAGAACTATCAAGCCCCCAATTCTAACCCATGTTACATGTAAGTAAACTTTACTGTTAAAGGGATACTAAATCCAATTTTTTTCTTTCATGATTCAGACAGCGTATGCAATTTTAAGCAACTTTCTAATTTACTCCTATTATCAATTTTTCTTCATTCTCTTGCTATCTCTATTTGAAAAAGCAGGAATCTAAGCTAAGGAGCAGGCCCATTTTTGATTCAGTAACCTGGATAGCACTTGCTGATTGGTGGCTAAATTTAGCCACCAATGAGCAAGCGCTACCCAGGTGCTGAACGAAAAATGGTCCAGCTCTTAAGCTTACATTCTTGCTTTTCAAGTAAAAATAGCAAAAAAGGAAGAAAAATTGATAAAAGGAGTAAATTAGAATACTCCTTAAAATGGCATGCTTTATTTTAATCATGAAAGAAAAAAGTTGGGTTTAGTATCCCTTTAAATGTAATTTGCTTTTACCAGCCTATTCTCAAATATCATACTTTATCAAAATGTCCTACTTATCTCCACAAAACCATTTAGACTTGTTTTTCATAATGTGTTTCCCATTAAAACATGCTGATTGTCACTCATAATTTGGTTTTCATGAATAAACTCTTTGATATAATCATTTTTAGAATTTTTCTTACCACTGACCTCTGAATTACTGGTTTATTGCTTCACAGCTGAATCCTGGTTCTCTGTTTAAACAATGGCATCATTTACCCTAAACATGTCTGATTAGATTCAGTCTTGAAAATAGCATAGGTTTGTCTGTTATATAGATGTTTCCTTTGAAACGTATGATGTATTAGCCTTTTCCTAATATTGTCTACAGTCAAAAAAGTTATTAGCAAGTGCTTGAAAGTTTCATTACACATATCACATTGTTTCCTCTCTTGTGTTTTCAAAAGATAAGAATTTGTATTTTATACCTTGGCCATCCCTTGGTCACTATTTACCATCCTGCATTTTAGTTCTCAAATATGTTCTTCTTAGATTTTTCCATTTATATACTTAAAACCCCTCTTAGTCTTTGTCTTCCAAACATTTGCAATTCATTTTAATGT
Organism: Bombina bombina; assembly: GCF_027579735.1. Lineage (NCBI taxonomy): Eukaryota > Metazoa > Chordata > Amphibia > Anura > Bombinatoridae > Bombina > Bombina bombina. The sequence goes on along the minus strand of NC_069499.1, from coordinate 115,821,555 downwards.
TATATTTTAGCCAATAATTGCTTTTTGTATTCCCTATATACATAGATTCTGTACCTTGCTTACTGAATAACTTTTTTATTTCACCTGACATGTCTTTATTGAGACAGATTGATTTGGATTTATTAAGATAATTTATTTAAAGCCTTACATTTTCTGGGTTTTTTTGTGTGTGTTTTTTTTTTTTTTTTTTTTTGAGAATGCACTGTCCCAAGTCAAGCATTTTATTTATTCCATTTAATCATTGATGCTTGCATTTTTATAATTAAATATTTTGGTTAGATCCTTGTAACACCGTCTCTCTAAAAGTAATAGTGGTCTTTCCCACATAGAACAAAGACAAGGACAGATACGAATGTAAATCACATATGTGCTCATGCCAGACAATCTGTGGCTGATATTGAACCTCTTATTCAAATGGGGATTTTAAAAAGTTGCACCAGTTATCATGCTATTACAAGTCACACAATACCCAAATTTGTAACAACCCATAAGTTGGGTTTTCAACCACGTTTCTCTTCTATAGCCGTGAACAGGATCCATCTTAACCAACAAATCACGCAATTTCTTGGCTCTGAGATTTACCGCTTTAGGCGGCATAGACTTCCGCCAGAATAAATTTCAGTCTGTGTTAATAACATCCTATCTATTACAAATTGCATTTCTCATTTGCATGTGTTGTGGTATAAAGGTAATAATAAAATGTAATCCCCCAAAAGCAATTGGAGATCTCTTTTTGTTATTCAATAGTTCATATTGGATACACCCTTCCCCCTTTGCTCTTGCCATGTTAATATCAGTCTCTTTGTTTTAGGCACATCTTATCCAGCTGTACTCTTGCACTATGTGCTTAAGAGTTATTGCGTCCAACACGCTTGAGTTAGGAGGAGATAATCCTCATCTTTCAATGTCTAGGGTGGTAACTAGATGCCAACAGAAGTGAGCTTCTATTAGTAGGTTTCGTGAATAAAGAGGTACCAAATCTGTAGGTAGTCTCACTAATCGCTTTAAAGATTTTGAGATCCAAAAAAATGTAGATTGTGTGTATTAAACTCTAATTTGAAACAAATTGGCGATTCTAATGTATTCAACATATGAACCCACCCATGTAGTACCTTGGCTGTCCCACTTCATACCATAAACAGGTTGTCTATATAATGGGTATAAAACTTCAAATGAGGATGTTTATATGGTTTCATAATGTTGAATTCATGTCAAAGTGTATATATACATATATATATATATATATATATATATATATATTATATATATATATATATATATAATTATCACTTAAAAAAATAGCGTTCTATAAAAATTATAAGAACTAAAGAAGGACAAGGCTGCACATTAAACCAAACGTTTTATTAAGAGGTGGAAAGACACCGGGTCTGCCTTCACATAAATAGTTAATATAATATACCAGATAAAAAATTAACCAGATGATCGTACATCACATATATATGATACAGATTCAAATACACCCCCCTACACACATGCTAGCATGCTACTAAGCCAGCAACCTCACTGTCCATGTTTATTCCGTGCACACAGTGTGAAAACATGCTCCGGTTGAAAAAGATACAATTACCGTCCCTTTACTTTCCTTTAATCCAGGCACTGAAGTGTAAAAACACGCTCCGGTAGGAACAGGTAAGTCCCGTCACATATATGTCAAACAGGACTGAAGTAAACTTGAGGCTTGAGCAATCTTTTATCCAGCAGTGTCAGGATATCTACCACATGCAAGACTTATAACTGCACGGCTTACCTTCAGTTGTATGAATCTTGGGGCAAGTGCTTAGACAGCTACAGATTACCTCTGTGATCCTGTGATGCCGGCGCGGGTCTTCACTTGCTATAAAATAGGTAGAGATTAATCCTATGCGCAGGTACAATCAGAAGAGCATCACCATGTTGGCGCCTCCTTCCACGCTGCAAATTACAATTCACACATTATGCGTTTTGCCCCTCCCCCTACTATGTTGGGTTAGGGCTTCATCAGATGTATAATGTTACCACATCCAGTGGTTTTTAAATACCATTACTGTTACAATGTAATACATCCCTTATCACTTTCTTTGTCTTAAAGGGACACGGCGCTATTCATTAATATATATCTGGTACTACACTTTATATATACATGTGCGGTCTAATGCACTTAAGAGGTGAAACCCATTTGTGGCTTATATATTTACATATGATGAGATCAGCATGTTATACAGCCTATCCTTGAATAAAAAAATGATGTGAGGAAATCCTTTACATTATACCTTACATCTCGTATTTCAATAAATTTAGTATGTATATTTATACATTTACATTGAAAAATCAACAATTCAAAATATCACAAAAAGCAGGCATATGTTATTTTTTCATTAAGGCTTGTGGGGGACAGAATGTTGAGTCTATACATCCAGCGTGACTCATGCTGGAGTAATATTTTATCAACTACCCCCTCTCCTTTTTGGACTAATATGTTCAGTACTTTTAGCTTTATGACGTCAGAGTTTTGGAGCTCTTGGAGATGTCTAGCCACCGGACTATCCTGATCCTTGTCCTTGATGCTGCCCCTATGCTCCCTAACCCTGTCTTTCAATTCTCGTTTCATTTTCCCAATGTAAAATTTGGGACATGAACAATGTAGCAGGTAAATCACATTATTTGTGTTGCAACAAATTCTTTCGTTTATATAATAGACTTGTCCAGATGATTCTGTGCAAAAATTGGATGCTTCCTCTAGGTATTTACAGTATACACAGTGACCACACGGTTGACAGTCTTTCACTACTTGTGAAACCTCTTTTTGAAATTCACTATGCACTAACTTGTCTCTTATGCTTGGAGCTCTTTTAGCAGTCATTAAAGGGACACTGTACCCAAAATTTTTCTTTTGTGATTCAGATTGAGCATGAAATTTTAAGCAACTTTCTAATTTACTCCTATTATCACATTTTCTTCATTCTCTTGGTATCTTTATTTGAAATGCAAGAATGTAAGTTTAGATGCCGGCCCATTTTTGGTGAACAACCTGGGTTGTCCTTGATGATTGGTGGATAAATTCATCCACCAATAAAAAAGTGCTGTCCAGAGTACTAAAACCAAAAAAAGCTTAGATGCCTTCTTTTTCAAACAATGATAGCAAGAGAACGAAGAAAAAATGATAATAGGAGTAAATTAGAAAGTTGCTTAAAATTGCATGCTCTTTCTGAATTACAAAATAAAAAATTTGGGTTCAGTGTCCCTTTAATGGGTATTCATATATATATATATGGAGACTGAGCTATCGCTGGACAAGGTGTGCCAGTGTTTATTTAATATCCCACAGAGATTACCCCAGTGTGAGTTATATCTTGTTATTAATCGAATTTGGTTCTGTTCAACCTGTGAATCTCTGTGTTTATGCAGAAGCTGATTTCTCAGGGTCTGTCTAGCCCTAATCCAACCTTTGCGTATCTGCCTTCTTGAGTATCCCCTTTGTAAAAACCTTTATGCCATTTCAGCATCCTGTTCCTCAAAGTCTAACTCTGTAGAACAACATTGTTTAAGTCTTAAAAACTGTCCTACAGGTATCCCATTTTTTATAGATACTGGGTGGTGACTAGATGCGTGCAACAGGCTATTGGTTGCTGTCTCTTTACGATAAACCTTAGTTTGTAGCATCCTATTATTGATGGTAATTTTTAAAGGGACATAAAACCAAACATTTTTCTTTCATGATTTAGAAAGAGCATGCAATTTTAAACAACTTTCTAATTTAGATAAACAACAATAATAAAAATGCGGTGCTACACAATTGATCAATTGCTAGAAATACTAGTTGCTAGTGCCAGCAGTCCCAAACGAATAATATGAATTTAGTTGCAAAGAAAAGGATTGAATTAATTAATATTCAACCAAAGAAGGACCAAGGCTGCACAGGGATCAAATGCTTTATTACTGAAAAGTAATACACAAAAAGATCTGCCGTGAATCCGGGTCGTCTATACTCCACCCAAATTCCAACCACAACATACACACACAATATAAAAAGCCAGAGTGGCGTGCACAAGCTACGCTGAATACCTAACATGTAGGCAAGATACTGGAGTATGCTACTATAACCTACTGATTCCAGCAGATAATACACATACTCATGCATATATCAAATGGTACACTTGCTGCCAAGAGAATGACAGTGACTAATGTGGGGCCCCAACATATGATGAATGAATTTCCACAAAAGTTCCCAGGCACTTTAGTGTATCAAACACGCACTGGTATTCAATATATGGTAACTCCCATTGATGATTTCAGGACAACTGAAGCGTTGGTTTATCCAGGCAGGCACTTAAGTGTTAATCAACACGCTCTGGCTAATAACTTGTAAGACTATTATATACAGTTTATCAACACTTCATGCAGCTGTATATGCGTAACTTTGTTTCATTTTCCATCTGTGACAAATTGGGGTAAATGTCTCTGTAATTCCTTTAATTCCACTTGGTGTATAAAGTGTACAAAGTATCAAACAAACACAAGATGTATCAGTTGTCTGTGTAATCCGATACTTACTCTCTACCGACCGGCAAGTCTGTGAAAACCCAAACCTCACCTTTGTTTTCTTAATGCAGACACATCACTCAACAAAAGCAATCACTCTCATAGGTACTTCTGTGTGCTTTTTGCAAAGTTTATAGTTACCGGTGGGTTGACATCTTCACTTGCTCCATTTACATGTGGTTCGTCGGGAGAGCACCAACAATTTTTACAGCGTTGTAGCTTAGTTCGTCAACTCGTGGCTGTGACGTCAGCAGTGACTCCTCATGACGCGTTTCGCCCCTCCCACTGAAGGATTATACCGGGACCTCAAGGTTCTTCATGCACTCATGCAGTTTGCGGATGCAATAGAACGTGGGTACAATGGGGTATGTTTAACAAGAAAATAATTTTCTTTTTTAGTTATGTTTCCTTGGTCTCTATTTAATAGGAAGTGAAGCTCATCACATGATTTATCATAGGTGAGTCTAGAGACCTTTTCATATTGTTCTTTTATATGAAGTTGTCTTAATACCTCCTTCATATAACTATCTTGATCTAAGATCACTACAAGATTTGCAATAGCTATAGAGTTTTGACTGTCACCTTCTTGTTCTTTACCAGATCTTTTACCCCACATTTTTTAAGGATAATTTTTCTTGCATACAGATTCAGGTACTTTAAAAACTCAAATTTGTCTAGACCGTTTGTGGGACAGAAAGTAAGGCCTTTTTTTAAGTAGGTTAATATGTGCCAGATCAAGTTTAGTTTTTGATAAGTTAACCACAGACATTTTGTCTGAGGCTTCTTTTAATTTGTACTCCCCCAGAATTGACTCTCTTTCCTCTGGTTTCTGGTTATCATCCGATATTGAGGGCTGTTCCTGTATCTTCCCCCTCTGCCTCTCTGTCTCTGTCTGCTTAAAGAGGGACCACCTTCCTCCTCTCCTTGTGTCCCCCCTAATGGGATCTTAGATTGTATTGTGTTTCTAATATTTTGATTGTAGCTTTCTAATTCATTCTCAGAGTTGTCCGTCTCTAAGTCGTAAGAGTATCTAGCACTATTGCTGTTTATCTATATGTATATAGTACCCTTTTTAAAATCTTCCTGATCCCTTACCATCTTACGCCTTTTCCTAAACTTAATTTCACTTTGTCGTTTTTCCAAACTCTTTTGCACCTCTTTGTTTATTTTTTCAAAGGCTGGGTCTAGTGCAAAAAGCTTTACCTGTTCATATGTTTTACTTGCTTCTGCTTTACTTTCCTCTAGCCTTTTCTCATCCTCATCAACCATTAACTGCATAAGCTCTAGAGTGCATCTCATTAGGATAGCATTACATTTTTGGATAAATTCAGTGTTGGCCTCCACCCCTCTTAAATTGACCCCGGGGTCTAGTCTAATCCTTAGACCTCTAGGGATCAATTCCTCTTCAACATATTTCTGTAAGCTTGCTAGCTCCCATTTCATTTTTAATTCCTTGATTGCATTTTTCTTATAATCTTTAAATGCTGAAAACACATCACTACTCTTTTCATCAATGTTAGTTTCATCTATATTAATTGTTGTCTTGAAGGCCTCATTAATATCACTAACCCACTTTTCTTCAGTGCGTTTATTTGCCATGGTGTCACCTCCACCAGTGCTTATAATTGAAGGTAGACACAGTGTTAATTCACACACCTCTTACTATTATTATATACCAATCTGATGCTCTCCTATGAATCAGGGTAAAATTACTATTTGAATATTACTCAAAAATAACTACTAGGGAAGGGTGCACACAGATGTGTGTAATTACTAAAGTGATGCTTCCGTGCTAACAGTCCCAAAACAATAATTATCACTTAAAAGATAGAGTTCTATAACAATTATAAGAACCAAAGACGGACAAGGCTGCACTGAATTTCACATTAAACCAAACATTTTATTAAGAGGTGGAAAGACACCTGGTCTGCCTTCAACTAAATAGTTAATATAATGTACCAGATAAAAAGTGAACCAGGTTGATCGTACATCACATATTTATGATACAGATTCAAATACACCCCCCTACACACATGCTAGCATGCTACTAAGCCGGCAACCTCACTGTCCATTTTTATTTTGGGCAAGCAAACAGATATATTCACAGCGCTAAGCCCAAAAGTTACAACCTGCCACTCCCAAACCACCTCCCTAAAAGTGGACACAGTAGGAAATAACAAAAAAAATAAAAGAGAGGGCGCTAAAAAGCTAGAAGTAACAACCACATTTATTCTATAGACATTTAATCAGAGAGGAAGTGTGTTACAGAAGCATTAGTTATTTTGTTGTGAAGAGCTTATTTCCCAGCAGCAATGCCTGAACCAGCCAAGCCAGCGCCTAAGAAGGGCTCCAAGAAAACCGTAACAAGTATCATTTCATAAAGAGTTAACTTTTTTTCAGCTTTTAGAAACTATTGTCTAATCACCTCTGGAGCCAGACTGCTAATTGATAAGATGAACTTGTAAACTTGTTATCTTAAGTACTGTAATCCTATTGTGGCCTGTCAAAGGACAGTGCTCTCTATCTAAATGTGTGATGGGGGATTTTGTGCTCCCCCCCCCCCTGGGAGTGCCCTGTGTGCATGTAACCTTAATAAAAAGCAGGCTGGGCATCCCAGTCCTGAGTTCTTGTTTGACCCTCAATCGCAGCGTTGACTCGTTTTTGTGGGCAGAAGGGTATCCTAGCTGTACTGCAGCTAAGGGAGATTATTCTATATTTGCGAGACTCATATAGAATACTATGGAAAGCAGCTTCTCCCCTCTTTAGCAATAGGGATCCAGGCTACTAAGCGGTCCATCTCTCAGCGAGACTAAGGGTAACCGTAACATTTGGCGGCAGCGGCGGGATTTTCCTGGATTTCCTAGGAGAGGTACAGAACGGATGGAGAGCGCTTACGAAAAATTGAAGCGTACAACCCTAAAGGATTTACTTGAAAGCAGAGGGGGGTATGCCAGCAACCGGCCGAGGAGAGAGCTGATCGCAGAATTGACCGAACTGGATCAGAGCTTCACAATGGCGGAAACACCGACCACGATTAGTGACGAAAAAACCAGGATTGTTCGGGAAAGGCTCTCATTATACGGGCCGAACCCCTCCATGGAATTGGTACAGCAGTTGATGGCGGAGGCGGACGAGGATATACGAGAGACTCGAGCCCACGAACTCAACCTAGCGAACGCACACCGCAATGCTGAAGCCCCGCAGGTAATCATCCCTGTCGAAAATGCTGGGAGGCCCAAGATACCCTATGCGGCATTTCGACCCTTCCTAGAGAGCGAGACAGGGATTGATGAATATTTGGCGGACTTCGAAAGGCAATGTGCCCTGCACCAGATTCCCAACAGAGAGTGGCCCACGATATTGTCTGGGAAACTATCCGGGCGAGCCCTGGAAGCCTTTCGTACTCTGGGTGCTGAGGAAGTGACACAGTATGAGCTAGTTAAGGAGACACTGTTGCGACGGTACGCTGTAACTCCGGACACGTATCGCCGACAGTTTCGGGGCACGGAAAAGAAGCCTAACGATACCCATATGGAATGGGCGCACCGAATGCGGAGAGCGGCAAATCACTGGCTGAGCGGAAGTAAAGCGGTGACTGGGGAGGAAATTTTACAATTGTTTCTCTTAGAACATTTTTATAATGGCATGGAACAGCAAGGGAAGGAATGGCTGCGAGACAGGCGGCCTTCTACCTTAGAAGAAGCAGCCAAATTGGCCGATGAACATTATGACTCCCGTCTTCACGAACCCATGAACTACCGAGCTCCAGCACGGGTCGAACCTAGAGAGGTTTACCGTGCACCCCCTCGTGCTGAATTCCGAGCCCTGGTGCCCACAGGGCCCGTCCGACACTCAGGACCACACAATAACAGCTCTGAGCGTCCCAGACCGACTTGCCACCGATGCAAGCAACCAGGGCATTTCATGGCTAGCTGCCCCCTTAATACGCACCAGACACCCAGGAATTACAATTACCCCTCTGGGTCCTATCGTCCGGCCCGGGCCCTCTGTGTTAACCAAGAGGCCCCTATGGAGGGATATGTGGGGCCGCTTCACGAGGTGGACCCTGTATATGCTGCCTCAGATAACCGCCAGCACCATCGGCAGAAGGTATGGCTCGAGGGGCGATCTACAGAGGGATTGAGAGACACAGGGGCTACTATCACGCTGGTACAGAGTCATTTGGTGCCAGAGCACAAGCGATCCGGACAGACTGTGGCCGTTAGAGTGGCGGGGGGGGATGTGTACAAAATTCCAACAGCTCAAGTGCATCTTGATTGGGGAGCGGGAAAGGGGGCTGTGAACGTGGGCATAATGGATAATTTACCTGCCGAAGTACTACTGGGCAACGATTTGGGCCCCATGACTTCTGCCTATGCTCCAGTATGCAACAACGAGGCGGACCCAGTGACTACACGGGCCCAAGCCCGGATGGAGCGAGAGCTCTCACCAGTGCGGGAGACACAGGTAAGACCTACCCCGACCTTGCCTGACATGTTAGGCCCCATACCCTGGGACACCCCAGATGCTTTCGAGACAGAGTCTAAGACTGACCCGACTTTACAAAAGTACCGGGAACGAGCAGAGACCGGAGGGGGCGGGGCAGATAACGAAACATTCTTATGGGAAAAAGGGAAAATATACCGCTGGACAGAGAAAAGGGGACAGCGTAGGCGACAGCTGGTAGTGCCCCACAAATACCGTCAAGAAATCCTCAAGATAGGCCACGACATCCCCTTAGCAGGCCACCTAGCCGTAACCCGTACCCTACACCGCATTACTCACACGTTCTTTTGGCCAGGGGTGCACGCTGACGTTAGAACTTACTGTAACACCTGCGATGTGTGTCAACGAGTAGGAAGGCGAGGCGATCACCCTAAAGCCCATCTAGTAAATATGCCCATTGTAGAGGAACCCTTCAGCCGGGTTGCTATTGACCTAGTGGGACCACTGGCTACCCCTAGTCCCTCCGGTAAGCGCTACATTCTTACCGTAGTGGACTACGCTACCAGGTACCCAGAGGCTGTCGCCCTATCCAACATACAAGCGGATACGGTAGCGAATGCACTAGTACAGGTGTTCTCCCGGGTAGGATTTCCAAAAGAAATCCTATCCGACCGAGGCACCCAATTTACGGCTGAATTGACCCAACAACTCTGGCAGGTTTGCAAAATTAAGTCCCTCCTGAGCTCCCCATACCACCCCCAGACGAACGGGCTGTGTGAGAGGTTCAATGGGACCCTCAAGCAAATGCTCAAGACGTTCACTCAGGAATACCGAGACTGGGAACGCTTCCTGCCGCACCTCCTATTTGCTTATCGGGAGGTGCCCCAGGAAACGACAGGGTTCTCTCCCTTCGAGTTGCTCTACGGAAGAAAGGTACGGGGACCCCTAAACCTGATCCGGGAGCACTGGGAGGGAGAGATGGAGGCTGACGGTGTCCCCATTGTGCCATACGTGCTGGAACTCAGGGACCGAATGGAGCAATTAGCCAAATCCGTGCGGGCTAATCTCCAGTTGGCCCAGAGAAGACAGAAAGTATGGTACGATCGGGGGGCCCGAAAGAGCATCTTCACCATAGGACAAAAGGTGTTAGTACTTAAGCCGGTGAAGACAGACAAATTGCAGGCGTCCTGGCAGGGTCCCTACCAGATCGTAGAGAAAAGGGGAGACACCACTTATGTGATAGCTAGCTGCCATGACAACAATCTTAGAAAGACATTCCATGTAAACATGCTCAAGGAATATTTTGAGCGACCAGAGAACGTGACGGCCGTATGTTGTTCCCCTCAGGAAGACCCTGACAGTCTACCCATTCCAGACCTATTAGAAAAGAGTCTCCCCACAGGTATAGTGGCTCAGGTTCAGATAGGAGACCGACTTAGCCCCACTGAAAGGGAGCAGCTCAGCCAACTCCTCCAGTCCAAACACCTCACCTTCTCCCCGAAGCCAGGGTACACTACTTTAACCACCCACCAGGTAGATACTCCGGGACAAGCTCCCTTGCGCCAGGCTCCATACAGAATCCCCGAAGCAGTTAGGACAGGAATGAAGAAGGAGATCGATGAGATGCTTCAGCTCAGGGTAATTGAGCCCTCCGATAGTCCCTGGGCCTCCCCAGTTGTCTTGGTGCCCAAGAAAGATGGGACCACCCGGTTCTGCGTAGACTATCGGAGGCTCAATGAAAAAACCGTGACGGACGCTTACCCTATGCCCAGGGTAGACGAGCTACTCGATCGTATAGCCAGGGGAAATAACCTGACCACTATTGACCTCTGCAAAGGTTACTGGCAGATTCCCCTGGCCCCGGAGGCTATCCCCAAGTCGGCATTCGTCACCCCATTCGGCTTATATCAGTTTAGGGTAATGCCGTTTGGGATGAAGAATGCCCCAGCTACATTCCAGCGCTTGGTGGATAGGCTCCTGGATGGCTTCCAGAGTTTTGCTTGCGCCTACCTGGACGACATAGCGATCCACAGTGAGTCCTGGGAGGACCACTTAGCTCATGTAGGAATGGTTCTGGATCAGATCCGGGCTGCTGGCCTGACTCTGAAGCCAGAAAAATGCCACTTTGGGATGGCCGAGGTACAGTACCTGGGTCACCGGGTGGGGTGTGGAAAGCAGCGACCAGAGCCGGGCAAGATAGAAGCTGTCGCCAATTGGCCCACCCCCATCACTAAGACTCAGGTCCTAGCCTTCCTGGGCACGGCAGGGTACTATAGACGGTTCGTACCAGACTACAGCACACTTGCCAAACCCCTGACTGACTTGACCAAGAAGAACTTACCTCGACAGGTCCTGTGGTCTCCCCACTGTGAAACGGCTTTCCAGGCTCTCAAAAATGCTCTAATTAACGCTCCTGTCTTGGCGGCCCCAGCCCTTAACAAACGTTTTATCGTCCATACAGATGCTTCCATGTTTGGGCTGGGAGCCGTCCTCAGCCAAGTAGGTGAAGATGGAGGGGAGCATCCAGTTGCCTACATCAGCCGGAAGCTCCTGCCCCGCGAAGTCAGCTATGCAGCGGTCGAAAAGGAGTGTTTGGCTTTGGTGTGGGCATTAAAGAAATTGACTCCCTATTTATATGGTCAGGAGTTCACTCTGGTCACTGACCATAACCCGTTGGTGTGGCTGAACCGGGTCTCTGGAGATAACGGCAGGCTATTACGTTGGAGCTTATCGTTGCAACCCTTCAATTTCACCATTACTTACAGACCTGGGAAACAGAATGGCAACGCCGACGGGTTGTCCAGACAAACCGACCTCAGCCCCGCATAACCAGCGGTCTGGACAGCCTTAGTCTGCCCCGAAAAGGGGTCAGACCGTGTCTGCCAGAGTGTTCCACAGAAAGGGAGCACTGTTACAGAAGCATTAGTTATTTTGTTGTGAAGAGCTTATTTCCCAGCAGCAATGCCTGAACCAGCCAAGCCAGCGCCTAAGAAGGGCTCCAAGAAAACCGTAACAAGTATCATTTCATAAAGAGTTAACTTTTTTTCAGCTTTTAGAAACTATTGTCTAATCACCTCTGGAGCCAGACTGCTAATTGATAAGATGAACTTGTAAACTTGTTATCTTAAGTACTGTAATCCTATTGTGGCCTGTCAAAGGACAGTGCTCTCTATCTAAATGTGTGATGGGGGATTTTGTGCTCCCCCCCCCCCCCTGGGAGTGCCCTGTGTGCATGTAACCTTAATAAAAAGCAGGCTGGGCATCCCAGTCCTGAGTTCTTGTTTGACCCTCAATCGCAGCGTTGACTCGTTTTTGTGGGCAGAAGGGTATCCTAGCTGTACTGCAGCTAAGGGAGATTATTCTATATTTGCGAGACTCATATAGAATACTATGGAAAGCAGCTTCTCCCCTCTTTAGCAATAGGGATCCAGGCTACTAAGCGGTCCATCTCTCAGCGAGACTAAGGGTAACCGTAACAAAGTGTAATACATAAATATTGTAAGAATTAACTAATCCTATTAAAGTAATGGCTGATATAAGAATGAGGGACGTCTCCCTGAAAGTGAATGTCAATTTTTTAGGATATGAAAGTATCATTCAATATCTTATCACTATATCAATTAAACCACCACTTTCATTTTTTAATAAAATGTATAATAAATTTTATATTATAATATGAAATTTAGTCTCTTGTATTTACCAGCTCCTCCCACCCGCAACTTCCTTGTCTTATTCAATTCTACGTATAAAGCGGTCCCACCCGCTGTTCACGTAGTGGCAATGCGCGCTCCAAGTGATGCTAAACACCACGCATGCGTCATTAAGGAATAACCTAGCTCTCCAAAACTTCCAGAAAAAATTACGAAGTCCGATAACTGTAATTCAGAGATCGTTGTCAGAACTGTCTAACGCAAGCACAATACAGACGCATGACGACAGCAAAAGGGGTTTGGTCCCCATGTGGAAAATACATTTATTGGTTCTGATGATCGAGCCTACCCTGTCAATCAATGATGAAAAATGCCGGGCGGACCATTATAATTATGAATGCGAGGATATTAAATTAAAATACTCGGTAATTACAATCTTTAAAAAAAAAAATATGAATTAAAGTGCTGTTATTTTAACTTTAATGTTAATGCGAACTTTAGAGACCATGCTGACTTTACATTCACTTTAAAATACAAATGCAAATGCAATACACAATTTATGAAAACGGTCCGTTTGAATACGCAATACTAGCAAAATACAATTTAAAAATGAGATATACTTAAGTAAAACCTATTATACCACCTATATATTAAATAAAATCCATATACATCATATAGAAAATGACATATAATACATTTGGTAACTGAGCGACTCTTAGCTCAATTGAATGAAAAAGTCCCAATGTTGTGAAGTCTCTATCTAAGGCAAAACTGAACAAGGCTATTTGTCACTGTGGCCACATTGTAACAGATAATCCTGTTAGAGAATGATGTTGATTCCTCCTGATAGTTACTTTAAATAACAAAGTTATGTCCTTTATGACGAAAGATAAAAACAGTCCACTGGATCAAATTCTCTTAAAGTCAACACCTACTGTTAGTGGAAATCACGGCTCGCCTTCAGGAGATGATAGGAGCAATCTCACTCACCCCCTCTTCCTCCAGAATACGGCTCCATTTTCTGAATTGAAATTCCCAGTTCCGGTGTGTGGAGATTTGTCAGAAAGACCCGGCAGGTGCAGTGTCCATAATCCAAAGTCTAGAACAGCCCACACTTAGCTAAGTTCTAAGCTAATTGAGCTAATGAGCTAATGAGCTAATTCTCTTACAGGATTATCTGTTACAATGTGGCCACAGTAACAAATAGCCTCATTCAGTTTTGGCTTAGATACGGACTTCACAACATTGGGACTTTTCCAATCAATTGAGCTAAAAGTTGCTCAGTTACCAAATGTATTATATGTCATTTTCTATATGATGTATATGGATTTTATTTAATATATAGGTGGTATAATAGGTTTTACTTAAGTATATCTCATTTTTAAATTGTATTTTGCTAGTATTGCGTATTCAAACGGACCGTTTTCATAAATTGTGTATTGCATTTGCATTTGTATTTTAAGGGAGACGTCCCTCATTCTTATATCAGCCATTACTTTAATAGGATTAGTTAATTCTTACAATATTGGTATTTATGTATTAGACTTCCTCTCTGATTAAATGTCTATAGAATAAATGCGGTTGTTACTTCTAGCTTTTTAGTGCCCTCTCTTTTATTTCTTTTTTTTTCATGTTTATTCCGGGCACACAGTGTGAAAACACGCTCCGGTTGAAAAAGATACAATTACCGTCCCTTTACTTTCCTTTAATCTGGACCCTGAAGTGTAAAAACACGCTCCAGTAAAAACAGGTTAGTCCGGTCCCATATATGTCAAACAGGACTGAAGTAAACTTGAGGCTTGAGCAATCTGTTACCCAGCAGTGTGAGGATATCTACCACATGCAAGACTTATAACCGCACGGCTTACCTTCACTTGTATGAATCTTGGGGCAAGCTTAGATGGCTACAGATTACCTCAGTGATCCTGTGATGCCTGTGCAGGTCTTCACTTGCTTTAAAATAGGTAGAGATGAATCCTATGTGCAGGTACAGTGAGAACAGCTTAACCATGTTGGCGTCTTCTTACACGGTGCAAATTAGAATCCACACATTACGCCTTTGGGACTGTTAGCACGGAAGCATCACTAAAGTAGTTCTATTTTATATATATATATATATATATATATATATATATGTACTTTGACATGAATTCAACATATATATATATATATATATATATATATATATATATATATATATATTAGCTTATATATATATATGTCAGGGTCATATTAGACTCCATGAGGCCTATTTATCATATGTCTGTCGGACCTGATCCAACAGTGCGGATCAGGTCCGACAGACATCGCTGAATGCGGAGAGCAATACGCTCTCCGTATTCAGCATTGCACCAGCAGCTTTTGTGAGCTGCTGGTGCAACGCCGCTCCCTGCAGACTCACGGCCAATCGGCCGCCAGCAGGGGGGTGTCAATCAACCCGATCGTACTTGATCGGGTTGAATTCCGGCGATTCCTGTCCACCTGCTCAGAGCAGGTAGACAGGGTTATGAAGCAGTGGTCTTTAGACCGCTGCTTCATAACTGGTGTTTCTGGTGAGTCTGAAGACTTGCCAGAAACACGGGCCCTCAAGCTCCATCTGGAGCTTGATAAATGGGCCTCCATAACAGTACCAGTAAGTTGTAGGTAAAAATCTCTCTCAAATCTAAAATAATTATTTGTCAAACAATGTGTAATAAAATCTAAGATAAATTCTATGGTAGGGACACAATAATGCTAATTTCTCACAGCAATGGATCTGGCATCCTGTATCCCACCTATATGGAGGATGGCAGTATATAAGCTATCCACATTCATGGTAACCAATATAGCAGTGTATTGCAAATATTTCAAATGTTTCAATCTACCAATCAAGGTTGTAAAGTCTTGTAGATCAGAAAATGAATAATGCACCACAGGCTGCAAGTGGTAATCTATATACTCTGCTTAACATGAAAAAATGAGTCCCTGGCAGACATAATTGGTCGACCCTGAGGGTTTTGCAAAAATCTGTGCACCTTTGGTAGCAAATACAGGGTGGAAATTTTTGGAGACCCCACAGTCAGGTATCCAATTTCATCAGAGTAAATTACCCCAGCTTCATATGCACATTTTAAACTAAAATTGAACTGTTTCTTAAATACAGAAGTCGGATTAGCTGGTATTTTTTTTAAACCTCGATATCAGATAGTTGGTGTAAGGTTTTTGCCCTATAATCACTATAGTCTTGGACAACAATAGCCCCAACCTGCAGGGCATATAATAATCAAGTTGTCATCAATAAGGGTTTTTAAAGCCTTACGTTCACCATCAGTGATATTGGAGCAAGTACGAATATCAACATGATGTTTACAATCTGATCTCAGTAAATGGGATAAGCTGGATTTAAATGGGATAATTTCGATTTAAATTAAGCTTTTTGTCCAGAACCCAATATGGATGAATGTTTAAAGTGCTCTTTTCAATTCAATTGCCTCTGAAACCAGTGAATATAAACCATTATTTGGAAATTATACACTTTTGGTGTTGGGACAAAACTTAATCCCCTATTCAATAGTTTCAATACATCCTGTGATAGTGGCCTAAAATGGTATACTATATCTATCCTCTTTTCTTCTTAAATGGAAAGAGTCCACTGCTGCATTCATTACTTTTGGGAATTAAGAACCTGGCCACCAGGAGGAGGCAAAGTCACCCCAGCAAAAAGACTTAAATACTCCTCCCACTCCCCTCATACCCCAGTCATTCTTGGACTTTCGTCCCAGGAGGTTGGCAGAGAAGTGTCAGAATTTTACATTTTTGTTTTTTGTCTCTTATGGAGGGTAGTACTCTTCGGAATGGGACAGGAGTTTTAAGTAGTCCTGTCAGTCTCTCAGTGAGGGCTTGGATGAAAGTTAGAGTCCGGAGATGCAGAGAGATTCTTTCTGCAAAACCTTCCTGATGTTAATAGCTCCTCAAGCAATTGGCATTGTCGAACTTCATTCCGCTGGCTGCTTTTTTCTGTCAAGTCCATGGCTGTGTTCCTGTTCCACATCGTAGATTCCGGTAAGATTGTTTCATTTTACTTTAATTCTCAATGTACTGTAATGTGAATGTTTTCCAGAGAGGCTACCGCCTTGCGGGTCTATCTTATCACAAAGGTCTCAGTGAGTCTCTTTTAGTATCTTGGAATCAAGAGTTAATATTTCCTGAGGAGGGTTATTGAACAGGAGGGTTTATAATCATGTTTGTTATGTGATTCAACCTGCTTATGTGTGATGACCTGTTTGTGAGAGTACCTGTGTATTACCTGGCTGCCTGATGTCCTTCATGGTTCCTGTTCCCTGGCTTGTTCCTGACTCTGCTGTTTTCCTTGTTCCTGATTCTGGCTCATCTGACTATTTGCTTTGGCTCCTGACTCAGCTCATCTGACTACCAGCTCTGGTTTTGACTCCTGGCTTGTTATTTGAATTGTGGACTTTTTATTATTTTTTTCTATTAATAAAGGTGTGATTATTTTTGCACTTCTCGTCTCAGTCTGATTCCTGGCACCCTGACATTACGCAAAGGCCATGAATCCTGATGGTGCTAATAATCTACCTTTACCTGCCATCATTTCCAGGATGTATGTACAGGATCACCGCTTGGATCAATTTGCACTAGCCCTGCAAACCCTGCTGACTCGCACTGCACATTTGGACCAAAGTGTCCTGCAAGTTATGGCTGCTCCTTTTTCCGCTGCTGCACCTATGCCTACCAGGAGCATGTCCAGTTCTGCACCTCTACCTCAGCAATATGGAGGCGATCCTATTGAGTGCAGAGGGTTTTTGAACTAGGTGGGCATTTGATTTGAGATGTTACCTCAGGCGTTTCCCTCTGACAGAGTTAAGGTGGGATTTATCATCTCATTACTCTCTGACACAGCTCTTGCTGGGCTAATCCCTCGTGGGAGATTAATAAACCTGTAATTTCAAATTACCCTGAATTTGTGGCCTCCTTTCGAAGGGTATTTGATGTTTTGGCTCGCTCCTGCTAAACGACTCATGTCCATTCAGCAAGGTACAAGATCTGTTGCTCAGTATGCTATTGAGTTCCGTACGCTTGCCGCAGGGGTAGGTTGGAACAATGAAGCCCTTGCTGCCACCTTCTTTCATGGACTCTCTGATGCGATTAAAGACAAAGTTGCTGCCAGAGATCTACCAGAGGATCTCGAGGCATTGGTGTCTTTTTTTTATCCTAATTGACATCAGACTCAGAGAGAGACCCTCTTTCAAGGAGCGCTTGCGGAAGCCTCCTGTTCCGTTGTCTCCTACATGTTCGTTCCCACCCATGCCTCCCTCTCCTCCCATGCCTCCTGGTCCCGAGTCACCAGGTACTGCTGAGCCAATGCAGTTGGGATTCACTCATCTCTCCATAGCAGAGAGGGCCTTTAGGAGGAGGGAGGGGCTCTGCCTCTATTGTGGGTTACAGGGCCACCTTTTGAAGTCTTGTCCTACACGGCTGGGAAACGTTCACACCTAAGGTCCTGTTGGGGGCAGACCTTGGGTGGTTTATCCTCATCCCCGGAACTGCTTAAAGAGAAACCTTTGGTCATGGTTGTCCTTTCCTGGGTGGACTCCTCCATAGTCAGTCAGGCTCTTGTAATTCCGGTGCTGCGGGCTATTTCATTGACAGTGATTTTGTATCAAAGCACTCCATTCCTGTTTTGCCTCGGTCCATTCCGCTTGCTATTGAGGCTATTGATGACAGGCTCCTTCAGCCCGCACTCGTTACTCACGAAACTGCTCCGTTGTCCATGGCTGTTGGGGCTCTCCATTTTCAAACCCTCCAGTTCCAGGTGATAAACTCTCCGCATTTTCTGGTTGTTCTGGGTTACCCCTGGCTCCAAAAGCACAATCCCAGTATCGACTGCCGCAGGTCCGAAATTTTGTCGTGGTCCCCGAAATGTATTTCCACTTGTCTTCGGAAACCAGTTAAAGTCTTGTGCACTTCTTCTGTATCTCAATTGCCAGAGGAGTACCGAGAGTTCCTAGATGTTTTTGATGGTGCATGCCGGTACGTTGCCTCCTCACTGGTCTTACGATTGTGCCATAGACCTGCAACCCGGAGCCATTCCTCCTCAGGGCCGGGTGTACCCTCTGTCTGTTGCAGAGAATTGTGCTATGAAGGAGCATGTTGCCGATGCTCTGTCGCGGGGGATCATCCGCAAATCCTAGTTAAGACCATGCATCGATTATAGGGGTCTTAATCGTCTTACCATTAAGAATGCTTACCCTATTCTGCTCATTACGGAACTCTTTGACCACCTCAAGGGAGCTACGGTCTTTACTAAACTTGATTTGAGAGGAGCGTACAATCTCATTAGGATTAAGGAGGGCCACGAATGGAAAACAGCATTTAACACCAGGAGCGGGCATTATGAGTATCTTGTAATACCCTTTGGCCTATGTAATGCTCCTGCTGTTTTTCAGGAATTTATTAATGATGTCCTATGAGATATGTTGCAACAGTGTGTTGTGGTGTACTTAGACGACATCCTAATACACTCACCCACACTTGAGGCTCATTGTTCTGATATTACATGGTTTCTTCAGAGACTACGTGAGAATGGCCTGTTTTGTAAACTCAAGAAATATGAGTTCCATCAGACTCAAGTAAACTTCCTAGGTTATGTTATCTCCATTGCTTAGTTCTCCATGGATCCTGACAAGTTATCTGCAGTTCTGCAGTGGCCCCGCCCAGTTGGTCTTCGGTCTATTCAACGTTTTTTGGGGTTCGCCAATTACTATAGAAAGTTTATTAAAAACTTTTCTTCCTTGGTCAAACCTATCACAGATATGACCCGTAAAGAGAATGATCCACTCCGTTGGTCACCTACTGCCATTAAGGCCTTTGCTGCCGCTCCAGTTTTGGCTAATCCTAACCCTGTCCTGCCTTTCGTTCTTGAGGTTGATGCGTCTGAGACTGGAATAGGTGCCCTCTTGTCTCAACGTCCTACGCCTGACGGTTCCTTGCATCCGTGTGGTTTCTTCTCTAAGAAATTGTCTCCAGCGGAGTGCAATTATGAAATTGGCGACAGGGAATTACTGGCCATAATTTTAGCACTCAAGGAATGGAGGCATCTTCTTGAGGGTACTAGCGTGCCAGTGCTCATTCTTACTGACCAGAAGAATTTAACTTATCTATCTGAAGCAAAACGTTTGTCGCCCTGACAGGCCAGATGGGCGCTATTTTTGTCTCGGTTTAATTATGTGGTCTCCTACCTGCCTGGTAGTAAGAATGTTAGGGCTGATGCCCTCTCTCAACAATTTTTGCCTCTGTCCAAGGAGGAGTCTGTACCTACTCTTTTTATACCTCCTTACCATATTTTGGCTACCATACATACTAATTTGACTTCTCCCTTGGGGGAGGAGATCCTGGCTGCACAAACCAATGCACCTTCTCAGAAACCTAGTGGTAAGTGTTTTGTTCCTGACAATCTTCAAACTAAACTTTTGCACACTTACCATTATCCTAAAGCCGCAGGTCACCCAGGCAAGAACTAAATGATTTGGTCTGTCACTCGTCAATTCTAGTGGCCAGGTCTTCGTTCTGATGTTGCTGCGTATGTTGGCTCCTGCTCAGTTTGTGCACAGAATAAGACTCCTCAACGTCTTCCTGTGGGTCTTCTTCAACCTATTGCTAATGGTGAGTGTCCTTGGACACATCTTTCCATGGACTTCATTGTCGAGCTCCCTGTTTCCAATGGCAATACTGTTATCCTTATGGGGGTTGACAGTTTTTCTAAAATGTCACATTGCATTCCCTTGATGAAGCTGCCTACCGCTCAGGAGCTTGCTTCAATTTTTGCCCAGGAGGTCTTACGTTTACATGGGTTACCCTAGGAGATAGTGTCGGACCGGGGTAGCCAATTTGTCTCTAGATTTTGGCGTTCCCTTTGTGCTCAAATGGGGATCCAGCTTTCCTTCTCCTTGGCATATCACCCTCAATCCAATGGGGCTGTAAAACGGTCTAATCAAGCTCTGGAACAGTTCCTCCATTGCTATGTCTCAGATCACCGCAATAATTGGTCTGAACTGTTACCTTGGGCAGAGTTTGCTCATAATAGTGCTATTAATGCTTCCTCCAAGTTATCCCAGTTCATGGCGAATTATGGGTTTCAACCATCCTTGTTGCCCGATTCATTCATGTCTCAGGGTATTCTGGCTTTGGAAGAGCATCTCCGGCAACTCTGTTCCACGTGGGTGCAGATTTAGGATTGCCTTCATCGTTCTATGCAGCGCTAATAGTTCCAGGCTGATCGTAGGCGTCTGCCCGCACCTTCCCACCAGGTTGGTGAGAGAGTTTGGCTGTCCTCCCACAACTTGAACCTTCATGTGCCTTCCAATAAATTGTCTCTCCGTTATGTTGGTCCTTTTCAAATACTCTGACGGGTTAATCCTGTGGCCTACGCTCTTGACCTTCCTCCTGCTATGCGCATCTCCAATGTTTTTCATGTCTCCCTCTTGAAAACATTGGTTTGTAATCGGTTTACCACTGTGTTGCCTCATCCCCATCCTATCTTTGTTGACAACCATGAGGAGTATGAGGTCAGCTGCATTATTGACTCTTGTATGTCCAGGAGCCGTGTACAGTATTTGGTTCACTGGAGGGGCTACGGTCCAGAGGAGCGTTCTTGGGTTCCCTCCTCTGATGTTCATGCTCCTACCCTCCTCCGTGCCTTCCATGCCTGTTTCCCCAATGAGCCTTTTGTCCTCCCGCAGGGGAGGGGTCGTTGAGGGGAGGGTACTGTCAGGGTTTTTTCCCTGTTGTGTTTGCCATGTGCTGCTGGCAGCTATTTTACTCACCTCTCTTGTTGACTATGGTGCGTTGTGGGGGATGCTGCTCATTTCCTGCACTTCCTTTTATGGCTAGACTGGTGTGCATCATCCCTGTGAGACTGGATGCAGTCTCAGAATTGTGATGTCATCACTTATTATTTAAAGGGCCTCTGCTCAGTATGCTTTGCCTTTGCATTGTCTCAGACCTGTTTGTGAGAGTTCCTGTGTATTACCTGGCTGCCTGACGTCCTTCCTGGTTCCTGATCCCTGGCTTGTTCCTGACTCTGCTGTTTTCCTTGTTCCTGATTCCGGCTTGTCTGACTATTCGCTTTAGCTCCTGACTCAGCTCATCTGACTACCAGCTCTGGTTTTGACTCCTGGCTTGTTATTTGACTTGTGGACTTTTTATTATTTTTTGCTATTATTAAAGGTGTGATTATTTTTGCACTTCTCAGTCTGATTCCTGGCACCTTGACATTGGGCTATGCCATTGCTCCATCTACCTGGCCTGGTCATGGTTGGCCAGGTTTTTGGAGTATTTATTTCTCTATGGCCTTGTTGTCTGTTTTCAGAGTCAGGTTGTACTTGTACTCTGTGGGGATGGTTGTGCTATCCTTACGCTCATTCCTGTACCAGTTTTGAGGTCTTCTGTTCCTCTATTTTGGTTCCCTGGGGCTGGGTTGGTCCAGCTGGGTGTGGGTCTACAGGTCAGGATGGCCGAGCAGTCTAAGGCGCTGCGTTCAGGTCACCATCTCCTCTGAATGTGTGAGCTTTGTTGAGTCTCTCCGTTAGCTCAGTCTGCTAGGATATACAATTTCCTTTCAACTTGCTCCATCGATTTCAGAAGAGGGTCTACTCTTCCTTTGGGTTCTGAGGGTATACTCTACTTCTCGGGGGGGCCTAAATTGAGGTTTTGTGTTTCCCTTTTTAGGGACCTGTTTAGGTCTGGCAGCTTTGGTTGCCTGTAGTGTGCCCTCTGTCTGGTGGTTGCTTTTGCGGTCTGTTCCTTGCTTGACTGCTTCTTCTTCCTCGCAAGTGCCCTCTGTGTCATCCTGATATTGACTCTGTGCTCTCAAATTTGGGGGTTTTCGCCTGGGTCTATTACACATTTTTCGTAGTTGAATACTTTGGTATTCTATGTTCCGACGCTGGGAGGACTTTCCCTCTTCAGTTGCATTCAGTGCTTGCAGGATGTTGGAGAGAACTCTGTTATGTCTCTCTGCCCGGTCTTATCCCGGGTTTTGTTTGGTATTGGCGCGGCCACCTTTTTTTGTTTGGGCCCGTTGGGGTCTCCGTGAGCTGGACTCACTCTTGGAGGTGTTCTTTTTTTGTATTAGGGGACCTTTCGGTTTCCTCATTTCTCCTTTGCCTTGTCCTCTTGGGGGTTTCGGCTGGTGTCCCCTTCATTAGTGGGGGGTGAGTGGTGGGGGACCTTCTGTTAGGCGACAGTGTCTCCTGGAGGACTGTTGGCTCAGTCGAGTCCATTTTGCGGTCTTTAGTTTGGCTTCTGGACTAGCTGCGAATCAGTGTCCTTGGGGCTTTTCCTTTTAAAAATTTCTCGGCTTCAGACGAAGTGTTTTTTTTTATTGACTAGAGGTTCAGGCCTGGTGTCCTCAGTATAGGCCGCCTATTGTACCCTCCCATTCAGTGTCCTCTATAGCTTTGGTATTGTTTTCCAAAAAGTAATGAATGTTGCTGTGGACTCTTTCCATTTAAGAATAAAAACATAAATTATGATTACCTGATCATTTCCTTTTCTTCTGATGGAAAGAGTCCACAGTTCCCCACCCGTAATTTTATGTGGGGCATCCTTATTATTCTTCTGGCACCTTTCACCCTGATATTTCTTCTACTGTTCCTTGTTCCTCGGCAGAATGACTGGGGGATGAGGGGAGTAGGAGGAGTATTTAAGCCTTTGGCTGGGGTGTCTTTGACTCCTCCTGGTGGCCAAGTTCTTAATTCCCAAAAGTAATGAATGCAGCTGTGGACTCTTTCCATCAGACGAAAAGGAAATTATCAAATAAGCATAATTTATGTTTTTGTTGCTCTTTTTTGATTTATACCCCCCTCTTATGCTATGGGGGCACCTACGTTTTTTGATACAGGTACTAATTTTAGAGAGAGAATGGCTAACTATAGGTATGCAATCAGAGAGGCCATTAAAAGTGGCAGCTCTGACCAACCAGTGGTATGCCATTTCCTAACTCATAAACACTGTGTGTCGAGTATAAAAACAATGAACATTGATCTCATTCCCCCCTTTAAGGGTGGAGAAGACAGAGAAAAATTGCTCTTGCAGAGAGAGACTAGATGGATATACCTGTTGGACACTGGGTCTCAATATCTTACTGGACTTTGGTCCCTTTGTGGGATTATTGAATTTGTTTATAAGATGTCATATGTATATGAACTGACACTGGTTGTTATAAATTGCTATAATAGTTGCTCTAAGTGATATACTGATTTGCCATTTTTTGATAGCCCCTGTGGAAATGTATATGATGAAAAGGCTTTGTCTCCCATATTCATACTGATATAATGGTAAAAGTGTCAAGTTGTTTTATATAATGGTTTTTAATTTTAAAATATTAATGAAGATGTACTGTGGGCTCATAAGAGTAGTCATTGTGTTTCAAGCTAAGCCAAGGTGGCGTTATTTAAGATGGTATGCTCCAAAAGGAATAAGCCACTTAGTTTGTAGGAAGAGTAACAGTATTGAGATACTTGGATTCCATATCAAGCGTATTCATACCTAAAAACGTTTTAAGTTAACTCTTGTGAGTAGGCACCCCACGGGGGCACTTGTTTTTTTAATTTTATGTATGATTTTACCATAATATTTTAAAATATACTACACTAGGAGAAGCACCTTTGCACGCTTCCTTTCTTTCTTTATATATACAGTATATATATATATATATATATATATATATATATATATATTCTTGGGCAGCACAATGTTAATATGTTGGGCCCTGTCTGCTTCACACAAAGCTTAATACTAACTGCTATTGCCCCTCTTCATGAGCACTGGTCAAAACATAGCCCAACAATTACACCTAAAAAGTTATGTTATTGACAATCAATCAATCACACCCTTTATTTAACAGATTGTGCTTTACGTGCTGTTATATATTCTTAGTGAAGTTTTAAGACAGCTGGCATGAACTGTGTATGCGTTTGGTTTCTGGCAACTAAATTGTGCCTTTTAATTTTACAGAAATCCCTATATTATAAATAGTATTAATTGAACTCATTTCTACAGCCTCCAACTATTATTGTGGGCATTAAAGAAGGTTAGAGTAAGGCTTTGAAGTTTAATCAAAATGTATTTTACGAGGCTAAAAATAAAATTGAATTGGACTATCTATAGCTGTGCAGATCAGTACATAACTCACTATGTAACGATGACAAAATATTAAACAGAAGATCAATATGGCACAAATCCATTTTTTTTTAAGCAACAATATATCTGGTTCTTACTGTACAAGATCAACCTGTAATAAATGAGTTTCAGCCAATTTCTAAATCATTCAAGTGAGAATTGTTATTGATTATAATGATGTGTCATTTCTAAGTTGCTGTCAAGTTCTTGCTTGGAAATGAACAGATAAAATCTACTCATTTCATTTGGACTGTTAGATTCTTTAAGCCCTTCATTCAATAGCTTTGTACATTCTAAAAACTAGAAATTCAAGAAACATCAACAAAGGGGATTGCTGTAATGATTATTTTCTCCCTTTGGGTTTTCAAAGAATGGATGAGCTGCTTTGAATCTCATCAAATCCATGGTCCACTTCAGTATGTGTTACCTTTTGTTGACCTTTTCCTGTTCAGAGAAGACATTCTTTGGAGATGATAACTCTTTCAAGCAAGTTCTACAATCTTTACAGATTGTCAAGATGTTTGGGAACTCATATTGATTTGGTACTGATAACTTTTCTACGAAGTTTAGCCCACCAGATATTAGGTCATTTTAATTTACAATGACAAAGGAACATTGTACTTACTTATACATATATGGTTTTTTTTTTAATTGGGAAGAAATGCAATTTCAATTTAAACTTATATAGTAATATCAGTTGTGTACGTCCAACTAGCATAAGTTGGAACATTACCAATCAAGATGGACCAAAGAGTCTTATCTCTTTTGTGCCAACGTAATTGTAAAATTGTTAGCACATCTTTACATTGAGAATACATTGCTGTGCTTGTAATGTGCCAGTAGACAGAATGTATCTTTTCAAAGGAGCATCATGCAGAGTTCATTTACGTTTCCTTAAAATTCAACAAGCTAACATACTGAGGAAAGTACGTTCTTCAATTAAATTACCCTTCATTTAGCTTGAAAGCCTCATGAAGTCAAGCATGTGGCATTTGAAGCTGAAAACAATCTGATTGGTGCCCACCATGATGTAAACATGCAAAAAACAATGTAATGCTGCGGTAATTAAAATTTAAATTGAGCTCTAAAATTTGTAAGACCTACATCCCTTCAGACAAAATTAAAGATAAGTTGAGAAAGACTAAAAAGTAACTAGAATTATGTGACAGAAATTAAGGGATATGGAAGTCAAAACTACCATGATTCAGAAACAGTATACCTCATTGCTTCTGTTGCTTGATTTCCTATGCTGAAAAATAGGTTCTTGATTCTTAAAAACTTTCCATCTTAGAGTGAAATCATTGTGTAGATTTCAGAGGGGTAAAAATCTGAAAGTCCCAGAAAGATGAGAGATACCTCCGATACGGCGAGATTACGAGTTTTGCGGTAACAGGGGTGCGTTGCTAACGAGCCTTTTTTTTCACCGCTCCCTTAAGACAACGCTGGTATTACATTTTTTTTTTTTTTTAAACCTGGCGTTAGCCGCAAAAAGGTGAGCGTAGAGCAAAATTTAGCTCCACATCTCACCTCAATACCAGCGCTGCTTACGGTAGTGGTAAGCTGGAAAAACATGCTCATGCACGATTTCCCCATAGGAAACAATGGGGCTGAGCCGGCTAAAAAAAAGTCTAACACCTGCAAAAAAGCAGCGTTCACCTCCTAATGCAGCCCCATTGATTCCTATGGGGAAATACATTTTATGTCTAGACCTAACACCCTAACATGAACCCTGAGTCTAAATACCCCTAATCTTATACTTATTAACCCCTAATCTGCCGTCCCCGACATCACAGACACCTGCATTATATTATTAACCCCTAATCTGCCGCTCCGGACACCGCCGCCACCTACATTATACTTATGAACCCCTAATCTACTGCCACCAACATCGCCGTACCCTACATTTTATATATTAACCCCTAATCTGCCCCCCAATGTTGCTGCAACTATATTAAATGTATTAACCCCTAATCTGCTGCCGTCAATGTCGCTGCCACTATAATAAAGTTATTAACCACTAAACCTAAGTCTAACCCTAACCCTAACACCCCCCTAATTTAAATATAATTTTAAATATTCATAATAAAATTGCTACAATGAAATAAATTATTCCTATTTAAAACTAAATACTTACCTATAAAATAAACCCTAAGATAACTACAATATAACTAATAGTTACATTTTATCTAGCTTATGGTTTATTTTTATTTTACAGCTAAGTTTGTATTTATTTTAACTAGGTACAATAGTTATTAAATAGTTATTAACTATTTAATAACTTCCTAGTAAAATAAATACAAATATACCTGAAAAATAAATCCTAACCTAAGTTTCAATTACACCTAACACTACACTATCATTAAATTAATTTACTAAACTACCTACAATTAACTACAATTAAATTAAATAAACTACAAAAAAACACACTAAATTACAGAAAATAAAAAAGAATTACAATTTTTTTAAACTAATTACACCTAATCTAATCCCCCTAATAAAATAAAAAAGCCCCCCAAAATAATAAAATTCCCTAAACTATACTAAATTACAAATAGCCCTTAAAAGGGCCTTTTGCGGGGCATTGCCCCAAAGTAATCAGCTCTTTTACCTGTAAAAAAAAAAATACAATACCCCCCAACAATAAAACCCACCACCCACACACCCAACCCTACTCTAAAACCCACCCAATCCTCCCTTAAAAAAACCTAACACTACCCCCTTGAAGATCTCACTACCTTGAGCCGTCTTCACCCAGCCAGGCACAAGTGGCTTCAGCCAATAGGATTTTTCCTACCTTAATTCCGATTGGCTGATAGGATTCTATCAGCCAATCGGAATTGAAGGGATACCATCTTGGATGACGTCACTTAAAGGAACCTTCATTCTTCAGTCGCCGTCGAATGGAAGAGGATGCTCCGCTTCGGATGTCTTCAAGACGGACCCGCTCCGCTCCGGATGGAAGAAGACAGAAGATGCCGCCTGGATGAAAACTTCTGCCAGTCTGGAGGTCCTCTTCTGCCTGGATCGGATGAAGACTTCTGCCCCTCTGGATGTCCACTTGTGCCCGGCTGGGTGAAGACGGCTCAAGGTAGGGAGATCTTCAATTGAGTAGTGTTAGGTTTTTTTAAGGGGGGATTGGGTGGGTTTTAGAGTAGGGTTGGGTGTGTGGGTGGTGAGTTTTAATGTTGGGGGTGTATTGTATTTTTTTTAGAGGTAAAAGAGCTGATTACTTTGGGGCAATGCCCCGCAAAAGGCCCTTTTAGTTTATTGGTATTAGTGTACTTTTTATCACTTTAGTTAAGAGCTTTATGTTCCGGCGTTAGTCCATAAAACTCTTAACTACTGACTTTTAAATGCGGTAGGAGTCTTGACAGGAGAGGGTCTACTGCTCACTTTTTCAGGTGATCGTAATACCGGCGTTAGGCAAATCCCATTAAAAAGATAGGATATGCAATTGAAGGAGATTTGCGGTATGCTAAAATAGCGGAAAAAAAGTGAGCGGTAGACCCTTTCCTGCCTGACTCGTAATACCAGCGGGCGTTAAAAAGTAGCGTTGGGACCCCTCAACGCTGCTTTTTAAGGCTAACGCAAGACTCGTAATCTAGCCAATAGAAAGTAATGAATCTCTCTGGAATGCAGAATGTTTTAGGGGAGAGTGAGGTTAATAAGGGAGCCCCTGGCATTAAAGGGACATGAAACCCCAAAATTTTCTTTCATGATTTAGGTAGAACATACAATTTTAAAAAACTTTTCAATTTACTTCTATTATGAAATTTGCTTTATTCTCTTGTTATCATTTGTTGAAGGAGCAGCAATGCACTGCTGGTTTCTAATTGAACTCATGTGTGAACCAATGACAATCAGTATATTTATTCAGCCACCAATCAGCAGCTATAACCTAGGTTCTTTGCTTACCTAGATACACCTTTCAGCAAAGGATAACAAGAGAAGGAAGCAAATTAAATAATAGAAGTAAATTAGAACGTTGTTTGAAATTGCATTCTCTTTCTGAATCACAAAAGAAAAAATATGGGTTTCATGTCCCTTTAATGGAAATTAAAATTTTGCAGAAAATACAAATTAAACATAAATATTTTCACTACAGTTTAACTATCATTTGTTTCTAGTTTAGTATATATTTATTTTTGTCAACTATATAAGCGCATTGTCTTTTTTCACCTGCAAAGGAATGGCAAGACTGTGAGAGTAAGCATTTTATACCTGCAGTTAAACCTGCAGGTGTAAAACACGTAGATAATTTAAATGAGTGATCTTCAGACACATCAAGGGAACTCTCCTGTCCAGTCCACTTTCTGAAATTGACAGGATTATTTCACAAAATAACAATAGGCCAATACACTGAAAGATACACAGTATAATCCTAATTTGTTAAAGTTACACAGAAACTTTAAAAATCAAAATATAATATATTGGCCGGCATTTATCATCTGCTGGATGGACAGTGTTGGCTCATGTCAACCTGTCCGCCTGGGATCAAAAAATGCATGCAGCGTATTGCAGCAATATGCTGCCTGTATTTAATATTGCACAAGCCTTTGCTTGTGCAATGCTACCCCCTGCTTGCGCTAGCCCAATGTCGCGCAAGTAGGGGTTGTTAATCACCAGCTAATAGCTGTTGCACTGGTTTGGAAGTTGCGGTCTGATGACTGCTGCTTCTAATGTTCAGCTGCAGGTTCGCTCTGCAGCAATAGGTCACCAAAGCTGCATACCCAGCTTGATAAATGGCAGCCATTGTATTGAACTTGCCTCTCCTTTACATTTCACATCCATAAATGCTGGCAATGCACCTCAGTAAATTACAGCAAAAAATGCCCTTTTAGAATCTTGTAAGTGATCACAAAGTGTTGGAGGATCAATTTAGATCAGCCAATAGAATTGACCTCGCATTCTATTGGCTGATCCAATCAGCCAATCGGATTGAACTTCAATCCGATTGGCTGATTGGATAAACCAATCAGATTTTTCCTACCTTAATTCCGATTGGCTGATAGAATCCTATCAGCCAATCGGAATTCGAGGGACGCCATCTTGGATGACGTCATTTAAAGGAACCTTCATTCATCGTTAGTCGTCGGAAAGAAGAGGATGCTCCACGTCGGATGTCTTGAAGATGGACCCGCTCCGCGCCGGATGGATAAAGATAGAAGATGCCGCTTGGATGAAGACTTCTGCTGGATGGAGGACCTCTTCTGCCCCGATCGCATGAAGACTTCTGCCGGTCCGGACGTCCTCTTCTGCCCCATCGGTGCCCGGGTGGGTGAACACGGCTCAAGGTAGGGTGATCTTCAATGGGGTAGGGTTAGGTTTTTTTAAGGGGGGATCGGGTGGGTTTTAGAGTAGGGGTGTGTGGGTGGTGGGTTGTAATGTTGGGGGGGTATTGTATTTGGTTTTTTTTACAGGTTAAAGAGCTGATTACTTTGGGGCAATGCCCTGCAAAAAGCCCTTTTAAGGGCTGGTAAAAGAGCTGATTACTTTGTAATTTAGTTTAGAGTAGGGAATTTTATTATTTTGGGGAGCTTTTTTATTTTATAAGGGGGCTTAGATTAGGTGTAATTAGATTAAAAATCTTGTAATATTTTTTTATTTTTGTAAATTAGTGGGGGGGTTTTTGTAATATAGTTTAGTTTATTTAATTGTATTTAATTTTAGATAATTGTAGTTAATTTATTTAATTAATTTAATGATAGTGTAGTGTTAGGTGTAATGGTAACTTAGGTTAGGATTTATTTTACAGGTAATTTTGTAATTATTTTAACTAGGTAGCTATTAAATAGTTATTAGCTATTTAATAGCTATTGTACCTAGTTAAAATAAATACAAAGCTGCCTGTAAAATAAATATAAATCCTAAAATAGCTACAATGTAACTATTAGTTATATTGTAGCTATATTAGGGTTTATTTTATAGGTATTTAGTTTTAAATAGGATTAATTTATTTAATTATAGTAATTTTATTTAGATTTATTTAAATTATATTGAAGTTAGGGGGTGTTAGTGTTAGACTTAGGTTTAGGGGTTAATAACTTTATTATAGTAGCGGTGATGTTGGGGGCGGGAGATTAGGGGTTAATAATTGTAGGTAGGTGGCGGTGACATTGGGGGGGCAGATTAGGGGTTAATAAAATTTATTATAGTGTTTGCAAGGCGGGAGTGCAGCGGTTTAGGGGTTAATACATTTAATATAGTGGCGGCTATGTCCGGTCGGCAGATTAGGGGTTAATAAGTGTAGGTAGGTGGCGGCGACGTTGGGGGGGCAGATTAGGGGTTAATAAATATAATGTAGGTGTTGGTGATGTTAGGGGCAGCAGATTAGGGGTTCATAGGGATAATGTAGGTGGTGGCGGTGTCCGGAGTGGAAGATTAGGGGTTAATAGTATAATGCAGGTGGCGACGATGTTGGGGGTTGCAGATTAGAGGTTAATAAGTGTAAGGTTAGGGGTGTTTAGACTCGGGTTAGGGTGTTAGGTGTAGACTTTGAAAGTGTTTCCCCATAGGAAACAATGGGGCTGCGTTAGGAGCTGAATGCTGCTTTTTTGCAGGTGTTAGTTTTTTTTCAGCCAGCCAGTTTTTTTCCAGTTTACCGCTACCGTAAGCAACGCTGGTATTACAGGTAGAAGTGGAGCTAAATTTTGCTCAACGCTCACTTTTCTGAGGCTAACGCAGCCATTCAGAAAACTTGTAATACCAGCGTTGTTTAAAGTGAGCGCTGGAAAAAAAAAGGCTTGTGAGCAACGAAAGTCTTTACCGACAAAACTTGTAATCTAGCCGAATGTATTTACTTCAGTTCATTAGTAAACATTTAATTTAAGACACTTACTGACAGACACTAGACAGCATCTTAGTGAAAACAACTTCTCCAAATAACACTTAGCTGGCGTTTCCGCTCTTAAATACATTATTTTGACCAGTAGGTCTAAAATTAAGAGAAATAAAAATCCAACAAATTCAGCGTTTTAGACATACAAACCACATAGAGATTTGTCTTTATCCTTTTAACAAAACCTTTCTCATCCCACTCATGGGAGCACTGTTTCTCTCTGTTGCTTATTTCCAAAGTAAAACTTAAATATTTTCTCACAATTGTTATGTAAGAGTTTAAACTCTGTACACGATATCTCCATGGATTTGCTACAACAAGGCAGAATCAGTGTAATACAGTAAATCAACAGAATTACTGGGGTTTAAATTTGTTACTTTCCTCAAATCTACATTTAAAGGGACATAAACACATCATTTTTCTTTCATGATTGAGACAGATAAGGCAATTTCTAATTTACTTCTATTATAACATTTTCTTCGTTCTCTTAGTATATTTTGTTGAAAACCTTAGGAGAGTGCACGTTTTTGGAGTACTAGATGGCAGCAAGCTTGCCAGCATTTTATCCATTTGCAAGAGCACTAGATGGCAGCACTTTTTCCTGCCATGTAGTGCTCCAGACAACTTTGTAGGTGTCTGTTTAGCAAAAAAATACTATGGGAATGAAGCAAATTTGATAATAGAAGTTAATTTGGAAACTTTTTTAAATTGTATGCTCTATCTGATTCGCAAAAGAAAATGTTTGTGTTTCCTATCCCTTTAAGGCAGAAGGAATTACCTATTCCTTCATACACACGCATATGTCTTATTATAAAACAAAATATAGCCTGAATTCCAACACAGGTAATCATTTTTTTTTTCTGATGGGTTATCATAACGCATGAATCTACATTGAGGCCATCATAATCAGTATCTCTTTCTAGGACTAGGAGGTGAAGAAGCTTTATGGGAGGTGGCCCAATAGTGTGTTGTGGGCGGAGCCATCACATGAGTAGTTTTGACAGGAGGAATGGGCTAGGGATAAACTAGGCAAGTCATGGGAGGGGTCTGGGCATGTCATGGTGAGAGCCAGGAAAGTCCCTGGAAACGGGATTATATGGCCTTATGTGAGAAGCTACAGGAAGGAGAACAGGCCAACCTCACAACGTGTGACAAGCCTGCAATACACAGGAAGGACGGTATGTTCAGAAGACTTAAAGAGTTAGACACTCTGATTTGTATCAAACATCCATTCTTTTAAAAACTGTTTTTTTTTTATTCCTGGAAAGCTTATAAAGGGGAAGTGAAATGAATACATTTATCAAGTAGTGGAGGCAGCTTTGCAGCCATTGCAGTGGAGGCTTTTATATGTGAGCCTCTGCAACACAAGTTAAAGGAAGTCAATTTTTTTTCTTTCATGGTTCAGCTATATCATTGAATTTGAACAACATTCCAATTCCAATTTACCTCTATTTACTTTGTTATCTTGATATCCTTTGTTGAAAAGCATACCTAGGTAGGCTCACCAGCAGCAATGCACTACTGGGAGCTAGCAGCTAATTGGTTGATGTGCATTTATGACTACTGTTATTGGCTCACCCAATATGTTCAGCTAGCTGCCAGTAGTGCATTGCTGCTCCATCAACAAAATAAAATGTAATAACAGAAGTACATTTAAAAGTTATTTAAAATGTTATACTCTCAATCATAAAAAACAAATTTTGGGTTTCATGTCCTATTAAAAAGCAGCGGTTTTGTTACCCCATGCTCATTCGTTCAGGGTGGCTGAGAACTCACACGAAAGCAAGGGATGATAATGCATAAGAAATTGCGTATACAATAATAAATATGGGCACCAGAAAAACTTACCCACCCATAAATGATACTTGGGGTCCTTGTCATAAATGCATGATAATGTCTTAATTTCCCAATTTAGTGCCAAATTACGAGTGGAGCACCAACAGTTACACACGAGTAATAAGGGGTTTTAATGCAGGTGTTTGTGCTCATCGGGTTTACAGCACGTATTACAAGTTGAAAGTAGACGCAATTGCTTGAGGGCTATCACAGTTTACACTAGAATGATTACTTTGTCCTCAGAACGCTGTTTAACTTTTTCGCAAAACAAAAAAGGTTCACAAAACACATCAAAAATACATTACAAAGTACACTTACACTCATAATAACACAATGTAATAAATAAACAAATAATGCACACAAAAGTTATAAGGGCTCAAAGATATGAGGGGGTATATTTATGAAGCAGCGGATGCTACTTATTCCGCGCAAGCCTTCAGGATCGCTGGAAATGTAAGTTAAGAGGCAGCGGTCTTGTCCACTGTACGCTGTCTGCATTTAGCGATGTCGGGCAGAGAATCATGTCTATCCGGCATTTGTTAAATCGGCCCGAGGTCTCAGGTGTTAGAAAAAAAGGCAGGCAAAGGGCTGTAACAAAGAGATACATAATGTGGGTATTGAAAATAATCACCCCCTTGAAAATAATCACATTTTGTTGCTTTGCAGCCTGAAAAAAAGAGAGACACATTTTTTGTTTATCCAGTTGTAATTACTCAGTGCAACTTATAACATCCAAGTGAAAGATATGACACCAACATGTCAGGCAAAAATAAAGACAATTCAAAAACAGAATCACTCAGTTGGAAAAACCAACCTTTTGCTTTAATTACAGCCAGTTGGGATATGTCTCTACTAACTTTGCACATCTAGACTGTGCAATATTTGCCCACTCTTCTTTGCAGAACTGCTCCAGTTCTGTTACATTTGATGGTGACCGTTTGTGGACTGCAGTCTTCAAGTCATGCCACAGATATTTAATAGGGTTTTTTTTTAAGTCTGGTCTATGACTAGGCCATGCAAAGGACATACACCTTTTTCTTCTTCAACCACTGTGTGGTCATTTTTGCTGTGTGTTTTGGGTTATTGTCATGTTGGAAGATAAACCTTCTTACCATTGACAACTTCCTGGCATAGGGCAGCAGATGTTCCTCAATAATTTGAGGGTATTTTGCCCCATCCATTATTACTTATATCATGACGACAAGTGCTCCAGTGTCTGCTGCAGAGAAACACCCCATAACAGGATATTACCACCTCTATGCTTTACTGTAGGTATGGTGTTATTTGGATGGTGAGCTGTATTGGATTTCCTCCAGACATATTGTTTGTTGTTGAGGCCAAATAATTCAATGTTAGTCTCATCTGACCATAACACTTTTTTCCATGTGGCCTCAGAATCTCCTATGTGTGTTATGGCAAAGCTCAGTCGTGCATGTGGCCTTTCTTGAGGAGTGGCTTTTTTCTTGCAACCCTCCCATACAAGCCACATTTGTGGAGAATTTGTGATATTGTTGTCACATGCACACAATGACCACTCTTTGTCATACATTCCTGCAACTGCTTCTGAGTTGCTTTGGGCCTCTTGGTAGCCTCTCTGACCAGTTTCCTCCTGGCTTTTTCTTCCAGTTTGGAGCAACATCCTGATCCAGAGAGGGTCTGTGTTGTTCCAAATACCTTCCACTTCTTAATAATATACTTCACTGTGCTTCTAGGCATTGACAAAGCCTTTGATATTTACTTGTATTCATCTCCTGACTTGTGCCTATCCACAACATTATCCTGGAGATCTTTTGACAGTGCCTTGCCACCCATAGTTGATTGTTTGCTTCAGTTGCACTACCAGGGAATGAGATCTTGCAGGAAAGCACTTTTCATGCTGAGCTAATCAATATGCCCACAGTTGATCACAGCTGAAGGTCAAATGGCTTTGTGTGTGCCGTTGAGAAGGGGATTAGCTAAACCTGATTGAGTTTACAAGTAATTTTAGGAGGGAGTGATTCCTGTTCCAACTCAGTGATTCTGTTTTTGAATTGTCTTTATTTTTACCTGACAATTTGGTGTTGTATCTTTCACTTGGATTTTATAAGTTGTACTGAGTAATTACAACTGAATAAACAAAAACTGTGTCTGTCTTTATGTCAGGCTGCAAAGCAACAAAATGTGATTATTTTCAAGAGGAAGGTTCTTTTCAATACCCACTGTATATATATGTATATATCTATACCTACAGTTCTAATCAATTTCAACTGAAAATGCAACTTTTAAAAAATTCTGCAGTCTCAAAAGGATTCAACCCTTTCATTGCAAGCATATTTTGTACTTGTAGAGCACCCTTTTGTTGTCATGACCTGCTGCAAACAAGATGCAAAGCCAGACACCAGCTTCTGGCAGTGTTCCTGAGAAATCTAAGACCATTCATCTTGAGCAATGGCCTCCAGTTCCGTAATATTATTGAGTTTACGTGCTGCAACCGCCTTCTTTAAATCCCACCAGAGATTTTCTATGGAGTTCAAGTCAGGTGACTGAGATGGCCACTGTATAATCTTCCAGTACTTTTTCTGTAAACAAGCCTTAGTGGAATTTGATGTATGATTAGGATTCTTGTCCTGTTGGAAGGTCCAATTACGTCCAAACTTCAGCTTTCTCAGACAGCATGACGTTTTCTGCCAGGACTTAAATGAATTCATCTTGCCTTCCACATGCTGCAGGCATAGTGCTCTTTTCAGTGTATGCTTCATTTTGCTTTCTCCAGACATACTGCTGATCCATCAGGCCGAAAAGTTCCAGTTTTGTTTCATTGCTCTACAGAACAGAATCCCTAAACTTCTGTGGCTTATTTATATGATTTTGAACATATTGGAGCTGATTTCTCTTGTGCTTTTGGGTCAGTTGTGGTGTATGTCTTTGAGTTCTGGCATGTAAACCTTCTGCGTTTAGTATGCACCTTACTATGCAAACTGAAACCTCAATGCCTGTTGCCACCAAGTCTTGCTGAGGGTCTTTTGCAGTCACTCAAGTATTTTTCTCAACTTGTCTTCTCTGAAATCTGGTTGCAGCTTCCATTTTCTGCCATGTCCAGGTAGTTTAACCACTGTTCCTTTAACTTTGAACTTGCAAACTATGCTTCCATTTGACCATTCTTTTGACTTAGTCATATCTCTAAGATGCCATCACTGGTGACACTCAACACACCCCTTGCCATTTAAGGATTTAATGTGTTCTAGCTCAAGCACAACTAGTGCAACTATTAAAACCCTTGATTAGTTGCATCAGGTGTGCTTGACACAACACCTGTTTTGCATATTTGTGCTGTTGTGAGGGATTCTATTAAGAGGGTTAAATAATTTTGAGACTGCAGAATTCATTAAAAGTTGCATTTTCAGTTGAATTTGGGGAAACCACTTGAAGCAATCATTGTGTTGAGCTATTTCAATTGCTTTTGTTTGCTTTGGTCATTGCAAACAGCTGAAAGTCGGTAAATTTTCACAATAAGCCTGATTTGCAATGGGGGTTGAATAATTTTGATTGCAACTGCATATATATATATATATATATATATATATATATTGTACCAAAGTACCCTCAGATAAGTAGAAATCTGTATTTATGAATAAATAGAACATATTCTGCTATATGAAGAAAAATGGAATGTGAAATATTCATATTTTCATCTCGGGTTAGTGCACATGAGAATACGAGATCTGGTTTACATGAAGGTTGGATGTTACGTTTATTTTCTACTCCGCTCTATTGACTTTTATGAGGCAATATGTGAATGCACGAGCGAAAGCGAAAACATTTTACTTTCATAAAATGAGCGCAAAACGCTTACTTCTAGCGCAGTTAACGCTGGAACAAGAGCATTAAATATCACTTCACTTGTCATCTGGCCCTTAATAAGTTTAATTAGTTCAATGAGGATTGATTTTATGTAAAAAAAGAGGAGTGCAGAACACCAACAGTATACTAAATATAATTAATGAACACAAAAGTTTTGTGTTTTTTTTTGTAACTACATGCATTTTTTTTAAATATATCACACATTTTTGTTGTTTTGTAAAAAGAATATCACTCTACTAAGAAAAAAAAATATTTTGTGTTTTTTAGCTTGTAAGGTGTGTCACTATCTGCCAATAAATCAGTAAGTAAAATATAGGACCTTAAAGGGCCATTATATGCAAAAAATAATCACATGGTCTACTCCGTTAGAGCATGTTATTTTAAGGCTATTTACACTAGACTACTGTGTGTTTAACTCCTGAAAAAAGGATTAAACACAGAGTAGAAATACCAGACGGGAATTGACTTTGATCAATCAGAAGCGTTAGTCGCATGATTTAGATGTGGAATTAGCATTAATGATTGGATCAGAGGTGTTTTCCTCTCGGGACCAGCAGTGCTCTGCAAGTCCCAAATTGTATTTCTACTGTGTATTTAACTCCTTTGTTGGAGTTAAACACACAGTAGTACTGGGTCGATAGGCTTAAAATTACATCCTGTAACGAAAAAGAGCATGCACATTTTATTTTTATA
Source organism: Bombina bombina (assembly GCF_027579735.1). Classification (NCBI taxonomy): domain Eukaryota; kingdom Metazoa; phylum Chordata; class Amphibia; order Anura; family Bombinatoridae; genus Bombina; species Bombina bombina. Next base: position 115,783,533 of record NC_069499.1, on the reverse strand, counting down.
CTGGCCCTTTAGGGATCAATTGACCAAAGTCATTTACTATCTGAAAGCTTTCAAATCAAAATTTTAATAAATTGCAAACTTCCCATGATTCAGCAAACCAATAATTGCTCAAACAGTTAGATTATTAGCAGATAATAAAGCTGTCTTTTCCTTTGGTTTCAGAAAAGAAACAAACATATACTTGTTCACAAGCCAGCTCTGGCAACAAACTAAGGTTTGTTTACTTTTATTAACTTTATATTTATTCTACCCACTGAAGTCTTGAAAGATATTTAGTGCAAAAGGTTTAATACTAATCCTTATTATGGCATATATATGTTAGGCATTGTGTGTGGTTGGGGCATACTGCCAGTTGCAAGAGTATAATTAAAGGGACATGTAACCCCAACATTTTCTTTTGTGATTCAGACAGAGCATATTTTTATTTTAAAGGCTATGGCCTCTAGTTATGAAGGTCTGTCGGACCTGATCCGACACTGCGGATCAGGTCTGCCAGACCTCGCTGAATGCGGCGAGCAATATGCTCGCCGTATTCAGCATTGCACCAGCAGCTCAGCTGGTGCAACGCCGCCCACTGCAGACTCGCAGCCAATCGGCCGCCAGCAGGGGGTGTCAATCAACCCGATCGTACTCGATCGGGTTGATTTCTGGCCATGTCTGTCCGCCTGCTCAGAGCAGGCAGACAGGTTATGGAGCAGCGGTCTTTGTGACCGCTGCTTCATAACTGCTGTTTCTGGCGAGTCTGAAGACTCGCCAGAAACAAGGGCCATCAAGCTCCTTATGGAGCTTGTTACATAGAGCCCAATATCACAGTCAAAGTGTTTACAAACAACATGAGAAAGACCTTGACAGTATTGTATATGAAAATCCCACGTTAGAGTCATACATAAAATCATTTGGCAGTATTAGCAAAGTTCCATACAAAAGAGTCCAGATAATCCTCGTCACTCTAGGTGACACGTTCATCTATGGAGCATACAATTTTTTTTCTTCCAATTTCCTTCTATTATCAAATTATTCTTTGTTGAAGAGACACCTAGGTAGGTAACTAGAGCACTATATGGCAGGAAATAGTGTTGCCATCTATGGCAAGATTACATATGCGGCGTCAGGCGCAAAACCTGGCAACGCCTATTTTTAGTCGGATCTAGCGATCACATATACAGCACTGCAAACAAGTTACACGCGTATATTTCATTCATCACCCGCTGTTTTTACTCTAATAAACTAACATAGAACCAGTGTTGCAAGTCGGGATCACATATTCAGCGCAAGGACTTATGCTCTCAGAATGGAGAAATTTTACTCCATATTTATCTCGCCACACAAAGGCAGACGCAGCAAGCCTTGCACTGTTGATGAAACTACCGTAACTCCCTGGAAGCCTTAAAGGAGCAGTCAACACAGTAGATTTGTGTAATCAACAAGTGCAAGATTACAAGACAATGCAATAGCACTTAGTCTGAACTTCAAATGAGTAGTAGACTTTTTTCTGACAATTTTAAAGGTTATGTCTATTTCCACTCCCCCTGTATCATGTGACAGTCATCAGCCAATCACAAATGCATACACGCTTATGCTGTGAATTCTTGCACATGCTCAGTAGGAGCTGGTGACACAAAAAGTTTAAATATAAAAAGACTGTGCACATTTTGTTCATGGAAGTAAATTGGAAAGTTGTTTAAAATGGCTGCTCTATCTGAATAATGAAAGATAATTTTGACTTGAGTGTCAACAAATCTACCTAATTACACTATTAACCCCTAATCCACCAACCCCCACAACGCAAAGTATTAATCTAATAACAAAGCCACCTAACCTAACACCCCCTAAGTTAACTCCAATTAAAATACAATTGCATAAAAAAGACTATCTACCTTAAAAATTATTTAAATATTATAAAAAATAAAAAATTCCTATCTTTACATTAAAAAAAAACAAATCCTAACATTACATGAAAAAAAACTAAGATTAAATTAAAAAGAAAAAAAAATAAGATTACAGAAAAATCAAACTACAATATCCAAAATAAAAAAGTTATTCCTAATCTAATACCCCCTTAAAAACAAAAATCCACCCCAAAATAAAAACACCCCCAAATCTAAAAATAAACTACCAAATAGCCCTTAAAATGGCCTTTTGAAGGGCATTGCCCTAAAGAAAACAGCTTTAACCAAAAAATACAAAGTCCCCCCTAACAGTACAATCCCCCAACCACCCAACCCCCCAAAATAAAAAAAAACTAACTAAAAAAACCTAATCTACCCATTGCTCCAAAGGGGCATTTGTATGAGCATTGTCCTTAAAAGGACAATAAGATCTTTTACTGCCCATGAAAATAAAAATAAAAAATCCTAATCTTAAAAAAAAAACACCCCCCTAAAAAAAACTAAAAACTTACCTTAACCCCAAAATATGTACTCACCATACCTGAAGTACGGACATACTGTACATCTTCTTCCAGGCAGAGAAAAGTCTTCATCTAGGCGGCAAAGGTCTTCTTCTAGCGCGGCACCATCTTTCATCTTCATCCCGGTAGCGCGGAGGCAGAACGGGGGCGGGGTCATCCGATGTTGGAGGTCCTCTTCATGCTATTATCCGCCGCACACTGAAGATTAAATGCAAGGTACCCCTTTATATTTGGGTACCTTGCATTCCTATTGGCTAAAAATTTCAAATAAGCCAATAGGATGAGAGCTGCTTACAACCTATTGGCTGAACATATCCTTTTTACCAAAGTTACCCAAAAGAACAAACTAGAAATTAATTTATAAATTACATGCTCTGTCTGAATCATGAAAGATAAATTTAATCTTTCCTGTCCCTTTAAGCAATCAGTATGGATGTCGATCTGAGTAGGCAGAGCTATGCAAACCATAATACGAGTGGCGCTCTAACTGTTGCATGTGAACGATATTGGGTTTATCGTGGGTGATTACAGTAAAACACATATAAACAGATAAATACATATGTATACATATATAGACATATATTCCGGTATATAAGTGCATTGGAGTCCTTTGCAGTTAAGTAGATGAAAACATTTGAAATTATTTATATGCAGTATTAATCTTTAATAAAGGTTCATTGAAATTTATGGGGAATATATTAACGGGATTGCGATAAACCTGATATCGTTCACATGCAACAGTTAGAGCGCCACTCGTATTATGGCCCATTTACGGTTTGCATAGCTCTGGCTATTCAGATCGACATCCATACTGATTGCTTAAAGGGACATGATTCAGAAAGAGCATGTAATTTATAAATTAATTTCTAGTTTGTTCTTTTGGGTAACTTTGGTAAAAAGAATATGTTCAGCCAATAGGTTGTAAGCAGCTCTCATCCTATTGGCTTATTTGAAATTTTCAGCCAATAGGAATGCAAGGTACCCCAATATAAAGGGGTACCTTGCATTTAATCTTCAGTGTGCGGCCTTTTTGTGCACAGTTAGCAGTTAGCGCGTAATCTAGCACAATGAGGATTGATTGCAAGACTTTGTAAGTGCAGACTGATACCTTTTTGTCACCTAAAAGGATGAAGTTCCTCCTCCTGTCTTCCTGCCAGTGTATGCCAATTTTAATGAACCATTAACTTTCTGAAGCTAATTATTGCCTAATGTATACTCATTGCTTTGTCTTAGTGTAAAAAGTGTTCTCCCTGACACAAAATGAAAATAAACCTTATTTTTTTTCATGCAAATTGTATTTTTTATGTTTAAATAGCTCACTTTCATTTTCATGATATATTTTTTTAAAGTTTATTGGTAATTTCACTATTTTTTTTTTTTTTTAACCAATGACCTCTATTTATCAAGTCGTCAACCGCAAATACGCTGGAATTCCACAGCGTAATGGTGGCAAGCTTGATTCCCCTTATTTATCAAAGCCTACAAACCATCAAAAGTAGAATTTTTTGACGTAACAAACGATCTGCCGGTCTCAGTCTGACACAGATCGATGCTTACGTCACTACAGATGTTCAAAATGCAAATTTGTCACTATCTGACTACTTTTGCTAGTTATCAAATTTCTACCAGGTATGCTCGGCACTATTCTGGCCCAGCGTACCTGGTTTTCAATCCGCCACCCTGGAGGCAGCGGATGCCATAGGAATCAATGGGAGTCTGAAAGCAGCAAAGCTCATTTTCGCTGCTGCCCGATATCCCATTGATTCCTACGGGAGAATAAAAGTTATGTTTACACCTAACACCCTAACATGAACCCCGAGTCTAAACACCCCTAATCTGCTGCCCCCTACACCGCCGCCACCTACATTATACTTATTAACCCTTAATCTGCCGCCCCGCCACCGCCGCCACCTACATTATACTTAGTAACCCCTAATCTTCCGCCCCTACACCGCCGCCACCTACATTATACTTATTAACCCCTAATCTTCCGCCCCTACACTGCCGCCACCTACATTATACTTATTAACCCCTAAACTGCCAGCCCCCCACCTCGTCATAAACTAAATAAACCTATTAACCCCTAAACCTAACAACCCGCTAACTTTATATTAAATATTAACTCATCCCTATCTTATAATAAATTTAAAGTTAACTTTAGAATTAAATTAAACTATATTAAACTAATAATTAATCTACCCTAACTCTTATACTAAAATTATATTAAACTATATTAAATTAATAAATAATCTAACCTAACTGTTATACTAAAACTACATTAAACTACAAATTAACTTAACTATATTATATATTTAAACACCTAACCCTACTCAAATAATTTAAATCTAAGTTACAAAAAACTAACAACTTAGTTATAAAAAATAACAAACACTAAATTACACAAAAAAAAAATAGAAAATAAAAAAAAGAAATTATCAAAGATTTAAACTAATTACACCTAATCTAAGGTCCCTATGAAAATAAAAAAGCCCCCCAAAATAAAAAAAACCTAACCTACAATAAGTTACAAATAGCCCTTAAAAGGGCCTTTTTCGGGGCATTTCCCCAAAGAAATCAGCTCTTTTACCTGTAATTAAAAAATACAAACAAACCCGCAACAGTAAAACCCACCACCCACACAATCAACCCCCCCCCAAAATAAAACACTAACTAAAAAAAACCTAAGCTCCCCATTGCCCTGAAAAGGGCATTTGGATGGGCCTTGACCTTAAAAGGGCAGTTAGCTCTATTGCAGGTCCAAACCCTAATCTAAAAATAAAACCCACACAATAAACCCTTAAAAAAAAAACTAACACTAACCCCCTTAAGATCGACTTACTGTTCTGAAGACCGGACATCTATCCTCAAGGAATCGACAGAAGTCTTCATCTAACCGGGCCGAAAGTCCTCAACGAAGCTGGGAGAAGTCTTCATCCAAGCTGGACGAAGTGGTCCTCCAGACGGGCAGAAGTCTTCATCCAGACGGCATCTTCTATCTTCATCCATCCGACGTGGAGCGGCTCCATCTTCAAGACATCCGACGCGGAGCATCCTCTTCATCCGGAATCTTCTTACTGAATGACGGAATTAAGGTAGAAAAAATCCTATGGGCTGATGCAATCAGACAATAGGATTGAGCTCGCCTTCTATTGGCTGTTCCAATCAGACAATAGAATGCAAACTCTATCTTATTGGCTGATTGCATCAGCCAATAGGATTTTTTTCTACCTTAATTCCAATTGGCTGATAGAATTCTATCAGCCAATCAGACTCTAAGGGACGCCATCTTGGATGACGTCATTTAAAGGAACCGTCATTCAGTAAGAAGACTCCGGATGAAGAGGATGCTCCACGTCAGATGTGGATGTCTTGAAGATGGATCCGCTCTGCGCAGGATGGATGAAGATAAAAGATGCTGTCTGGGTGAAGTCTTCTGCCCGTCTGGAGGACCACTTTGCCCGGCTTGGATGAAGACTTCTCCCGGCTTCATTGAGGATTTGGCCCGGTTGGATGAAGACTTCTGCCGCTTCTTTGAGGATGGATGTCGGGTCTTCAGAACAGTAAGTCGATCTTCATGGGGTTAGTGTTAGGTTTTTTTAAGGGTTTATTGGGTGGGTTTTATTTTTAGATTAGGGTTTGGGTGCAATAGAGCTAAATGCCCTTTTAAGGGCAATGCCCATCCAAATACCCTTTTCAGGGCAATGGGGAGCTTAGGTTTTTTTAGTTAGGTTTTTATTTGGGGGGGTTGGTTGTGTGAGTGGTGGGTTTTACTGTTGGGGGTATTTGTATTTTTTATTTACAGGTAAAAGAGCTGATTTCATTGGGGCAATGCCCACCAAAAGGCCCTTTTAAGGGCTATTTGTAGTTTATTGTAGGCTAGGTTTTTTTTTATTTGGGGGGGGGCTTTTTTATTTTCATAGGGCCTTTAGATTAGGTGTAATTAGTTTAAATCTTTGACAATTTCTTTTTTATTTTGTGTAACATAGTGTTTATTTTTGTGTAACTAAGGCCTAGATTTGGAGTTTGGCGGTAGCCGTGAAAACCAGCATTGGTTTTAGGCTACCGCCGGTATTTGGAGTCATTCAAAAAATGGTCTAACGCTCACTTTTCAGCTGAGACTTTTCCATACCGCAGATCCCCTTACGTCAATTGCGTATCCTATCTTTTCAATGGGATCTTTCTAACTCCGGTATTTAGAGTCGTGTCTGAAGTGAGCATTAGAATTCGAACGACAAAACTCCAGCCGCAGAAAAAAGTCAGTAGTTAAGAGCTTTCTGGGCTAACGCCGATTTATAAAGCTCTTAACTACTGTGCTCTAAAGTACACTAACACCCATAAACTACCTATGTACCCCTAAACGGAGGCCCCCCCACATCGCCGACACTCGATTAAATTTTTTTAACCCCTAATCTGCCGACCGCCACCTACGTTATACTTATGTACCCCTAATCTGCTGCCCCTAACACCGCCGACCCCTATATTATATTTATTAACCCCTAATCTGCCCCCCTCAACGTCGCCTCCACCTGCCTACACTTATTAACCCCTAATCTGCCGAGCGGACCGCACCGCTACTATAATAAAGTTATTAACCCCTAATCCGCCTCACTAACCCTATAATAAATAGTATTAACCCCTAATCTGCCCTTCCTAACATCGCCGACACCTAACTTCAATTATTAACCCCTAATCTGCCGACTGGAGCTCACCGCTATTCTAATAATGTCTTAACCCCTAAAGCTAAGTCTAACCCTAAAACTAACACCCCCCTAAATTAAATATAATTTTAATCTAACAAAATTAATTAACTCTTATTAAATAAATTATTCCTATTTAAAGCTAAATACTTACCTGTAAAATAAATCCTAATATAGCTACAATATAAGTTATAATTATATTATAGCTATTTTAGGATTAATATTTATTTTACAGGTAACTTTGTATTTATTTTAACCAGGTACAATAGCTATTAAATAGTTAAGAACTATTTAATAGCTAAAATAGTTAAAATAATTACAAATTTACCTGGAAAATAAATCCTAACCTGAGTTACAATTAAACCTAACACTACACTATCAATAAATTAATTAAATAAAATACCTATAATTATCTACAATTAAACCTAACACTACACAATCAATAAATAAATTAAATAAAATACCTACAATTACCTACAATTAAACCTAACACTACACTATCAATAAATAAATTAAATACAATTCCTACAAGTAAATACAATGAAATAAACTAACTAAAGTACAAAAAATAAAAAAGAACTAAGTTACAAAAAATAAAAAAAATATTTACAAACATTAGAAAAATATTACAACAATTTTAAACTAATTACACCTACTCTAAGCCCCCTAATAAAATAACAAAGCCCCCCAAAATAAAAAAATGCCCTACCCTATTCTAAATTACTAAAGTTCAAAGCTCTTTTACCTTACCAGCCCTGAACAGGGCCCTTTGCCGGGCATGCCCCAAGAAGTTCAGCTCTTTTGCCTGTAAAAAAAACCATACAATACCCCCCCCCAACATTACAACCCACCACCCACATACCCCTAATCTAACCCAAACCCCCCTTAAATAAACCTAACACTAAGCCCCTGAAGATCTCCCTACCTTGAGTCGACTTCACCCAGCCGAGCCAAATTCTTCATCCAAGCGGAGCAAGAAGAGGTCCTCCATCCGGTAGAAGTCTTCATCCAAGCGGGGCGGAAGAGGTCTTCCATCCGATTGAAGTCTTCATCCAAGAGGCATCTTCTATCGTCATCCATCCGGAGCGGAGCAGCAGCATCCGGAAGACCTCTGACGCGGAACATCCATCCTGGCCGACGACTGAACGACGAATGACGGTTCCTTTAAATGACGTCATGCAAGATGGCGTCACTCGAATTCCGATTGGCTGATAGGATTCTATCAGCCAATCGGAATTAAGGTAGGAATATTCTGATTGGCTGATGGAATCAGCCAATCAGAATCAAGTTCAATCCGATTGGCTGATCCGATCAGCCAATCAGATTGAGCTCGCATTCTATCTGCTGATCAGAACAGCCAATAGAATGCCAGCTCAATCTGATTGGCTGATTGGATCAGCCAATCGGATTGAACTTGATTCTGATTGGCTTATTCCATCAGCCAATCAGAATATTCCTACCTTAATTCCGATTGGCTGATAGAATCCTATCAGTCAATCGGAATTTGAGGGACGCCATCTTGGATGACGTCATTTAAAGGAACCGTCATTCGTCGTTCAGTCGTCGGCCAGGATGGATGTTCCGCGTCGGAGGTCTTCAGGATGCTGCCGCTCCGCTCCGGATGGATGACGATAGAAGATGCCTCTTGAATGAAGACTTCAATCGGATGGAAGACCTCTTCTGCCCTGCTTGGATGAAGACTTCTAACGGATGGAGGACCTCTTCTTGCTCCACTTGGATGAAGAATTTGGCTCGGCTGGGTGAAGTTAGGTGTCGGCGATGTTAGGGAGGGCAGATTAGGGGTTAATACTATTTATTATAGGGTTAGTGAGGCGGATTAGGGGTTAATAACTTTATTATAGTAGCGGTGCGGTCCGCTCGGCAGATTATATTTAATTTAGGGGGGTGTTAGTGTTAGACTTAGCTTTAGGGGTTAATACATTTATTAGAATAGCGGTGAGCTCCAGTTGGCAGATTAGGGGTTAATAATTGAAGTTAGGTGTCGGCGATGTTAGGGAGGGCAGATTAGGGGTTAATACTATTTATTATAGGGTTAGTGAGGCGGATTAGGGGTTAATAACTTTATAATAATAGCGGTGCGGTCAGCTTGGCAGATTAGGGGTTAATAAGTGTAGGCGGGTGGAGGCAACGTTGTGGGGGGCAGATTAGGGGTTAATAAATATAATATAGGGGTCAGCGGTGTTAGGGACAGCAGATTAGGGGTACATAGGGATAATGTAAGTAGCGGCGGTTTACGGAGCGGCAGATTAGGGGTTAATAATAATATGCAGGGGTCAGCGATAGCGGGGGCGGCAGAATAGGGGTTAATAAGTGTAAGGTTAGGGGTGTTTAGACTCGGGGTACATGTTAGAGTGTTAGGTGCAGACGTAGGAAGTGTTTCCCCATAGGAAACAATGGGGCTGCGTTAGGAGCTGAACGCGGCTTTTTTGCAGGTGTTAGGTTTTTTTTCAGCTCAAACAGCCCCATTGTTTCCTATGGGGGAATCGTGCACGAGCCCGTTTTTTAGGCTGGCCGCGTCCGTAAGCAACTCTGGTATCGAGAGTTGAAGTTGCGTTAAATATGCTCTACGCTCCTTTTTTGGAGCCTAACGCAGCCTTTCTGTGGACTCTCAATATCAGAGTTATTTTAAAGGTGCGGCCAGAAAAAAGCCAGCGTTAGCTACGCGGGTCGTTACCGACAAAACTCTAAATCTAACCGTTAGTGTTTGTTATTTTTTGTAACTAAGTTGTTAGTTTTTTAGTGTAGATTTAAATTATTTGAGTAGGGTTAGGTGTTTAAATATATAATATAGTTAATTTAATTTGTAGTTTAATGTAGTTTTAGTATCATAGTTAGGGTAGATTAATTATTAGTTTAATATAGTTGAATGTTATTTTAGTATAATAGTTAGGGTAGATTAATTATTAGTTTAATATAGTTTAATGTAATTTTATTATAAAAGTCAGTGTAGATTAATTATTAGTTTAATATATTTTAATGTAATTTTAGTATAATAGTTAGGGTAGATTAATTATTAGTTTAATATATTTTAATCCAAATTTAGTTTAATATATTTTAATGTCATTTTAGTATAATAGTTAGGGTAGATTAATTAATAGTTTAATATAGTTTAATCTAAATTTATTATAAGATAGGGATGAGTTAATATTTAATATAAAGTTAGCGGGTTGTTAGGTTTAGGTGTTAATAAGTTCATTTAGTTTATGGCGAGGTGGGGGGCTGGCGGTTTATTGGTTAATAACTTTATTTAGTTGTGGTGGGCTCCAGGAGCGGCAGGATAGGGATTAATAAGTATAATGTAGGTGGCGGCGGTGTAGGGGGGCAGATTAGGGGTTAAAAAGTATAATGTAGGTGGCGGTGGTATAGGGGGCGGAATATTAAGGGTTAATAACATAATGTAGGTGGCGCTGGGCTCAGGGAGCGGTGGTTTAGGGTTTAATAACTTTATTTATTTGCAGCGAGGTCCGGGAGCAGCAGGATAGGGGTAAAACAGTGTAGTATAGTGTGGGTGTTAATTGACAGTATACCAATAAAGCTGGGAAAAAGCAGAATAGCAGCGAGATCGATGACTGTTAGTTAACAACAGTCCGCTGCTCCTCGCCCCGTAATTGGTGCGTGGCTTTTTGACAGTTTTTTTGGTAACTTTGGAGAACGTACTCAGGTCCTCGGCAGCGAAGTTAGGCGATGTCAGGCGAGCGTATTGGTGCCGTCGAATGCAAGTAAGTTGACAGCTTGATAAGTAGGCCTCAATGTCTCTATATGATGCTAACAACATCACTGAACTGAATTGGGATAACTAAAATATTTTTAAAGGGACATTAAACTAAAATGTTTTCATTTATGATTCAGATAGAGAATACAATTTTAAACAACATCCCAGTTTACACCTATTATATAATTTGCTTCATTCTTTAGATATCCTGAGCAAATCACATGAGGCAAATATGTGCAGCCACCAATCAGAAGCTACTGAGCCTATGTAGATATGTTTTTTCAGGAAAGAATATCAAGAAAAGGAAGCAAATTAGATAATAGAAGTAAATCAGAAAGTTGTTTAAAATGGTATTCTCTATCTGATTCATGAAAGAAAAAATTGTGGGTTTAATGTCCCTTTAAGAATGTCTTTTCTACCCCAATTTATAATTTATCAGCACTGTAGGCTAATTTTTCATAGTAAATTATATAACATAAAATCTAAAATGACAGAAATCATATTTCTAAATACATACATAAGTATTAAGTGGGATTACTTTCCTTCTGATACATATCAGTGTTATTATTGGCTGTATACCTCTTTACTAATGGTTTAACAGTTATGCCCTTGCATACAATATACTGGATTACTGAAACTGTTCTTGTAGTCTATATGCCCATTTATGTGCAATTATTGACATTATAATTTTATAAATGTATTTAATATGCAGGAATAATGGTCATAAAAAGACATCGGCCTTGGTTCTTAGACGTGGTTGCCTAGGGATATGTTTGTAAAGACGAGATCATGTTTAAAATGCATTAAAGATCACGTAATATATATATATATATATATACAGTGAGGCCCCGGTTTACGCACGACTCGGTATACGAAATTTCGGTTTACGAAATCGAAATTTGAAGAAAAATTGACTCGGTTTACGAATTTTTTTCGCAATACGAAACAAAATGCCGGTTTGCCCCCCTCGGTTTACGAATATTTTTCGCAATACGAAACCAGTGGCCCCTGTGCCCCCTGCATACTCAAGTATGATTGAATTAATGAAGTTTGGGTACCAGTGTGGAGGTGTTGGAGAGGTTTTGGAGCCATTTTGCAGCAAGTTGTTGAGCCTTTTGGAGTCATTTGCAGCAAGTTGTTAAGCCTTTTGGAGCCATTTGCAGCAAGTTGTGGAGCCTTTTGGAGACATTGGAGCCATTTGCAGCAAGTTGTTAAGCCTTTTGGAGCCTTTTGGAGCATTTTTTGGACACTTTATTTGAATTTTTTCGGACCTCCGGAACGCATTAATTGATTTTCAATGCATTCCTATGGGAAAACGTGTTTCGGTTTACGAATTTTTCGCAATACGAAACGACCCGGAGAACGAATTAAATTCGTAAACCGAGGCCTCACTGTATATATATATATATATATATTTTATTTTTTTTGTTAAGTGGGAGTTCCTGTCATTTACATCCATAGGTGTGTAAGACATGATGTCTCAAAATCATGCGAACTGCTAGTAAATAAAAAATATAATAAAAAACCGCAACACATAAAAAATGGGTTTAAAACGGTTCATGAAAATGTTAATAATTGTTAAATATTTGAATGTTTGTTTTGGTGTGATGAAGTAGTCTCTTGATTGGTTAGCAAGTGTATCAATGGGCTGGGCATGTGCATCTTGATAGGAGGAGGTTTTTAGCCTACAATTAGGCCCAGCATGCAGCCTACATTAACCTGTATTGTCCTTGCAAAGTATGTTGCCTTATGGTCTCTCACTACTTTAATGCTACTGTATATTACATTCAAAGATCATTTTTTTTAATCAAGTCCACATAGTATATGGGATTTTTTTGCTATAGAGATGCACTCTTTATTTGGGTTCCTTGCTATATACATAATTTCTTTTATGTGAGATTGCTGTCTATCGGCTAGATTTAGAGTTTTGTCGGTAAGGACCCGCGTAGCTAACGCTGGCTTTTTTCTGGCCGCACCATAAAAATAACTCTGGTATTGAGAGTCCACATAAAGGCTGCGTTAGGCTCCAAAAAAGGAGCGTAGAGCATATTTAACGCAGCTTCAACTCTCGATACCAGAGTTGCTTACGGACGCGGCCAGCCTCAAAAATGTGCTCGTGCACGATTCCCCCATAGGAAACAATGGGGCTGTTTGAGCTGAAAAAAAACCTGCAAAAAAAGCCGCGTTCAGCTCCTAACGCAGCCCCATTGTTTGCTATGGGGAAACACTTCGTACGTCTGCACCTAACACCCTAACATGTACCCCGAGTCTAAACACCCCTAGCCTTACACTTATTAACCCCTAATCTGCCGCCCCCGCTATCGCTGACCCCTGCATATTATTTTTTTTTTTTTTTTTTTTTTTTAGTTTTCAAACAAGCTTTATTAAGTTTGGCAAGAAAATACATATAACAGCCAGCATTGAACAATGTGTATCAAAACAAAGAGCAGGGGACACACCTAGCTCACCAGGCGGCCCAACTGCTATAACAGTGACATCAATAATACATTGTTTTCAAAAAGTAATTATAGCGAACTTGAAAGTCTAATGAAATTAACAGTTTGTATGTTTTCTTAGCCTTAGGAAGAGAGTCATAATCTTGAGCTTGCATCCACGAGCTATAGAGCTCACGGTGTTAGATTAATATAGTCAGTTGAAACATAAACTTAGGGATTCGACATCAGATATTACGGCAAGGTTATATAAGTCTATTTTCAGCACGCTTAAGTCATGCTGCTGAAATTCAAAGATCTGATGTCGTCACTCGTACAGAGTGGCAGAAAGAAAGTTGAGGACAGGGCAAGAAGAGTCAGGTGAGAAAAAAAAGGGGGAGAGAGAAAAAAAAAAAAAAAAAAAAAAAAAGGGGGGGTGAGGGGTGGTTGGAGGGAATAGGATGGAGGGTAAGGTGGGTTACATGGAGGGGAGTTACTAAGTGCTATATCAGAGCTGTTTGTGTATTGATTATAACCGTTTGCCTTCCCAGGCCAGAGTCATCATCTCGTGTGTGACAAGCCTCCCAGTTTTAAGGAAGTGATAGCGCTCCAGCCTGAGGAGGTCTCCCACTTTGTGTTTCCATTCTTGTACAGTAGGGGTTTGGGGACTCCTCCAGTGCGCAGGGATGAGTCCTTTCGCGCCGCTCAGCATTATGAGGAGGAGGATGTGCTTATCCGCTCCCACCACTTTGGGCAGATCATGAAAAATCAAATAAGTTGGTTTGGGGGGTATGATAATTCCCAGAATGTTGCTCATTTCTCCCAGCACCCTCTCCCAGAATGGTATTATATGTGGGCAGGTCCACCAAATATGGAGGAGAGAGCCTTCCTCTCCGCAGCCCCTCCAGCACCCCCCATCAGTGTTAGGGTAAATTTTCTGTAGCCTCTGAGGCGTTAGATACCATCTACTAATTAGTTTGTAGTGCATTTCAAGAAGCCTTGCGGAGATGGAGGCCTTCTTGACCTTTCGGAAGATCTTGAGCCAGTCCCCTTCGGATATGTCCATTCCCAGATCGGTTTGCCATTGGGAAGTATAGGTAGGGAGAGCAGTACCGCCCCCACTCAGTAAGAGCTGGTAAAGGCGAGAGATTAGGTGCGTCGGTGACTTCTGAATCGTGCATAGAGCCTCAAAAGGCGTTCTGTTTCTTGTCAGGGCCTCTCGGTCCCTACAGGTATTGAAGAAGTGTGTGATTTGCGCCATCCTGAACCAGGATGAGAATGTCGTATGGTCCCACTCAGCTAGCTCCATCTGTGTTTTGAGTTTATTATTTTGGAGGGCATTAGAGATAGCAGTTTCCGCTAGAGCGTAGCCTCTCCCCATAGATCGTCTCGGGAGCTCCAAACCCAAATCAGGATTTTCCCATAAAGGGACATTTGGTGAGGCAAGGGTGGACACGAATGCGCCCTCACCTAGCATCTTGTCCCATGTCTTCAGAGTATCATTAATCATTGGATATGATGCAATAGACTGTGGGCGGTTTCGGGTGGAAATCCAGGCCAGAGCCCCCGAGTTGCCACGTTGTAGGATTTCGTTATCGATACGTATCCATTGTTTATCTCGGGAATTGCGACTCCACTCCACGATTCTCTGGAGAAATATCGCTTTCTGATATTCTTTTAGGAGTGGCACTCCCAAACCGCCCCTTTCTCTGGGCATAAACATCGTGGACTTTTTGATTCTAGGCCTAATTCCGTTCCAAATATATGTTTCAATGCCCAATTGTAGGCGTTGAAGATAATGTGAGGCTGCCATTGCAGGAATCGTCTGCATGATGTAAAGAACTCGTGGGAGCACATTCATCTTTACAATTCCTATTCTACCCAGCCAAGAGAGCGATTTCTTTTTCCAGTTGGATAGGTCTCTGAGAACCTCATCGCAAATCTTTTTGTAGTTGAGGTCAACAATTTCAGGAGTGTTGGATGTAATAATGACTCCCAGATAAGTGATGTTGTGGGTTGCGATTCTTAGCGGGCAGTTCGCTGTGGATGCAGCAAATTTGTCCGGGGGTTCCGTGATGTTTAAAATCTCAGACTTTAGGGGGTTAATAAGGAAGTTAGACAGAACTCCATATTCTCTGAAATTCCCTAGGGCTTCAACTAGTGATGCATCCGAGTCCGCTAAAGTTAGCAGGACATCGTCCGCGTACATCGAGAGCTTGTGTTCAGTACTTCCTACCCTTAAGCCTTTCACCCCCGTGTTGGACCTGATCTTGGCTGCGAGAACCTCGATCGCGAGAGCGAACAAGAGGGGAGATAGGGGACAACCCTGTCGTGTCCCGTTCCTGATTAGGAACGTCTCGGAAAGGGTACCGTTAACCCTCACCCGAGCGTTAGGGGTCGAGTACAGAGACATAACCGCATTAATAAACCCGGGTCTGAAACCGAACCTGTCTAGAGTCAATCGGATAAATTTCCAGCTGACCCTGTCGAACGCTTTCTCTGCGTCGGTTGTGACCAGAGTAAGCGGCAAGTTATGCATACGGGCGTAGGTTATTAGCTGTTGTACTTTGAGGGTATTGTATCTAGCCTCCCGGGCGGGCACGAAGCCCACTTGATCTGTAGAGATCAGCTCATGGAGAAGCCTATTCAAGCGGGTGGCCAATATTTTTGCCAATATTTTTACATCAGAATTAAGGAGAGAAATGGGCCTGAAGTTTTCGGGCCTATCAGGAGGCTTCCCAGGCTTGGGAATCACTGCTATGTGTGCCTCCAACATTGAGGCCGGGAGTCTAGGACACTCCTGAAGCGAAGCAAATAAGCTTGTTAATTCTGGAATAAGGACATCTGAGTAGCTCTTATAATATTTCAGGCCAAATCCATCAGGCCCAGGGCTCTTGCCCACCGGGAGGTCTTTAATTGCTCTTTGGACTTCTTCAGCTGTGATCAGAAGCTCCAAGAGTCCCCTATCCTCCTCCGATAACGAAGGGAGGTCTACAGCCCGGAGATAGGCGCTGGCATCCTCGTCCGCTCTTAGACGAACGGATGGGTCGCCCCCATGTTCTATGGGATTCTCTAGGTTATACAGGGATTCATAGTATCTCCTGAAGTCTGCTGCAATGGAGTCTGCATCGGCCCGAATGCTCCCGTCTGCAGCAACAGTGTGATGAACATAAGCCTTCACTTTTTTCCTAGCTACCGCTCTAGCGAGCAGCTTCCCAGGCTTGTCTCCTTGTTCATAAAAAATCTGTCGCAGATGAAGAGCCTGCTTTTGGTAATCCTCCTGCAAAAACTGCAGGAGTTCCTTCCTGGCCGTGTTAAGTTGTGCCAGCCCAGTTTCATCACTTGGGGATCTCTTGTGATGTTGTTCCCAAGTATCCACCTGCTTCAGGAGGATATTGTATCGTTCCCTTCTCATTTTTTTGAGTCTTGCTTTGCGTTCTATTAAGAGTCCCCTGATGGTACATTTATGTGCCTCCCAGATAGTGGGGCCGCTTATCTCTTTGTCCGCATTTAAGCGAAAAAATTCGGTCAGGGAATTCTTGATGTCTGTGTTAAACACTGGATCATCTAGGAGGGTATCATCGAGCCTCCACACAAAGGGAGTGATTGGCGTATTGGGCCATTGGATGGTACAACACACTGGGGCGTGATCTGACCATGTGATCGTAGAAATTCTACTGGATTTGGTGATAGTTAGGCCAATGGTGTCTGTAAGTAAATAGTCTATCCTAGAGTACTTACGATGAGGGTGTGAATAAAAAGTAAAGTTTTTGTCCATTGGATGGTGCGTACGCCAAATGTCGTGGATTCTCAACTCTGCTAGAGATGCGGACATTCGCTTAAGTGTCTTATGCGGGGTACTGGAGAGACCGCCAGAGGTGTCAAGTTTGGGGTTGAGAGGGGCATTAAAATCCCCACCAAGGAACAGGATGCCCATTTGCATTTCTAGGAGTTTGCGGGTGACCTTCTGGAGAAAGAGGTGCTGGGAGGTGTGAGGGCAGTATATGTTGGCTAAAGTAATAGGTCTGTTATGAATAGTGCCAGTAAGCACCATAAATCTGCCCTCTGGATCGCGATATATGTTTATAAGTTGAAACGGTACTTCCGCATTGAAAATTATCCCAACTCCGTTCCTCTTTTTTGTGGCCGAAGCAAAGTAGGCTAGCGGGTATTGTCGACTATGCCACTTAGGCTCATGTGCCGACTCAAAGTGTGTTTCCTGTAGGAAAATAAGGTCCCCGCCCATTCTGTGAAAGTCCCTCAATGCTATAGCACGCTTGGAAGGGCTATTAAGCCCTTTTGCGTTGATTGTTATGAGTTCAAGCGGGCGCGGCTTGCGCTTAGCAGCGTGCTTCTACATGTTTTCTTGTGTTGTGTAGCAGAAATTGTATGGGGGGGGTGTCAGGAGGAGTTCCCTAGTGAGTGAGTACGAAAGGGTGAGAGGGGGAGGATAGAGAGGGGGGAGTAGAGGGAAGGAAAAAAAAAAAAAAATGAAGGAGGAAAAAAGAGAAGAGATGAGTAAAGAGAAACAAGATAAGAGTGGAGGTGGAAAGTCTTGTCAATTAAGGGTAGAAAAGAGAGAAAAGGAGGTAGTTTATTGCGAACTGTGCAATGTGTGAAAAAGTAACAACAACAATTAGGAACAGTTCTATCGTTAATAAATATCGAAACTACAACAAAATATCAGGGGTAGTTGTCCCTGTGTGTTTCGCATGATAACATAAACATTTAACATAATTTGCAGAAACCTAGCTGAACCTTTGTTACATCATAGAAGTTTTTAATGCAATCTCCCTTTGGACCTAATAGTAAAATTGAGAAAAAAAAAAAAAAAAAAAAAAAAAAGGGGGGTCCCCTCTACTTATATGTCTGGTTGGGTTCCTAGTGAGCCCCATTATTATTTCTGTGAGACCACCAAGGTTTTTCCCCCCCTTATTCTTTTCATTTGGGATTCTAGAGGGGTGACATTAGCGGAGCTATTTATTTTTCTTTTATCTATTCTCTTCTCTCCTCTCCTCCAACGCCAGCCCATCATTGTTATATCTTGTATTAAGGGGTTTAAAAAGTTATCATCATGGACCTCTGTGATCCACACTTTAGCTAATTGGCTGTTAATGTTTCGGAGGGTATCCCTTTATGTATCGTAACTGTGAGTACTACAACAATAAACAAATATCAGAGGAGGAGAGAGAAAAAAAAAAAAAAAAAAATTCAATTAGGAACAACGTAAGATGTTATAATTTAGCAAATGAGAGCGGCTAGGCCAGGAGCCTATGGGGCTGCTATATCAGCTAGATAAGGACCTAAGCCAAGGTGAAGTGGCATTGGTTATGAGCAGAGAATAAACATCAGCCACAGGTATGCTGAGCAGCGAGAATGCTCTGCGACACACACGACCCGGGGGCTCCATCTAAGTGTTGCAGGGTTTTTTCCTGCACATATGATCCTTAAGTGCCCGTACTTTTATATGTCAAACAGGAACAAGTCGTATATTTCACAGAGATCCCAGCCCCCCACACCCGTGTAAACCACGACAATAAGCACATCTCAGAAAGAGTAGGAGCATTGATAAGCATTGTATACATACCCGTGGGATCACATAATTCAGAAACAGGTAAAGCCACAGTATTAGTTAGACATAAATAGCAATCAGAGTAATGAGCAGAACTTAAATATTATTAGCAGATACATTTATCAGTGTGAACATTTTGTGAGACAAGTAACCTGAGAGTTCTGTTAAAGTGTTGTGGGGATCAGTCTTGGGCCTAGGTCCATCAGACGCCCAGGTCTCTATAGTTCCAACATAGGCAGCCTAAGAAAGGGAGAAAGCAAAAACAGCGAACTAAGATAGCCAACAGAACCTTGACCTCTGTGTTTGGTTTAGTCATGATGCCGCACGGCCTCTTCCCGAGCTGCAGCAGCAGGGGCCCTGCGAGGTAGGTCCTCGTGGCGTGGAAGTTCTAAATCCAGGCCCAAGGCCTGGCTGAAGCCAGGTAGATCTTCAGGGCATCTGAGGGTGTGGGAAACGTTATTTTTTGTAGCAATCAGGCATGTAGGGAACCCCCATCTATATGCAATATTTTTCTCCTTCAGTGCTGAGGTAATGTGCCTCATGTCTCTTCGCTTTTGCAGCGTTGTGGGACACAGATCTGAGAACACCTGGACTTCAGTGCCTCTAAAGGTGATTGGATGTTTTGCCCTTGCTAGTTTGAGCACCTCTTCTTTGTCCCGAAATGACAAAAATTTTATTATTATGTCCCTAGGGGGGGCCCTATTGGGTGGCTTAGGGCGTAAGGCTCTGTGCGCCCGTTCAATGTGTATTTCCTGAGCTGCAGCATTGTTTTTTAGATACCTAATGAAGTCTTGGATGTAGGGCTGTAATGCAGGAGGATCTACTGCTTCTGGTATGCCCCGGAGCCGGAGATTACTCCTTCTACTCCGGTTTTCTAGATCCTCTATACGATCCATCAGAGAGTGTACCGTACCCTCCTGCGCTTGCAAAAGACTGGCCTGGTGTTGCACATCTGAGTTAAGTGACTCTTGCTTCTCTTCCACTTGAATGACACGGTGGCCTAAGGCTCCTATGTCCCTTTTTAGCTCCCCAAACATACTTTTAAAATACTGCATAGCATTTTTAATGTCTTCTTTGGAGGAGAGGTGAGTGATGTCATCCCTTGTAAGATAACCAAGAGAGTTTGTGTGAGGTCTGTGCTCTTGGTCAGCTGTTGATGGAGCTGTTGTGTCATGAGTTGATTTGCTACTTGACTGAACCGAGTCAGCAGGTAAAAGATAGTTCTCCATTACTGAGGGCTGTAAAGTCTTAGGGGGTTTAGAGGTCCTCTTGCTCGTCATGGCAACTGTGAGGTCTAGGTATATAAAAGGCAAACTATCCTGCTAAGTAATCTAAATGATGAAGGCCCAACAAGTATCTGCGCCTTTCCTTTGCCTGTGAGATTGCTATATGCACTGTATTTTAAAGTTCATCTGAGGCCTTAGCACTTTCCCCTCAGTTGCGTGTTTCAATAGTCCCCCCTGTATATATGCTTCTATGAGGGCAGTTGGTTCCCTTATTGCAAAGGTGTAGGCTTGTATAGGCACTCACGCCCCTAGGACCAGTGAATGAGTTTCTCTAGGGCTGGGTATTAGCACCTCCTAGGCCCTTATGTAGGTGGTAATGTGAAGGCCTGTGGCCGGACTCACCCTCAGACCGTGTCTGATCTTCGGCCAGAGCCGCAGGATCCGCCCGCAAACAAGTCCGGGTCCACAGAAGGAGTCTCAGTTGCACTGCGCGCCCTGATCGTAAACTCCGGTGCTCACGGAGGGCCACGTGGTTGCGGCTCTGTCACCGCCGCCAGAGAAGGCAACGCGGCACCACTGCAGAGATTCGGGAACTGCCCCAAGGGTCTTTAGGAGGTACGTGCTCTTCTGTGTTTCTTCTGTGCGTGTGCACTTGAGCCCCATATAAGTTGCTGCTCCTCAATCAAGTCCGGTACTCAGGCAATATGGCGCACAGTCACAGGGCCGCAAGATGAGTTCAGGCACTTCTCCTTTGCAGATTCCGTTCGGTAAGGAAGCCAGCGGTCTCTAAGGTTTTAGGAATCAGGTTCAGAGCCTGTAGTGGCTTGATTTGATCACGGCTCAGCTAGCTTATGAGCGATAACACACAGGGGACTACGGAGCTCTGTTAATTAGCAGCCATCACTGAGCGTGGCTAGACTCCGCCCCTCCCCTGCATATTATTTTTAACCTCTAATCTGCCGCTCCGTAAACCGCCGCTACTTACATTATCCTTATGTACCCCTAATCTGCTGCCCCTAACACCGCCGACCCCTATATTATATTTATTAACCCCTAATCTGCCCCCCACAACGTCGCTTCCACCTGCCTACACTTATTAACCCCTAATCTGCTGAGCGGACCGCACCGCTATCATAATAAAGTTATTAACCCCTAATCCGCCTCACTAACCCTATAATAAATAGTATTTACCCCTAATCTGCCCTCCCTAACATCGCCGACACCTAACTTCCATTATTAACCCCTAATCTGCCGACCGGAGCTCACCGCTATTCTAATAAATGTATTAACCCCTAAAGCTAAGTCTAACCCTAACACTAACACCCCCCTAACTTAAATATAATTTAAATCTAACTAAATTAATTAACTCTTATTAAATAAATTATTCCTATTTAAAGCTAAATACTTACCTGTAAAATAAATCCTAATATAGCTACAATATAAATTATAATTATATTATAGCTATTTTAGGATTAATATTTATTTTACAGGTAACTTTGTATTTATTTTAACCAGGTACAATAGCTATTAAATAGTTAAGAACTATTTAATAGCTAAAATAGTTAAAATAATTACAAAATTACCTGTAAAATAAATCCTAACCTAAGTTACAATTAAACCTAACACTATACAATCATTAAATTAATTAAATAAAATACCTACAATTACCTACAATTAAACCTAACACTACACTATCAATACATTAATTAAATACAATACCTACAAATAACTACAATGAAATAAACTAACTAAAGTACAAAAAATAAAAAAGAACTAAGTTACAAAAAATAAAAAAATATTTACAAACATAAGAAAAATATTACAACAATTTTAAACTAATTACACCTACTCTAAGCCCCCTAATAAAATAACAAAGACCCCCAAAATAAAAAATGCCCTACCCTATTCTAAATTACTAAAGTTCAAAGCTCTTTTACCTTACCAGCCCAGAACAGGGCCCTTTGCGGGGCATGCCCCAAGAAGTTCAGCTCTTTTGCCTGTAAAAAAAAACATACAATACCCACCCCCAACATTTCAACCCACCACCCACATACCCCTAATATAACCCAAACCCCCCTTAAATAAACCTAACACTAAGCCCCTGAAGATCATCCTACCTTGTCTTCACCTCACCGGGTATCACTTGGCTCCAAAATCTTCATCCAACCCAAGCGGGGGCTGGCGATCCATCATCCGGTGGCTGAAGAGGTCCAGAAGAGGCTCCAAAGTCTTCATCCTATCCGGGAAGAAGAGTAGATCCGGACCGGCAACCATCATCTTCCAAGCGGCATCTTCTATCTTCATCCGATGAGGACCGGCTCCATCCTGAAGACCTCCACCGCGGACCCATCTTCATCCGGCGACGTCCAACTTAAGAATGACAGTTCCTTTAAGGGATCAGCCAATCGGAATTAAGGTAGCAATATTCTGATTGGCTGATGGAATCAGCCAATCAGAATCAAGATCAATCCGATTGGCTGATCCAATAGCTATTGTACCTGGTTAAAATAAATACAAAGTTACCTGTAAAATAAATATTAATCCTAAAATAGCTATAATATAATTATAATTTATATTGTAGCTATATTAGGATTTATTTTACAGGTAAGTATTTAGCTTTAAATAGGAATAATTTATTTAATAAGAGTTAATTAATTTCGTTAGATTTAAATTATATTTAAGTTAGGGGGGTGTTAGTGTTATGGTTAGACTTAGCTTTAGGGGTTAATACATTTATTAGAATAGCAGTGAGCTCCGGTCGGCAGATTAGGGGTTAATAATTGAAGTTAGGTGTCTGCGATGTTAGGGAGGGCAGATTAGGGGTTAATACTATTTATTATAGGGTTAGTGAGGCGGATTAGGGGTTAATAACTTTATTATAGTAGCGGTGCGGTCCGCTCGGCAGATTAGGGGTTAATAAGTGTAGGCAGGTGGAGGCAACGTTGAGGGGGGCAGATTAGGGGGTTAATAAATATAATATAGGGGTCGGCGGTGTTAGGGGCAGCAGATTAGGGGTACATAAGGATAACTTAAGTAGCGGCACTTTGCGGTCGGCAGATTAGGGGTTAATTATTGTAGGTAGCTGGCTGCGACATTGTGGGGGGCAGGTTAGGGGTTAATAAATATAATATAGGGGTCGGCGGTGTTAGGGGCAGCAGATTAGGGGTACATAAGGATAACGTAGGTGGCGGTCGGCAGATTAGGGGTTAAAAAAATTTAATCGAGTGGCGGCGATGTGGGGGAGCCTCGGTTTAGGGGTACATAGGTAGTTTATGGGTGTTAGTGTACTTTAGAGTACAGTAGTTAAGAGCTTTATGAACCGGCGTTAGCCCAGAAAGCTCTTAACTACTGACTTTTTTCTGCGGCTGGAGTTTTGTCGTTAGAATTCTAACGCTCACTTCAGAGACGACTCTAAATGCCGGCGTTAGAAAGATCCCATTGAAAAGATAGGATACACAATTGACGTTAGACCCTTTTTTGAGTGACTCCAAATACCGGAGGTAGCCTAAAACCAGCGTTAGGAGCCTCTAACGCTGGTTCTCACGGCTACCGCCAAACTCCAAATCTAGGCCTATATGTTTAATAGTGCACTATGTAAAAGCTGGGATATGTAGGAATATTATGTACCTGTCCTGTATAAGTGGATCATGTGTTTTGTATATGGGATTTCCTGTGGAATTCTTACTTCTGTTTGTTACATAAATATTTTAAATTTGCCCTTTTTATGTGGAGACTACTTGTTATATATATACCCACCCTATGTAACTAAATTATTAGCTCTGTTAATTCCCATGTGTTTGTTTTACTGCTGATGCTTTATTAAAGGGATAGTACACCCATTTTTTTCTTTTATAATTCAGATAGAGCATGCCATTTTAAGCAACTTTCTAATTTACTCTTATTATCAATTTTTATTTGTTCTCTTGCTATCTTTATTTGAAAAAGCAGGAATCTAAGTTAAGAAGCCGGCCCATTTTTGTTTCAGCACCTGGGTTGCACTTGATTATTGGTGGCTAAATGTAGCCACCAATCAGCAAGCGCTATACAAGATGCTGAACCAAAAATGGGCTGGTTCCTTATATAGATAGGATAAGGATGTGAACAGTATTGATTTGAATTATGTCTCAAAGAACAGAAACAATAGGAAACTGACTTTATTTCCAATTTAGTTTCTAAATTGAGCAAATTGATATAAAGATCTCAGTACAGCATGAACACTATTACTGGTTCAAAGATGGAGGCTACACCAGTAGTATTCATGTGAAGCTGTTATGAGATCCGGAACTGCAGTTACATATTAGACAAGGCAAAAGTAATATTGAGGCGTACAAAGTATGTCAGGTACGAAGTGAAGGTTAAGCTTACCCCTCTGATCAATGGGTAGTGATAGGTCAGGTTTGGTGGCAGTCCCACATTGAGGACCTGAGCAGTTAGCAGCAGGAGCTGGAGACAGTGAAGACAGAGTACAGCAAATCTGCTTCAGGCAATGACGTCAGGCGGCAGCAAGATGGAACGTAGGAGGATACTGCGTCCTGCTCCTATAGTCGGAAGCAGAGTGAACTGGAACGGCAGGAGCGACAAGTTCAGGAAGGTAGTGTGAGACAAGGAGATTAGGCCAAATACCCAAAAAAGATTCCAGAGGACCTAGAATACAGAGGAGGTAGGTATTTGGATGTAGATGTGTCTAGGAAGAAGGATTCAATACTTCAATACCAAGCAAGGTATTGCAATGGGGGAGTTCCTTTTAAAGGAAAAAGGAAGAATCACATGCGCCTCTTAAAGGAACAGGACAGGTAAATAGCCATAATAAAACGGATATGTTACAGCTTGTTTACCAAAATGCGTTGAGCTATAGTTTAACTGTATTTTAATAAACCCAGAAGCTGCAGCTAAAGACACCATTGTGATGGTTTTTAATAAAAGACCAGTTTAAATTGATATCTTGTGGAAGAAGTCAGGTTCTCCAAGTAAAATAGCAGCATGTATTCCCAGGGGTGACACAGCGCCGTCACTTTCGATATTTGTTTTTTCTGGATACGGTTTGGGAGAACTGGAGCTGGCAGCGAGCATCTGAAGGTAAGTTCTAACATAGCTTCATACTTTACTGCTAACTATAACTTTATATTATGTTTTTTTACTAAAGCTTTCCTTAACCCCTTAACTGCTGAGACATTTCCACCTATGTGCATAGCTATTTTGGAGTTTTTAGATACTGCTCACTTTCATTTCCCACTGTACACCATTTTTTTAGTGAGGAACCCACACATACTATATATTGTTTTTTTGTTTTTTAGCAGACCCAACAAATTCAAACTATAGTGTTATTTTATGAATATATTATGACACATGAAAACTGCACAACAAAATGTGTGAAAAATGTATATTATTATTAAAATTGTAATGAATAAGTTTGCAAACAATAGAATGTGAGTTTTCCCCCCCTAATCTCTTTAGTCAAAAGAATTAAGGGGTTTTCCACATATAAATAAGGGCCTTTTGGTGTAGTTATCTAACTTTGATCTGCTCCCATGAGCCTCTATGTAAATAAATGGCCATTTCTTTCATGTAATTGGCAAGAGTCCATGAGCTAGTGACGTATGGGATATACAATCCTACCAGGAGGGGCAAAGATTCCCAAACCTCAAAATGCCTATAAATACACCCCTCACCACACCCTCAATTCAGTTTTACAAACTTTGCCTCCTATGGAGGTGGTGAAGTAAGTTTGTGCTAAGATTTCTACGTTGACATGCGCTTCTCAGCATTTTGAAGCTGGATTCCTCTCAGAGTACAGTGAATGTCAGAGGAATGTGAAGGGAGTATCACCTATTGAATTTTATGTTTTTCCTCGCGGGAAATCTTTTTCATAGGTTCTCTGTTATCGGTCGTAGAGATTCATCTCCTACTTCCCTTTTCAGATCGACGATATACTCTCATATTCCATTACCTCTACTAATAACCATTTCAGTCCTGGTTTGGCTATCTGCTATATGTGGATGGGTGTCTTTCGGTAAGTATGTTTTCATTACTTAAGACACTGTCAGCTATGGTTTGGCACTTTATGTATTAATATAAAGGTCAAAATATATGTATTGTACTTATATTTGCCATGAGTCAGGTTTATGTATATTTCCTTTTGCAGACTATCAGTTTCATATTTGGGAAAAAAACATATGGCTAGAGTTTTGCGGTATGAGTGAAAAAGCAGCGTTAAGGCTCTTTTTCACTACCGCTGGTATTACGAGTCTTGCAGGTTTAGGGGCACCACACACTTTTTTGGCCGTAACGCAATGTAACTATCGCAGCTTTCATAAAGTCTGTTTTCAATGGGACTTTTATAGCGCTGGTATTACGAGTCTGTCTGGGAGGCCAAAAAGTGAGCGGTACAGCCTAAAACTACAAGATCTGTACCGTAAACTGAAAGTTAGTAGTTATGAGTTTTACGCTACAAAGCTGTAACATAAAACACATAACTAAAGTGCTAAAAAGTACACTAACACCCATAAACTACCTATTAACCCCTGAACCGAGGCCCTCCCGCATTGCAAACACTAAAATAAAATTATTAACCCCAAATCTGCCGCTCCGGACATCGCCGCCACTAGAATAAACATATTAACCCCTAAACCACCGCACTCCTGCATCGCAAAAACTAGTTAAATATTATTAACCCCTAATATGCCGCTACAGACATTGCCGCCACCTCTCTACATTTATTAACCCCTAATTTTCCACCCCCAACATCGCCGTCACTATACTAAAGTTATTAACCCCTAAACCTAACCCTAAGTCTAACCCTAACACCCACTAACTTTAATGTAATTAAAATAAATCTAGGTAGCTAGTAAATAGTTAATAACTATTTACTAACTAGTCTACCTAGTTAAAATAAATACAAACTTGCCTGTGATGTAAAAATAAAACCTAAGCTAGATACAATGTAACTATTAGTTATATTGTAGCTAGCTTAGGGTTTATTTTATAGGTAAGTATTTAGTTTTAAATAGGAATTATTTAGCTATTAATAGTAGGTTTTATTTAGATTTATTTTAATTACATTAAAGTTAGTGGGTGTTAGGGTTAGACTTAGGGTTAGGTTTAGGGGATAATAACTTTAGTATAGTGGTGGCGACGTTGGGGCAGAAGATTAGGGGTTAATAAGTATAATGTAGGTGTCGGCGATGTTGGGGCGGCAGATTAGGGGTTAATAAGTATAATGTAGGTGTCGGCGATGTCGGGGGCAGCAGATTAGGGGTTAATAAGTGTAAGATTAGGGATGTTTAGACTCGGGGTTCATGTTAGGGTTTTAGGTGTAAACATAAATTTTCTTTCCCAATAGTAATCAGTGGGGCTGCGTTACGGAGCTTTACGCTCCTTTATTGCAGGTGTTAGGCTTTTTTTCAGCTGGCTCTCCCCATTGATGTCTATGGGGAAATTGTGCACAAGCATTTAAGCAGCGCTGGTATTGGAGTGCGGTATGGAGCACAATTTTGCTCTAAGCCTCACTTCTTACCTGCTAATGCCGGGTTTTTGCAAACCTGTAATACCAGCGCTGTAGGTAAGTGAGCGGTGACAATAACTTGCAAGTTAGTACCGAGCAGCTCTTACCACAAAACCCGTAATCTAGCCGATATTTAAGAAAATATTTTTCTTACTTGAAGTATAGACCTTTTTTCAAATCAACTACTTTTTCATTAAATTTTCGCAGGCAAAATTAGGCTTGCGTTGTCGCAAAATGGCGCAAGAATTTTTTTGGTGCGAAGGTACGTCCGGTGACGCAAATTCATAATTTCCGGCGTCTTAGTTGACGCTAAAATTCCTTGCAAAAGGTTGCGTCTGCAATGACATGAGTGTGTCATTTCCGGATGTTGTTAGTGTCAAAAAATTTCATTTTGCGCTGTGCATCATACTTGTCGCCAAATAATTTCATTATTTAAAACCCCATTCCTATATGCCTCTTGCCTTTTCTATGTCAGAGAGCTATGCTCTTTGCATTTTTTCCATCCCTGAAACTGCCATATAAGGAAATTGATAATTTTGCTTTATATGTTGTTTTTTCTCTTACATTTGCAAGATGTCTCTCTCTGATCCTTTCTCAGAAACCACTGTTGGAACCCTGCTGCCTGATAACAGCTCTACCAAAGCTAAGTGTATCTGCTGTAAATCTTTGGAGATTATATCTCCAGCTGTGGTATGTAATAGTTGTCATGAAAAGCTTTTACATGCAGAGAATGTATCCATCAGTAATAGTACAATGCCTGTTGTTCCTTCAACATCCAATGTACATGATATCCCTGTGAATATAAAAGATTTTATTGCTGATGCGATTCAGAATGCATTGTCTGCTATCCCGCCTTCTAATAAACGTAAAAGGTCTTTTAAAACTTCTCATAAAGTTGATGAAATTTCAAATAATTGACAGCATACTGAATTATCCTCCTCTGATGAGGATCTATCTGATTCAGAAGATCCTTCCTCAGATATTGACACTGAGGAATCTACTTATTTATTTAAATGGAGTATATTTGTTCCTTGTTAAAAGAGGTGTTGATTACATTGGATATTGAGGAAACTAGTCCTCTTGATACTAAAACTAGTAAACGTTTTAATTCTGTTTATAATCTCCTATGGTTACTCCAGAGGTTATTCAGTTCCTGATGCTATTTCTGATATGATTTTTAAGGAATGAAATAGGCCTGGTACTTCCTTTATCCCTTCTTCAAAGTTTAAAAAATTGTATCCTTTGCCAGCAGTTAGATTGGAGTTTTGGGAAAAGATCCCCAAGTTGATGGGGCTATTTCTACTCTTGAAAAAACGTACTACTATTCCTATGGAAGCTAGTACTTCCTTTAAGGACCCTTTAGATAGGAACCTTGAATCTTATCTAAGGAAAGCTTATTTATATTCTGGCTATCTTCTCAGGCCTGCCATTTCTATGGCTGATGTTGCAGCTGCATCAACTTTTTGGTTGGAAAGTTTAGCGCAACAGGAAATGGATTCTTTTTGTCTAGCATTGTTCGCTTGCTTCAACATGCTAATCATTTTATCTGTGATGCCATTTTTGATATCATCAAAATTGATGTTAAATCTATGTCTTTAGCTAGAAGATCTTTGTGGCTCAAATATTGGAATGCTGACATGGTATCTAAGTCTAGATTACTATCTTTTTCTTTCCAAGGCAATAATTTATTAGGTTCTCAGTTGGATTCGATTAATTTAACTGTCACTGGGGGAAGGGAGTGTTTTTGCCTCAGGATAAAAGACCTAAGGGTAAATCTAAAGCTTCTAACCATTTTTGTTTCTTTCGACAAAAATAAGGATCAGAAACTTAATCCTTCCCCCAAAGAATCTGGTTCAATTGGAAACCTTCTTCAAGCTGGAGTAAATCCAAACTATTTAAGAAACCGAAGCCAGCCCCCAAGTCTGCATGAAGGTGCGGCCCTCATTCCAGCTCAGCTGGTAGGGGGCAGATTAAGATTCTTACAAGATCAATGGATTCAGAGTATTGTCTCTCAAGGGTACCGAATAGAATTCAGAGTAAGACCTCCTGTGAGAAGATTTTTTTCTCTCGTGCATCACAGCAAATCCAGTAAAGGCCCAGGCTTTTCTGAAGTGTGTTTCAGACCTGGAGCTTTCAGGGTTAATCATACCAGTTCCGTTTCAGGAACAGATTCTGGAATTTTATTCAAATCTATTCATTGTCCCAAAGACAGAAAATTCATTCAGGCCAGTTCTGGACCTGAAAATTTTGAATCATTTTGTAAGCGTGCCAACTTTCAAAATGGTGACTATAAGGACTATTCTGCCTTTTGTTCAGCAAGGGCATTATATGTCCACGATAGACTTACAGGATGCATATCTTCATATTCCAATTTATCCAGACCACTATCAGTTTCTGAGATTCTCTTTTCTAGACAAGCATTACCAATTTGTCGCTTTTCCATTTGGCCTAGCAACAACTCCAAGAATCTTTTCAATGGTTCTCGGTGCCCTACTCTCTTTAATCAGAGAACTGGGTATTGCGGTGTTTCCTTATTTGGACGATATCTTGGTACTAGCTCAGTCTTTACATTCTGCAGAATTTCACACAAATCAGCAAGTGTTGTTTCTTCAAAGACATGGTTGGAGGATCAATTTACCAAAAAGTTCCTTGATTCCTCAGACAAGGGTCACCTTTTTAGGTTTCCAGATAGATTCAGTGTCCATGACTATGTCTCCAACAGACAAGAGACAATTAAAATTGGTTTTAGCTTGTTGGAACCTTCAGTCTCAATCATTCCCTTCAGTAGCTATGTGCATGGAAGTTTCAAGTCTCCTGACTGCAGCATCAAACGTGATCCCCTTTGCTCGTTTTCATATGAGACCTCTCCAACTTTGTATGCTGAATCAATGGTGCAGGGATTATGCAAATATATCACAATTAATATCCTTAAATCCCAATGTTCGACTCTCTCTGACTTGGTGGTTAGATCACCATTGTATAGTTCAAGGGGCCTCTTTTGTTTGTCCAACCTGGACTGTGATCACAACAGATGCAAGTCTTTCAGGTTGGGGAGCTGCCTGGGGATCTCTGACATCACAAGGGGTTTGGAAATCTCAAGAGGCGAGGTTACCAATCAAATATTTTACAACTCTGTGCTATTTTCAGGGCTCTTCAGGTTTGGCCTCTGTTGAAGAGAGAACTGTTCATTTTTTTTCAGACAGATAATATCACAACTGTGGCATTTGACAATCATCAGGGTGGGACTCACTGTCCCCAAGCTATGAAAGAAGTATCTCGGATACTTGCTTTGGCGGAATCCAGCTCCTGTCTAATTTCTGCAGTTCATATCCCAGGTGTAGACAATTGGGAAGCAGATTATCTCAGCTGTCAGACTTTACATGCAGGGGAGTGGTTGCTCCATCCAGATGTGTTTTCTCAGATTGTTCAGATGTGGGGTCTTCCAGAAATAAATCTGATGGCTTCCCATCTAAACAAAAAACTTTCCAGATTCCTGTCCAGGTCCAGGGATCCTCAGGCGGAGGCGGTGGATGTGTTAGCAGTTCCTTGGTGTTACCAATCTGCTTAAATTTTCCTGCCTCTTGTTCTTCTTCCAAGAGTGATCTCCAAAATCTCCAAAATCATCATGGAACAATTGTTTGTGTTGCTGGTAGCTCCAGCATGGCCTCACAGGTTTTTGTATGCAGATCTTGTTCGGATGTCCAGTTTCCAACCTTGGCCACTTCCTTTAAGACCAGAACTTCTGTCTCAAGGTCTGTTTTTTCCATTAGGATCTCAAATCATTAAATTTGAAGGTATCGAAATTGAACACCTAGTGCTTAGTCATAGAGGTTTCTCTGACTCAGTGATTAATACTATGTTAAAGGCTTGTAAATCTGTTTCTAGGAAGATTTATTATCGAGTTTGGAAGACTTATATTTCATGGTGTTCTTTTCATAAATTATCCTGGCATTCTTTCAGAATTCCTAGAATTTTACAGTTTCTTCAGGATGGTTTGGATAAAGGTTTGTCTGCAAGTTCCTTGAAGGGACAAATCTCTGCTCTTTCTGTTTTATTTCACAGAAATATTGCTAAGCTTCTTGATATTCACTGTTTTGCACAGGCTTTGGTCCATATCAAGCCTGTCATTAAATCAATCTCTCCTCCTTGGGGTCTTAATTTCGTTTTGAAGGCTTTACAGGATTCTCCGTTTGAGCCTATGCATTCTTTGGATATTAAACTACTTTCTTGGAAAGTGTTGTTCCTTTTGGCCATCTCTTCTGTTAGAAGAGTTTCCAAATTATCTGCTCTTTCTTATGAATCTCCTTTTTTGATTTTCCATCAGGATAAGGCAGTTTTGCGGACTTCATTTAAATTTCTACCTAAGGTTGTGAATTCTAACAACATTAATAGAGAAATTGTTGTTCCTTCTTTGTGTCCTAATCCTAAGAGTTCGTTGGAGAGATTCTTACATTTTTTTGATGTTGTAAGAGCTTTGAAATATTATGTTGAAGCTACTAAAGATTTCAGGAAGACTTCTAGTCTATTTGTTATCTTTTCTGGTTCTAGGAAAGGTCAGAAGGCTTCTACCATTTCCTTGGCATCTTGGTTAAAGCTTTTGATTCATCAGGCTTATTTGGAGTCGGGTCAGGCCCCGCCTCAGAGAATTACAGCTCATTCTACTAGATCAGTCTCCACTTCGTGGGCTTTTAAGAATGAAGCTTCAGTTGATCCGATTTGCAAAGCAGCAACTTAGTCTTCTTTGCATACATTTACTAAATTCTATCATTTTGATGTATTGTTTCTTCGGAAGCAGTTTTTAGTAGAAAAGTTTTTTCAGGCAGCTGTTTCAGTTTGATTCCTCTGCTTATGTTTAAGTTTTTTCTTTTCATTTATGAGAATAAACTTATATTTTGGGTTGTGGATTAATTTTTTTTCAGCGGAAGATGACTGTTATTATTTTATCCCTCCCTCTCTAGTGACTCTTCTGTGGAGTTCCACATCTTGGGTATTACTATCCCATACTTCACTAGCTCATGGACTCTTGCCAATTACGTGAAAGAAAACTTAATTTATGTAGGAACTTACCTGATAAATTCATTTCTTTCATATTGGCAAGAGTCCATGAGACCCACCCTTTTTATGGTGGTTATAATTTTTTGTATAAAACACAATTATTTCCAAATTCCTTTTTTGATGCTTTTTACTCCTTTCTTTATCACCCCACTACTTGTCTATTCATTAAACTGAATTGTGGGTGTGGTGAGGGGTTTATTTATAGGCATTTTGAGGTTTGGGTAACTTTGCCCCTCCTGGTAGGATTGTATATCCCATACGTCACTAGCTCATGGACTCTTGCCAATATGAAAGAAATGAATTTATCAGGTAAGTTCTTACATAAATTATGTTTTTTTCACGCCAGGTGATCACTATAACCACAGTGATCACCTGGCTATTTAAACTCAATTACAGCTTTAAAACAAGGGGTCTTATGGGTTTCTAGGTCTTTTTGAGGGTATATTATAAGTGGCTAAATATCTCCTCATTAAAAAAAGGAAAATGTTAATAAACATGGTTGTAAACAAAAGTGTTTTTCTTTATAAACTAATAGTGAAAATAAGACGGGGTTATCCTCATATAAATTAGGGCCTTTTGGTATAGTTATATAACTTTGATCTGCACATAGGGGCTCCAATGGACCTCTTATCAAATGAATGCTTTTTTATTCATGCCAGGTGATTACTATTAACGCAGTAATTTTTTTACTTTTTTATTTTTAATTTGTATTTATAGTTGTGAGTTGTAAAGTTGTTTAAAATTGTGTGCTCTATCGTAATCAGGACAGTTTAAAGGGACAGTCTATTCATGAATCAGACGGGGCATGTAATTTTAAACAACTTTCTAATTTTCCTTTATCATCAAATATGTTTTGTTCTCTTGGTATCCTTTGTTGAATGCTAAACCTAGGTTGGCTCATATGCCTATTTCCAAGCCCTTGAAAACCACCTCTTATTATGCATTTTGACAGTTTTTCAAAGCTAGACGGTGCTAGTTCATGTTAGTCATACAGATAACACTGTGCTCACTCCCATGGAGCACTGATTGGCTAAAACCCATGTCTGTCAAAAGAACTTAAAAAACAGAATTTATGCTTACCTGATAAATTACTTTCTCCAACGGTGTGTCCGGACCACGGCGTCATCCTTACTTGTGGGATATTCTCTTCCCCAACAGGAAATGGCAAAGAGTCCCAGCAAAGCTGGTCACATGATCCCTCCTAGGCTCCGCCCACCCCAGTCATTTGACCGACGGACAGGAGGAAATATATATAGGAGAAACCATATGATACCGTGGTGACTGTAGTTAGAGAAAATAATTCATCAGACCTGATTAAAAAACCAGGGCGGGCCGTGGACCGGACACACCGTTGGAGAAAGTAATTTATCAGGTAAGCATAAATTCTGTTTTCTCCAACATTGGTGTGTCCGGTCCACGGCGTCATCCTTACTTGTGGGAACCAATACCAAAGCTTTAGGACACGGATGAAGGGAGGGAGCAAATCAGGTCACCTAAATGGAAGGCACCACGGCTTGCAAAACCTTTCTCCCAAAAATAGCCTCCGAAGAAGCAAAAGTATCAAATTTGTAAAATTTGGCAAAAGTGTGCAGTGAAGACCAAGTCGCTGCCTTACATATCTGGTCAACAGAAGCCTCGTTCTTGAAGGCCCATGTGGAAGCCACAGCCCTAGTGGAGTGAGCTGTGATTCTTTCAGGAGGCTGCCGTCCGGCAGTCTCATAAGCCAATCGGATAATGCTTTTAAGCCAAAAGGAAAGAGAGGTAGAAGTCGCTTTTTGACCTTTCCTTTTACCATAATAAACAACAAACAAGGAAGATGTTTGTCTGAAATCTTTAGTAGCCTCTAAATAGAATTTTAGAGCACGGACTACGTCCAAATTGTGTAACAAACGTTCCTTCTTTGAAACTGGATTCGGACACAAAGAAGGTACAACTATCTCCTGGTTAATATTTTTGTTGGAAACAACTTTCGGAAAAAAACCAGGCTTAGTACGCAAAACCACCTTATCTGCATGGAACACCAGATAGGGCGGAGAACACTGCAGAGCAGATAACTCTGAAACTCTTCTAGCAGAAGAAATTGCAACCAAAAACAAAACTTTCCAAGATAGTAACTTAATATCTACGGAATGTAAGGGTTCAAACGGAACCCCTTGAAGAACTGAAAGAACTAGATTTAGACTCCAGGGAGGAGTCAAAGGTCTGTAAACAGGCTTGATCCTAACCAGAGCCTGAACAAATGCTTGAACATCTGGCACAGCTGCCAGTCTTTTGTGAAGTAAAACAGATAAAGCAGAGATCTGTCCCTTCAGAGAACTTGCAGATAATCCTTTCTCCAAACCTTCTTGTAGAAAGGATAGAATCTTAGGAATTTTTATCTTGTTCCATGGGAATCCTTTAGATTCACACCAACAGATATATTTTTTCCATATTTTATGGTAAATTTTTCTAGTTACAGGCTTTCTAGCCTGAATCAGAGTATCTATTACAGAATCTGAAAACCCACGCTTTGATAAAATCAAGCGTTCAATCTCCAAGCCGTCAGTTGGAGGGAAACCAGATTCGGATGTTCGAATGGACCCTGAACAAGAAGGTCCTGTCTCAAAGGTAGCTTCCATGGTGGAGCCGATGACATATTCACCAGGTCTGCATACCAAGTCCTGCTTGGCCACGCAGGAGCTATCAAGATCACCGAGGCCCTCTCCTGATTGATCCTGGCTACCAGCCTGGGGATGAGAGGAAACGGTGGGAATACATAAGCTAGGTTGAAGGTCCAAGGTGCTACTAGTGCATCTACTAGGGTCTCCTTGGGATCCCTGGATCTGGACCCGTAGCAAGGAACCTTGAAGTTCTGACGAGACGCCATCAGATCGATGTCTGGAATGCCCCATAATTGAGTTATTTGGGCAAAGATTTCCGGATGGAGTTCCCACTCCCCCGGATGGAATGTCTGACGACTCAGAAAATCCGCTTCCCAATTTTCCACTCCTGGGATGTGGATCGCAGACAAGTGGCAGGAGTGATCCTCCGCCCATTGAATTATCTTGGTCACTTCTTTCATCGCCAGGGAAGTCCTTGTTCCCCCCTGATGATTGATATATGCAACGGTCGTCATGTTGTCTGACTGAAACCTTATGAATTTGGCCTTTGCTAGTTGAGGCCAAGCTCTGAGAGCATTGAATATCGCTCTCAGTTCCAGAATGTTTATCGGGAGAAGAGACTCTTCCCGAGACCATAGACCCTGAGCTTTCAGGGATTCCCAGACCGCGCCCCAGCCCACTAGTCTGGCGTCGGTCGTGACAATGACCCACTCTGGTCTGCGGAAGCTCATTCCCTGTGACAGATTATCCAGGGTCAGCCACCAACGGAGTGAATCTCTGGTCTTTTGATCTACTTGAATCGTCGGAGACAAGTCTGTATAATCCCCATTCCACTGTCTGAGCATGCACAGTTGTAATGGTCTTAGATGAATTCGTGCAAAAGGAAATATGTCCATTGTTGCAACCATCAATCCTATTACTTCCATGCACTGCGCTATGGAAGGACGAGGAACAGAATGAAGTACTTGACAAGAGCTTAGAAGTTTTGATTTTCTGACCTCTGTCAGAAAAATCCTCATTTCTAAGGAATCTATTATTGTTCCCAAGAAGGGAACTCTTGTTGACGGGGACAGAGAACTTTTTTCTTTGTTCACCTTCCATCCGTGAGATCTGAGAAAGGCTAGGACGATGTCCGTATGAGCCTTTGCTTTTGACAGGGACGACGCTTGAATCAGGATGTCGTCCAAGTAAGGTACTACTGCAATGCCCCTTGGTCTTAAAACCGCTAGAAGGGACCCTAGTACCTTTGTGAAAATCCTTGGAGCAGTGGCTAATCCAAATGGAAGTGCCACAAACTGGTAATGCTTGTCCAGAAAAGCGAACCTTAGGAACTGATGATGTTCCTTGTGGATAGGAATATGTAGGTACGCATCCTTTAAATCCACTGTAGTCATAAATTGATTTTCCTGGATAGTAGGTAGGATCGTTCGAATAGTTTCCATTTTGAACGATGGTACCCTGAGAAATTTGTTTAGGATCTTTAGATCCAAAATTGGTCTGAATGTTCCCTCTTTTTTGGGAACTATGAACAGATTGGAATAAAATCCCATTCCTTGTTCTCTTATTGGAACTGGATGTATCACTCCCATCTTTAACAGGTCTTCTACACAATGTAAGAATGCCTGTCTCTTTATTTGGTTTGAAGATAATTGAGACCTGTGGAACCTTCCCCTTGGGGGTAGTTCCTTGAATTCCAGGAGATAACCTTGAGAAACTATTTCTAGCGCCCAAGGATCCTGAACATCTCTTGCTCAAGCCTGAGCAAAGAGAGAAAGTCTGCCCCCCACTAGATCCGGTCCCGGATCGGGGGCTATCCCTTCATGCTGTTTTGGTAGCAGTGGTAGGCTTCTTGGCCTGCTTACCCTTGTTCCAGCCTTGCATTGGTTTCCAGGCTGGTTTGGGTTGTGAAGTATTACCCTCTTGCTTAGAGGATACAGAATTAGAGACTGGTCCGTTTCTGCGAAAGGGACGAAAATTAGGCTTATTATTAGCCTTAAAAGACCTATCCTGTGGGAGGGCGTGGCCCTTTCCCCCAGTGATGTCTGAAATAATCTCTTTCAAATCAGGTCCAAATAATGTTTTACCTTTGAAAGGAATGTTAAGCAATTTTGTCTTGGAAGACACATCCGCTGACCAAGACTTTAGCCAAAGCACTCTGTGCGCCACGACAGCAAACCCTGAATTTTTCGCCGCTAATCTAGCTAATTGCAAAGCGGCATCTAAAACAAAAGAGTTAGCCAATTTAAGTGCTTGAACTCTGTCCATAACCTCCTCATACGAAGATTCTTTACTGAGCGATTTTTCTAGTTCCTCGAACCAGAAACACGCTGCCGTAGTGACAGGAACAATGCATGAAATTGGTTGTAGAAGGTAACCTTGCTGTACAAAAATCTTTTTAAGCAAACCCTCTAATTTCTTATCCATAGGATCTTTGAAAGCACAACTATCTTCGATAGGAAAAGTAGTGCGTTTGTTTAGAGTAGAAACCGCCCCCTCGACCTTGGGGATTGTCTGCCATAAGTCCTTTCTGGGGTCGACTATAGGAAATAATTTCTTAAATATAGGGGGGGGGGGAACAAAAGGTATGCCGGGCCTTTCCCACTCTTTATTTACTATGTCCGCCACCCGCTTGGGTATAGGAAAAGCGTTGGGGGGCACCGGAACCTCTAGGAACTTGTCCATCTTACATAATTTCTCTGGAATGACCAAATTGTCACAATCATCCAGAGTAGATAACACCTCCTTAAGCAGTGCGCGGCGATGTTCTAATTTAAATTTAAATGTCACAACATCAGGTTCAGCTTGATGAGAAATTTTTCCTGAATCTGAAATTTCTCCATCAGACAAAACCTCCCTCATGGCCCCTTGAGATTGGTGTGAGGGTATGTCAGAACAGTTATCATCAGCGTCCTCTTGCTCTTCAGTGTTTAAAACAGAGCAATCGCGCTTTCTCTGATAAGTAGGCATTTTGGATAAAAGATTTGCTATGGAGTTATCCATTACAGCCGTTAATTGTTGCATGGTAATAAGTATTGGCGCACTAGATGTACTAGGGGCCTCCTGTGTGGGCATAACTGGTGTAGACACAGTAGGGGATGATGTAGTATCATGTTTACTCCCCTCATTTGAGGAATCATCTTGGGCAATATCATTATCTGTTGCATTACTGTCCTTACTTTGTTTGGACACTATGGCACAATTATGACATAAATTTAAATGGGGAGACACATTGGCTTTCATACATATAGAACATAGCTTATCTGATGGTACAGACATGTTAAACAGGCTTAAACTTGTCAACAAAGCACAAAAAACGTTTTAAAATAAAACCGTTACTGTCACTTTAAATTTCAAACTGAAAACACTTTATTACTGAATATGTGAAAAAGTATGAAGGAATTGTTCAAAATTCACCAAAATTTCACCACAGTGTCTTAAAGCATTAAAAGTATTGCACACCAAATTTCAGAGCTTTAACCCTTAAATTAACGGAACTGGAGCCGTTTTTACATTTAACCCCTATACAGTCCCAGAATGAGGCTCTGTCTATAACTAGAAAGGCCCCCATCTGAAAAAGGTGTCCAACACAGTGCCTGCCCTTTTTCTAAACGTTCCCCAAGATTATAATACCAATAATTAGTTAGAATCTGCATAATATGCCTAGTAAAGCAATTGTTTTAGCCCAGAAAAATGTCTACCAGTTTTTAAGCCCTTTTTGAAGCCCTTTATTCTTTTATGTTTAACTAAGAAAATGGCTTACCGGTCCCCATGAGGGGAAATGACAGCCTTCCAGCATTACATGGTCTTGTTAGAAATATGGCTAGTCATACCTTAAGCAGAAAAGACTGCTAACTGTTTCCCCCAACTGAAGTTACTTCATCTCAACAGTCCTGTGTGGAAACAGCAATCGATTTCAGTTACTGTCTGCTAAAATCATCTTCCTCTTACAAACAGAAATCTTCATCCTTTTCTGTTTTAGAGTAAATAGTACATACCAGCACTATTTTAAAATAACAAACACTTGATAGAAGAATAAAACTACATTTAAACACCAAAAAACTCTTAACCATTAATTTAATGGAATATTGTGGTAAAATAGGAAATGCTCTTTACCCAAAGTACAGTTGGGATATGAAACCCAAATTTTTTCTTTTATGAATCAGATAGAGCATGCAATTTTAAGCAACTTTTTAATTTACTGCTATTATCAATTTTTCTTTGTGCTAAACCAAAAATTGGTCTAAGCTTACATTCCTGCTTTATTCTAATAAAGATACCAAGAGAATGAAATGATAATAGGAGTAAATTAGAAAGTTGCTTAAATTTGCATGCTCTATCTGAATCATGAAGATTTTTTTTTGTTTTTTATTTTAGTGGTGAGTAACATTTTGACCTGGCTAGTAGCTTAGGACTTGAAATTTTGAACCCTGTATATATATATATATATATATATATATATATATATATATATATATACACTCACGCTATTAAGCCCTTTCCAGTCAAATACCTTTAAAACTAATTTTTATGTGTTATAATGTGTTTTACTGTTATGAATATAAATAGTTTACATTTTAATGCTCTTCACTTAGAAGAGAATGTTCTTTGTAATTATAAACTGTTAAATTTTCATAACAGTTGGTCTAATTTGGTGTCTGGTTAGTGCGAACTGTGGGAGAAGAAGTTGACGCGGTTGCGATACCTGAAGTCCAAGTTAGCACGCATCTGACTTTCACTTGCGCACTAACTTTTTGCTTTCAACATGTAATACGTATGCTAACCTGGCCGTGCAAAAGTTTAAAAAAAAAAGTGTCCAAATGAAAAATTCAGTTACTGGCCCATTGTGTTTGAATATGTTACATTTTCTATTATGTGCTATGATAATTCTGTAACATTCTGTAACATCTGTATTTCCTACATTTGAATTGACAACATTAACAGCCATATGCAATGTATTAAGTAAAAGAATATAAGCATCCAATGAGAAAGAGATATGAATTGATATATTGTTTTTAAGTTCCTGATGACAGTTACCTTCTGCATTTGATTACCGGTTGTTTTAGTCTTTTAACAAGCTAAATTCATGCCAGGTGAGCAATTATCCTTTGTTTTATTATTTTGGGTCAATATGTGTTTAATTTTTATTTTCTAATGTCAAAGCCCCTAATTGAATTTAAATTGCAAAGACTAATGAACATTTAGTTGTTTAGATGATAATTGTGAACATTTTTACAGTTAAAAGTGGGGTTTACTTTTTTAAACATTTTAATGAAGTTAGGAAATTACTGTGTTGAAAATGGAACTTAGTGTTTGTGAGATTAAAAAGGTAAAAAAAAATTGTGCCGTGGTGGCTAAATTTTTTTTTTTTAAGAATTAGATACTGGGGGGTAGTTATCAAGCCGTCTACTTTTCTGGCTTCGCCGGCCCAATACGCCCGCCTAAGCTCGCCTACCTTCGCCGCCGCGGACCTGAAAAATTACGCAGCAGCGGACTGTGACAGTTATCACTCATCCGATCTCGCTGCTCTTCGGCTTTTTCCCAGCTTTATTGCTAGCCTGTCACTAAGCACTCACACTAAACTACACTGTTCTATCCCTATACCGGCGCCCCCGGAGCCCCCCGCAACTCAATAAAGTTACTAACCCCTAAACCGCCGCTCCTAGACCCCACCGCAACTCTTATAAATGTATTAACCCCTAAACCGCCGCTCCCGGACACCGCTGCCACCTACAGTATACCTAGTAACCCCTATCCTGCCCCCCTACACCGTCGCCCTCTATTATAAAGTTATTAACCCCTATCCTGCTGATCCCGCACCTCTCTGCAACTAAATAAATAGTTTAACCCCTAAACCGCCGCTCCCTGAACACGCTGCAACCTATATTAAACCTATTAACCCCTATCCTGCCCCCCCTACACCGTTGTCACCTATAATAAATTTATTAACCCCTAATCTGCCTCCCCTACACTGTCGCCCCCTATAATAAATTTATTAACCCCTATCCTGCACCCCACTACGCCGCCGCCACTGTAATAAAATTATTAACCCCTAAACCTAAGTCTAACCCTAACCCTAACGCCCCCTTACTTAAATATTAATTAAATAAATCTAAATAATATTTATATTATTAACTAAGTTAATCCTATTTAAAACTAAATACTTACCTATAAAATAAACCCTAATATAGCTACAATATAAATAATAATTATATTCTAGCTATCTTAGGATTTATTTTTATTTTACAGGTACCTTTCAATTTATTTTAACTAGGTACAATAGCTATTAAATAGTTATTAACTATTTAATAGCTTACCTAGCTAAAAGAAACTGAAATTTACCTGTAAAATAAATCCTAACCTAAGTTACAATTACACCTAACACTACACTATATTTTAATAAATTATTCCTATTTAAAAATAAATACTTACCTGTAAAATAAACCCTAAGATAGCTACAATATAATTAATAATTACATTGTAGCTATCTTAGGATTTATATTTATTTTACAGGTAACTTTGTATTTATTTTAGCTAGTTAGAATAGTTATTAAATAGTTATTAACTATTTAATAACTACCTAGCTAAAAGAAATACAAAATTACCTGTAAAATAAATCCTAACCTAAGTTACAATTAAACCTAATACTACACTATCATTAAATAAATTAAATAAACTACCTACAAATAACTACAATTAAATACAATTACATAAACTAACTAAAGTACAAAAAATAAAAAAATAAGTTACAAACATGTTAAAAATATTACAACAATTTTAAGATACTTACACCTAATCTAAGCCCCCTAATAAAATAACAAACCCCCCCAAAATAAAAAAATGCCCTACCCTATTCTAAATTAAATAAAATTCAAAGCTCTTTTACCTTACCAGCCCTTAAAAGGGCCGTTTGTGGGGGCATGCCCCAAAGAAAACAGCTCTTTTGCCTGTAAAAGAAAAATACAACCCCCCCCACAACATTAAAACCCACCACCCACATACCCCTAATCTAACCCAAACCCCCTTTACAAAAACCTAACACTAATCCCCTGAAGATCATCCTACCTTTAGTCGTCTTCACTCAGCCGAGCCACCGATGGAACCGAAGTGGACATCCGGAGCGGAAGAAGTTAATCCTCCAAGCGGCGCTGAAGAAATCTTCCATCCGATGAAGTCATCATCCAGGCGGCGCTGAAGAAAAGTCTTCGATCCGGCCGATGTCATCTTCAAAGAGGCGCTGAAGAGGTCTTCTATCCGGGCGAAGTCATCTTCCAAGCCGGGTCTTGAATCTTCCTTCCGCCGACGCGGAACCTCCTTCTTCACCGACGGACTACGACGAATGAAGGCTCCTTTAAGGGACGTCATCCAAGATGGTGTCCCCTCAATTCCGATTGGCTGATAGGATTCTATCAGCCAATCGGAATTAAGGTAGGAAAATTCTGATTGGCTAATGGAATCAGCCAATCAGATTCAAGTTCAATCCGATTGGCTGATCCAATCAGCCAATCAGATTGAGCTTGCATTCTATTGGCTGATCGGAAAACAGCCAATAGAATGCGAGCTCAATCTGATTGGCTGATTCCATCAGCCAATCAGATTTTTCCTACCTTAATTCCGATTGGCTGATAGAATCCTATCAGCCAATCGGAATTGAGGGGACGCCATCTTGGATGACGTCCCTTAAAGGAGCCTTCATTCGTCGAAGTCCGTCGGTGAAGAAGGAGGTTCCGCGTTGGCGGAAGGAAGATTCAAGACCCGGCTTGGAAGATGACTTCGCCCGGATAGAAGACCTCTTCAGCGCCTCTTTGAAGATGACATCGGCCGGATCGAAGACTTTTCTTCAGCGCCGCCTGGATGATGACTTCATTGGATGGAAGATTTCTTCAGCACCGCTTGGAGGATTAACTTCTTCCGCTCCGGATGTCCACTTCGGTTCCATCGGTGGCTTGGCTGAGTGAAGACGACTAAAGGTAGGATGATCTTCAGGGGATTAGTGTTAGGTTTTTGTAAGGGGGGTTTGGGTTAGATTAGGGGTATGTGGGTGGTGGGTTTTAATGTTGGGGGGGGTTGTATTTTTCTTTTACAGGCAAAAGAGCTGTTTTCTTTGGGGCATGCCCCCACAAAAGGCCCTTTTAAGGGCTGGTAAGGTAAAAGAGCTTTGAACTTTATTTAATTTAGAATAGGGTAGGGCATTTTTTTATTTTGGGGGGTTTGTTATTTTATTAGGGGGCTTAGATTAGGTGTAAGTAGCTTAAAATTGTTGTAATATTTTTAACATGTTTGTAACTTATTTTTTTATTTTTTGTAACTTAGCTTTTTTTATTTTTTGTACTTTAGTTAGTTTATGTAATTGTATTTAATTGTAGTTATTTGTAGGTAGTTTATTTAATTAATTTAATGATAGTGTAGTATTAGGTTTAATTGTAACTTAGGTTAGGATTTATTTTACAGGTAATTTTGTATTTCTTTTAGCTAGGTAGTTATTAAATAGTTAATAACTATTTAATAACTATTCTAACTAGCTAAAATAAATACAAAGTTACCTGTAAAATAAATATAAAT
This sequence comes from Bombina bombina, assembly GCF_027579735.1. Lineage (NCBI taxonomy): Eukaryota > Metazoa > Chordata > Amphibia > Anura > Bombinatoridae > Bombina > Bombina bombina. The sequence goes on along the minus strand of NC_069499.1, from coordinate 115,739,748 downwards.
CCTAAGATAGCTACAATATAATTATTAATTATATTGTAGCTATCTTAGGGTTTATTTTACAGGTAAGTATTTATTTTTAAATAGGAATAATTTATTAAAGTATAGTGTAGTGTTAGGTGTAATTGTAACTTAGGTTAGGATTTATTTTACAGATAAATTTCAGTTTATTTTAGCTAGGTAAGCTATTAAATAGTTAATAACTATTTAATAGCTATTGTACCTAGTTAAAATAAATTGAAAGGTACCTGTAAAATAAAAATAAATCCTAAGATAGCTAGAATATAATTATTATTTATATTGTAGCTATATTAGGGTTTATTTTATAGGTAAGTATTTAGTTTTAAATAGGATTCATTTAGTTAATAAGAGTTAATTTATTTAGATTTATTTAATTAATATTTAAGTTAGGGGGGTGTTAGGGTTAGGGTTAGACTTAGGTTTAGGGGTTAATAATTTTATTACAGTGGCGGCGGCGTAGTGGGGGGCAGGATAGGGGTTAATAAATTTATTATAGGTGGCGACGGTGTAGGGGGGGCAGATTAGGGGTTAATAAATTTATTATAGGTGGCGACGGTGTAGGGGGGGCAGGATAGGGGTTAATACATTTAATATAGGTTGCGGCGGGTTCAGGGAGCGGCGGTTTAGGGGTTAATAAATTTATTATAGGTGGCGACGGTGTAGGGGGGGCAGATTAGGGGTTAATAAATTTATTATAGGTGGCGACGGTGTAGGGGGGGCAGATTAGGGGTTAATAAATTTATTATAGGTGGCGACGGTGTAGGGGGGGCAGGATAGGGGTTAATACATTTAATATAGGTTGCGGCGGGTTCAGGGAGCGGCGGTTTAGGGGTTAATACATTTATTATAGGTGGCGACGGTGTAGGGGGGGCAGATTAGGGGTTAATAAATTTATTATAGGTGGCGACGGTGTAGGGGGGGCAGGATAGGGGTTAATACATTTAATATAGGTTGCGGCGGGTTCAGGGAGCGGCGGTTTAGGGGTTAATACATTTATTATAGGTGGCGACGGTGTAGGAGGGGCAGATTAGGGGTTAATAAATTTATTATAGGTGGCGACGGTGTAGGGGGGGCAGGATAGGGGTTAATACATTTAATATAGGTTGCGGCGGGTTCAGGGAGCGGCGGTTTAGGGGTTAATACATTTATTATAGTTGCGGTGGGCTCCGGGAGCGGCGGTTTAGGGGTTAATATGTATAGAGTAGCTTGCGGTGGGCTCCAGGAGCGGCGGTTTAGGGGGTAATAACTTTATTTAGTTGCAGCGGTGTAGGGGGGACAGATTAGTGGTGTTTAGACTCGGGGTACATGTTAGGGTGTTAGGTGTAGACAGCTCCCATAGGAATGAATGGGATGTCTGTCAGCAGCGAACTTGTACTTTCGCTATGGTCAGACTCCCATTGATTCCTATGGGATCCGCCACCTCCAGGGGTGGCGGTTTGAAAACCAGGTACGCTGGGCCGTAAAAGTGCCGAGCGTACCTGCTAGTTTTTTGATAACTAGCAAAAGTAGTGAGAATGTGCCGCATCGATCTGTGTCGGACTGAGTCCGGCGGATCGAAGCTTACGTCACAAAATTCTACTTTTGCCGGTCTCGAGCCTTTGATAACTAAGGCGTATCAGCCTCGCCACAAATACGCTGCGGAATTCCAGCGTATTTGAGGTTGACGGCTTGATAACTAGGCCCCACTGTGTGAAAGATGCTGAAAGCCTGTTTTAAGAAAGAACTGGAATATGAGTTACAGTATAAGAGGTTTTGGTGAAAAGTATCTAATGTGTGGACATTGTAGAATTATTTGTCTTCCTATATAAATAAGGATTCATTGAATAACATTAACGCAATCAAAAACCTCATAGCCAATGATGGAATACAGTGCTTTGTTAGCACCCCTAATTTTAAAAGGACAGGACACTCAAATCTTTTCTATCTTGTATAAAGGTGCAACAGTTAAAGGTGTTAAAGGGACATGAAGCCCAAAATATTTTGTTCATTATTCAGATAGGTCATGCAATTTTAAACAACTTTCTAATTTATTTCTCTTATCAAATATTCTTTATTCTCTTGGTATCATTTGTTAAAAAGCAGGGGCGTGCAGATGTCTAGTGCACTATATGGCAGCAGATTTGCAAGATTGTTATACGTTTGCAAGAGCACTAGAGGGCAGCACTATTTCCTGCCATAGTGCTCCAGACACCTACTTAGGTATCTGTTCAACAAAGAATACCAAGTTAACAACGCAAATTTGATAAAATAAGTACATTTGGAAACTTTTTTTTTTAAAATTGTATGTGCTGTATAAATCACAAAAGAAAATGATTGGGTTTCAAATCTCTTTAAAGGGACATAATACTCATATGCTAAATCACTTGAAACTGATGCAGTATAACTGTTAAAAGCTGACAGGAAAATATCACCTGAGCATCTCTAAGTAAAAAAGGAAAATATTTTACCTCACAATTTCCTCAGCTCAGCAGAGTAAGTTCTGTGTAAAAAATGTACTTCAGCCGCTGCCCAGCTGCAGGTAAAAAAATAATAATGAAGAAATGAACAGCAGCCAATCAGCATCAGCAGTGCTGAGGTCATGAACTCTTTTACTGTGATCTCATGAGATTTCATAGTAAACTTCCTTAAACTAAATAGGCAAAAAAATAAGATGAGAGTGCACAAAGCTTGATCTTTTGCCTGTCCCAGGACAGACATACTGATTTGCTGCTTAGAAGTCCTTTACAATGAGATGTGGCTACTGAGGAAATTGTGAGGTAAAATATCTTTCTTTTTTACATAGAGGTGATATTTCCTAGTCAGCTTTTTACAGCTATGCTGCATCACTTTCAAGTGTTTCAACATTTGGGTATCATGGCCCTTTAAGTAAAGGCTGTTTACATTTGATGTGAAAACTAAACAGGAAGTGCATTATTGGCTGATAGGAGCATTTCACACACAAAAAAAATTAAAGGGACATTCTTGTCAAACTTTAGATGCACATAACAAATTACATCTCTGAACAGTAACACATTTGCAATATACATATATTGGCAAAAAATGCCTCTAGTAAACAATATCACTGTTTTAGAGTAAACATTTTTCTCTGCATGTGCATGTGAAGCATAGCTAGATATTCTCAGTGCACCAGCATTTTAAATATTGCAGCTGCTCAGAGTGCCAGTGGGGCTTATATCATGTCAGTAATTAACAAATTTAGTCATTACCAGATAATACAAGCACCTTGAGGCTCTGTGAGCAAGTGCTGTATTTAAAATGCTGGTGCATACTTAAATACACTTTTGAAACAACTATAGCTTTTATTAGAAGCATTTTATGCTAATACATTTATATTGCAAAACGGTTTATATTCAAAACTGAAGTGCATCAATGTGGATTAAAATTTTGGCTGGAATGTCACTTTAAAGGATTACTTTCTGTTATAATTTTTAAGCTAAACAACTAACATATTAAAGTTAATAAACATTAATTAAAACCTACTGACCTATATTTTCTCCAAAACGAAGTTTCATAACGTTCTAAAAGTTATATCTTTTATTCGCCGATGATGTCACGTTATCCTGCCCACTATTTTCAGCACTGTGTGTTCAAAATACTTAAACCAATAACTTTGTGTTTAAAGCGCCATTTTGAAACCTAGGTATTGTAAACGAATTGGTACAGAGCAAAGGATACCCACGGAGTGGGTTTGGAAAACAATTAAATTTGCAGACAAGATTTCTGAAATACGGTAGAGATATGTTAATGAAATGCTATTGATAAAAAGCGTATTTGGGGTAGTTAGTTAGTAACAGGCATAGAAAATATTTACTTACAGTAGCCCTTTAATTTTATTCATCCCTCTATTTTTGATGGTAAAGAGAAAAAAAATTGGGCATCATGCTTCCTTAAAGGGATAGTAAACCCCAAAATTTTCTTTTATGATTCAGATAGAACATACACTTTTAAACAACTTTCCAATTTAATTCTATTATCAAATTTTCTTCATTCTCTTGTTATTCATTGCTGAAGGGACAGCATTGTACTACTGACAGGAAGCTGAAAATATCTATTTAGCCAATCACAAGAGACAAATGTGTGCAGACACCAATTAGCAGCAGCTCCCACTAGTGTAGGATATGTGTGTATTAATTTTTTAACAAGGGATACTATGAGAAGGAAGCACATTTGAAAATAGAAGTGAATTTAAAAGTGTCTTAAAATGACATGCTCTATCTGAATCATGCAAGTTTAATTTTGACTTACCTATCCCTTTAAGTTCTTGAGTAAAACCTTCTATGTGACTTCCCAAATGGTGGAATAAACAGGTCATCCATAATAAGCTAACGAAGATCACTATGGGCAATGAATAATTCTGTTCTAGTAGGGCCAGTTACAATATCAACTCAGCTCTGTAAATAATTTGCAAATTGTTTACATTAAATGTGTGTTTAACCATAAAAAATGGATTAAATTCATAGGGCGCGATCCGATATCGATCGCAGTTTGCGGCGCAAGCGAGGGAACCGGCGTCGCCCGCAGTTTCAGCTCGCAACTCGAGCCATCCCATATAGGTCGCCGTCAGATGCTAACGTGCCGTAAGTCTCACAAACCAGCGATGTCCAGAAATCTGCGTAAGTACAAATTTCTGGTGTCGCCAGTGACTTGCGCCACGTTAGAATCTGCCGGCGCCTATAAAACCTGACTAAAGTTTAAAACACCCGCACTGTCTAACACGCCTCCCTAACATAGCCCGCACTGTCTAACACGCCTCCCTAACATAGCCCGCACTGTCTAACACGCCTCCCTAACATAGCCCGCACTGTCTAACCCTCTATCCGCTATCCCCCTCACTAGCCTAACAATAAAAAAGCTATTAACCCCTAAACCGCCGCTCCCGTACCCCGCCGCCAGCTATATTATATCTATAACCCCCTAAAGTGAGCCCCTAACACCGCCGCCATCTATATTAAAATTATTAACCCCTAATGTAAGCCCCTTACACCGCCGCCATCTCTATTAAAATGATTAACCCCTAATTTAATCTACCTACCCCGCCGCCAGCTATGTTATCTATATTAACCCTAAGTATATTATAGTTAATATAGGTATTACATTATATATATTAACTATATTAACCCCAATTATATTAGGGTTAATATAGTTAATATAGTTACTATAGTATTTATATTAACTATATTAACTCTATCTAACCCTAACTAAATTTATATTAAATTAATCTAATTCATTTATAAACTAAAATATTCCTATTTAAATCTAAATACTTACCTATAAAATAAACCCTAAGATAGCTACAATATAATTAATAATTACATTGTAGCTATGTTAGGGTTAATATTTATTTTACAGGTAAATTGTTAATTATTTTAACTAGGTATAATAGATATTAAATAGTTATTAACTATTTAATATCTACCTAGTTAAAATAATTACCCAATTACCTGTAAAATAAATCCTAACCTAAGTTACAAATACACCTACACTATCAATAAATTTAATAAACTACAAACATCTATCTAAAAATACAATTAAATTAACTAAACTAAATTACAAAAAAAAACAAACACTAAATTACAAAAAATAAAAAAAAGATTACAAGATATTTAAGCTAATTACACCTATTCTAAGCCCCCTAATAAAATAATAAACCCCCAAAATAAAAAAAATTCCCTGCCCTATTCTAAATTTAACAAATTTCAAAGCTCTTTACCTTACCAGCCCTTAAAAGGGCCTTTTGTGGGGCATGCCCCAAAGAATTCAGCTCTTTTGCATACAACAAATACAATACCCCCCCCCCCATTACAACCCACCACCCACATACCCCTATTCTAAACCCACCCAAACCCCCCTTAAAAAAGCCTAACACTACCCCCCTGAAGATCTCCCTACCTTGTCTTCAGCACACCGGGCCGAACTCCTGATCCGATCCGGGCGATGTCTTCCTCCAAGCGGCAAAGAAGAATTCTTCCTCCGGCGACGTCTTCCTCCAAGCGGCAGCAAAGTCTTCATTCTTCCGGCGGCATCTTCAATCTTCTTTCTTCGCTCCGCCGCCGCGGAGCATCCATCCCGGCCGACTGCTGAACTTGGAATGAGGTACCTTTAAATGACGTCATCCAAGATGGCGTCCGCCGAATTCCGATTGGCTGATAGGATTCTATCAGCCAATCGGAATTAAGTTAAAAAAATCTGATTGGCTGATTGAATCAGCCAATCAGATTCAAGTTCAATCCGATTGGCTGATCCAATCAGCCAATCAGATTGAGCTCGCATTCTATTGGCTGTTCCGATCAGCCAATAGAATGCGAGCTCAATCTGATTGGCTGATTGGATCAGCCAATCGGATTGAACTTGAATCTGATTGGCTGATTCAATCAGCCAATCAGATTTTTTTAACTTAATTCCGATTGGCTGATAGAATCCTATCAGCCAATCGGAATTCGGCGGACGCCATCTTGGATGACGTCATTTAAAGGTACCTCATTCCAAGTTCAGCAGTCGGCCGGGATGGATGCTCCGCGGCGGCGGAGCGAAGAAAGAAGATTGAAGATGCCGCCGGAAGAATGAAGACTTTGCTGCCGCTTGGAGGAAGACGTCGCCGGAGGAAGAATTCTTCTTTGCCGCTTGGAGGAAGACATCGCCCGGATCGGATCAGGAGTTCGGCCCGGTGTGGTGAAGACAAGGTAGGGAGATCTTCAGGGGGGTAGTGTTAGGCTTTTTTAAGGGGGGTTTGGGTGGGTTTAGAATAGGGGTATGTGGGTGGTGGGTTGTAATGGGGGGGGGGGTATTGTATTTGTTGTATGCAAAAGAGCTGAATTCTTTGGGGCATGCCCCACAAAAGGCCCTTTTAAGGGCTGGTAAGGTAAAGAGCTTTGAAATTTGTTAAATTTAGAATAGGGCAGGGAATTTTTTTTATTTTGGGGGTTTATTATTTTATTAGGGGGCTTAGAATAGGTGTAATTAGCTTAAATATCTTGTAATCTTTTTTTTATTTTTTGTAATTTAGTGTTTGTTTTTTTTTGTAATTTAGTTTAGTTAATTTAATTGTATTTTTAGATAGATGTTTGTAGTTTATTACATTTATTGATAGTGTAGGTGTATTTGTAACTTAGGTTAGGATTTATTTTACAGGTAATTGGGTAATTATTTTAACTAGGTAGATATTAAATAGTTAATAACTATTTAATATCTATTATACCTAGTTAAAATAATTAACAATTTACCTGTAAAATAAATATTAACCCTAACATAGCTACAATGTAATTATTAATTATATTGTAGCTATCTTAGGGTTTATTTTATAGGTAAGTATTTAGATTTAAATAAGAATATTTTAGTTTATAAATGAATTAGATTAATTTAATATAAATTTAGTTAGGGTTAGATAGAGTTAATATAGTTAATATAAATACTATAGTAACTATATTAACTATATTAACCCTAATATAATTGGGGTTAATATAGTTAATATATATAATGTAATACCTATATTAACTATAATATACTTAGGGTTAATATAGATAACATAGCTGGCGGCGGGGTAGGTAGATTAAATTAGGGGTTAATCATTTTAATAGAGATGGCGGCGGTGTAAGGGGCTTACATTAGGGGTTAATAATTTTTATATAGGTGGCGGCGGTGTAAGGGGTCAGATTAGGGGATAGATAAGGTAGATGGCGGTGGTTTTAGAGGCTCACAGTAGGGGGTTAGTTTATGTAGATGGCGGCGGGGTCCGGGAGCGGCGGTTTAGGGGGTAATAACTTTATTAGGGATTTCGGGGGGGGGGGATCGCGGTTGACAGGGAGATAGACATTGCGCATGCGTTAGGTGTTAGGTTTATTTTAGCAGATCGCGGTTGACAGGGAGATAGACATTGCGCATGCGTTAGGTGTTAGGTTTATTTTCTAGTTAGTTTAGGGAGTTACGGGGCTCCAATAGTCAGCGTAAGGCTTCTTACGGCTGCTTTTTGTGGCGAGGTGAAAATGGAGTAAGTTTTCTCCATTTTCGCCACGTAAGTCCTTACGCTGTATATTGGATACCAAACTGCGCGGGTTTGGTATACCTGCCTATGGCCCAAAAAACTGCGGGCGACGGCAGAAATATACGGGCGTAACTTCTAGGTTACGCCGTATATGTGATACCAAATCCGCGCAAATATTGGCGTCGCCGGCTTTTGCGGGCGACGATTTATATCGGATCGACCCCATAATTAGTGTCAGCTCAAGAGCATCACTGCACTACTGGGAGCTAGCTGAATATATCTGGTGAATCAATAACCAGAAACAAATATGCGTAGTCACCAATCACCAGCTACTTCTCAATAGTGAAGGATACTTACATATTTTTCTTTCAACAAAGGATTCAAAAAAGAACAAAATTAATTTGAAAATAGAAGTGAATTTAAAATTGTCTTAAAATTACAGGCTTTATTTCAATAATTCAAATTTAATTTGGACTTTCCCATACCTTTAAGCCATGTGGCCTAATTATCTCTGGGCTTGTGAAATTTTGGAAGCAATCTCTCCCTATCAAAAGGTCACCAGAATGAAGAGAAATTCTGCTAAATCTTTGGCAGCTTTTTTTAGCTTTATTTTGAAATGTAGTTGTCTCTCCTTCACATCTAGAACCTGGCAAAGCTATTTAACTATATCAAACAAAAAATAAGAAATTAGTCCCAGAAACAAGCAGATCTAAACTGGCTCAAACGTATAGAAATAGCTGTGCAGATAGCAGATTGTGTTAAATATATATAACCTGTCAATATTATAGAAGCTAAATCATTCATGGGCTGAAGTTTGTGTAAGTTATGAGATACTGATTGCTATTTAAATACATCTCAAGTTAAAATTTGCCCTTTTAAAATTCTTTGAGGAAACCCGCAGTACTGAAGAGACTTCTTAAATAATCTCGCCAGAGCAGAGAGATTTAGATAATTGTGTCCGTGTGTCTTGCAAATGAGTGTTCCCTGCATTTAAAGGGATAGTCTAGTCAAAATTAAACTTTCATGATTCAGATAAAGCATGCAATTTTTAGCACATTTCTAATTTACTCCTGTTATCAATTTTACTTTGTTCTCCTGGTATCTTTATTTGAATGTAAGCGTAGGAGCCGGCCCATTTTGGTTTAGCACCTGTGTAGCGCTTGCTGATTGGTGGCTACATTTAGACACCATTCAGAAAGTGCTACCCAGGTGCTGAACCAAAAAATGGGCCGGCTCCTATACTTACATTCTTGCTTTTTCAAATAAAGATACCAAGAGAACAGAGACAAATTTATAATAGGAGTAAATTAGAAAGTTGCTTAAAATTGCATGAAAGTTTAATTTTGACTAGACTATCCCTTTAATCATGTGAAAGAGAAGCATACATTGCAATAGGACTAATTTGCAGAGCAGGGGTGTGACTGAAAATGTGTTTAAAGGCACATAAAACCCACATTTTTCTTTCATGATTCAGACAGCAATTTTAAAGAACTTTCCAATTTATTTTTACTATCTACTTTGTTTTGTTCTCTTGTATGCTTTTTTTTAATGTATACATAGGAAGACTCAGAAGCTGCTGATTGGTTGTTGAACACATATGCCTCTTGTCATTGGCTTTCAGCAAGCTCCAAGAAGTGGTTTGCTGCTCCTTCAACAAACAATACCAAGAGAATGAAGCACATTAGATAATTTAAGTAAAATGGAAAGTAGTTTAAAATTGTATGATCTATCTTAAAGGGACAGTAATATCAAAATTAGACAGAGCACACAATTGTAAACAACTTTCCAATTTACTTCTATTATTTAATTTGCTTCCTTCTCTTGTTATCCTTTGCTGAAAGCTTTATCTAGGAAAGCTAAGGAGCAGCAAAGAACCTAGATTCTAGATGCTGATTGGTGGCTGCATATATATATACCAATTTTCGTTGGCTCACTCGTGTTCTGTTGGAAACCAGTAGTGCACTGTTGCTCCTTCAACAAACTATACCAAGAGATTGAAGGAAATTTGATAATAGAAATAAACTAGAAAGTTATTTAAAATTGTACATTCTATCTAATGAAAGACATTTTTTGGGTTTCATGTTCCTTTAATCATGAAAGAACAATCACCTAGATTACGAGTTTTGCATTAGGAGGGGTGCGGTGCTAACGAGCATTTTAAGCTCACCGCTCACTTGCAGACAGCGCTGTTATTAGGGGTTTTTACAAACCCGGCGTTAACCGCAAAAAAGTGAGCGAAGAGCAAAATTTAGCTCCACATCTCACCTCAATACCAGTGCTGCTTACGTTAGCGGTGAGCTATTAAAACATGCTCGTGCACGATTTCCCCATAGGAATCAATGGGGGAGAGCCGGCTGAAAAAAAACCTAACACTGCAAAAAAGCAGCGTAAAGCTCCTAACTAAGCCCCATTGATTCCTATGGGGAAACACATTTTATGTCTACACCTAACACCCTAACATGAACCCCGAGTCTAAACACCCCTAATATTATACTTATTAACCCCTAATCTGCCGCTCCCGACATCGCTGACACCTGCATTATATTATTAACCCCTAATCTGCCGCTCCGGATACCGCCGCCACCTACATTATAATTATGAACCCCTAATCTGCTGTCCCCAACATCGCCTAACCCTACATTATATTTATTAACCCCTAATCTGCCGCCCACAATGTTGCCACCACTATAATAATGTTATTAACCCCTAAATCTAAGTCTAACCCTAACCCCACCTAACTTAAATATAATTTAAATAAATCTAAATAAAATTACTATCATTAACTAAATATTCCTATTTAAAACTAAATACTTACCTATCAAATAGACCATAAGATAGCTACAATATAACTAATAGTTACAATGTAGCTAGCTTAGGGTTTATTTTTATTTTACAGGCAAGTTTGTATTTATTTTAACTAGGTACAATAGTTATTAAATAGTTATTAACTATTTAATAACTACCTAGTTAAAATAAAGACAAATTTCCCTGTAAAATAAAACCTAACCTAAGTTACAATTACACCTAACACTACACTATAATTAAATAAATTAAATACAATTAATTACAAATAAATAAAATTATCTAAAGTACGAAAAAAACAAACACTAAATTACAAAAAATAATAAAATAATTACAAGATTTTTAAACTAATTACACCTACTCTAATCCCCCTAACAAAATAAAAAAGCCCCCAAAATAAAAAAGCCCTACCCCCTACACTAAATTACAAATAACCCTTAAAAGGGCCTTTTGTGGGGCATTGCCCCAAAGTTATCAGCTCTTTTACCTGTAAAAAAAAAGTACAAACACCCCCCCAACATTAAAACCCACCACCCACACAACCAACCCTACTCTAAAACCCACTCAATCCCCCCTTAAAAAAACCTAACACTAACCCCTTGAAGATCACCCTACTATGAGACGTCTTCACCCAACTGGGCAGAAGTTGACCTCCAGACGGGCAGAAGTCTTCACCCAACCGGACAGAAGTGGACCTCCAGACGGGCAGAAGTCTTCATCCAGATGGCATCTTCTATCTTCATCCATCCGGCGTTGAGCGGGTCCATCTTTAAGACATCCGACGCAGAGCATCCTCTTCATCCGACGGCCGACGACTGAATGAAGGTTCCTTTAAATGATGTCATCCAAGATGGCGTCCCTTCAATTCCGATTGGCTGATAGAATTCTATCAGCCAATCGGAATTAAGGTAGAAAAAATCCAATAGAATGGCATGCCAATAGAATGGCAGCTCAATCCTATTGGCTGATTGGATCAGCCAATAGGATTGAACTTCAATCCTATTGGCTGATTGCATCAGCCACTAGGATTTTTTCTACCTTAATTCCGATTGACTGATAGAATTCTATCAGCCAATCGGAATTTAAGGGACGCCATCTTGGATAACGTCATTTAAAGGAACCTTCATTCAGTCGTCGGCTGTCAGATGAAGAGGATGCTCCTTGTCGGATGTCTTGAAGATGGACCCGCTCCGCACCGGATGGATGAAGATAGAAGATGCAGTCTGGATGAAGACTTCTGCCCTTCTGGAGGTCCACTTCTGCCTGGTTGGGTGAAGACGTCTCACGGTAGGGTGATCTTCAAGGGGTTAGTGTTAGGTTTTTTTAAGGGGGGATTGGGTGGGTTTTAGAGTAGGGTTGGTTGTGTGGGTGGTGGGTTTTAATGTTGGGGGGGTATTTGTATTTTTTTTTAACAGGTAAAAGAGCTGATTACTTTTGGGCAATGCCCTGCAAAAGGCCCTTTTAAGGGCTATTTGTAATTTAGTGTAGGCTAGGGCTTTTTTTATTTTGGGGGGCTTTTTATTTTGTTATGGGGGATTAGAGTAGGTGTAATTAGTTTAAAAATCTTGTAATTATTTTATTATTTTCTGTAATTTAGTGGGGGTTTTTTCGTACTTTAGATAATTTTATTTAATTGTAATTAATTGTATTTAATTTATTTAATTATAGTGTAGTGTTAGGTGTAATTGTAACTTAGGTTAGGTTTTATTTTACAGGGAAATTTGTCTTTAATTTAACTAGGTAGTTGTTAAATAGTAAATAGCTATTAAGTAACTATTGTACCTAGTTAAAATAAATACAAGCTTGCCTGTAAAATAAAAATAAACCCTAAGATAGCTACAATGTAACTATTAGTTATATTGTAGCTATCTTAGGGTTTATTTTATCGGTAAGTATTTAGTTTTAAATAGGAATAATTTAGTGAATTGTAGTAATTTTATTTAGATTTATTTAAATTATATTTAAGTTAGGGGGTGTTAGGGTTAGGTTAGACTTAGGTTTACGGGTTAATAACTTTATTATAGTGGCGGCAACGTTGGGGGCGGCAGATTAGGGGTTAATAAATGTAGAACTGGAGGCAGTAAGGCAGGTACTACTCCAAACACGAAAAGTAAAAGTAACACTTTATTAGTCAATTTTAAAAGAATTTAACAGACATGGCAGCTAAAGAGCAGAACGTCTGACATGTTTCGCACCTCACAGGTGCTTACTCATAGACTGAGTCTATGAGTAAGCACCTGTGAGGTGCGAAACATGTCAGACGTTCTGCTCTTTAGCTGCCATGTCTGTTAAATTCTTTTAAAATTGACTAATAAAGTGTTACTTTTACTTTTCGTATTTGGAGTAGTACCTGCCTTACCGCCTCCAGTTTTGTATCTCCATGGACTGATCCCCCGTTATCGGCTACGGTACTCCAGGGGTAGGCACTATTTTACAGCCCTTCAGGGCCTCCGGATATTTCAGCTGAAGCCTAGGTTGCGGTACACCTTTTCTCTTTGCATGTTAATAAATGTAGGTAGGTGTTGGCAATGTTAGGACTGGCAGATTAGGGGTTAATAATATTTAACTAGTGTTTGCGATGCGGGAGTGCGGCGGTTTAGGGGTTAATATATTTATTATAGTGGCGGCGATGTCCGGTTTGGCAGATTAGGGGTTAAAATATTTCTTTTATTGTTTGTGATGTGGGGGGCCTTGGTTTAGGGGTTAATAGGTAGTTTATGGGTGTTAGTGTACTTTTTAGCACTTTAGTTAAGAGTTTTATGCTACGGCGTTGTAGTGTAAAACTCTTAACTACTGACTTTAAAATGCGGTATCAGGCTTGACAGGAGTGGCTGTACCGCTGACCTTTGGTCAGACTACCGGCGCTATGCAACTCCCATTGAAAATATAGGATACTCAATTGACGTAAGTGGATTTGCTGTATTTCCGAGTCTGGCCAAAAAAGTGAGCGGTACACCTGTACCTTCAAGACTCGTAATACCAGCGGGCATTAAAAAGCATCGTTGGGACCTTTCAACGCTGCTTTTTAACCCTAATGCAAGACTCGTAATCTAGCCGAATGTTTGGTTTTATGTTCCTTTAAGGTCTTTCATATTCCCTAGACATTTTCCCCAGCTGATCTCGCAGTTTTATCTTGCAAAATGAAAAGTGATGAGATTGTGTAAAAATCCGCAAAACACTTATTTCCATAACAGAAAAAAAGCATATCTAAAAGAAGCAAATTTACAATTCTATACTTTGAAAACAGAGTAATCTAGTTTGGCTGCAGGTTTTAATTTTTTAAGAACCTCTTCTGCTCTCTGCTAATTTTTCTCTGCCCATCACAGCTTCCCTTTCCAAGGAGGACAATTACTATCTATATGAGATATATCACAATTTGCAGGTACAGCCCCTTCTTTTCAACAATTCTCTCAAAGCGGCCGCTGCAATTGTTAGCTTGGTTTTTCACATCTGCTTTGGCGAATGTTAGATAATAAGCGAGTATTACTAACATTTATATTGTATAATTTTCTAATGTTTTAATAATAGTAATAATAATAATTATTATTATTTTTATTATTATCATATATCTTTTTTTTCTATTAAGAATTTTCTTATATGCATCCAATTACATTGTTTGCAAAGCATTTTAATATATTTCCAATATGTTCTTTTCTATATTATTACAAAACTTGCATAGTCTCTTGGATGAGCAACATTTATAAATTAAAAAAATAAATAAAAATTAAAGGGATATGAAAACCATTTTTTTTCTTGCATGATTCAGATAGAGCATGCCATTTTAAGCAACTTTCTAATTTACTCCTATTATCAATTTTTTCTTGGTTCTCTTGCTTTCTTTATTTTAAAAGCAGGAATGTAAATCCTAGGAGCCAGTGTTCTATAGAGAACTCCAATACATCGAAATCTCCAATCTGATGTCACTTCTGGTGATTCCACACGTCTGATTGGTCTGTGTCTCAGAGAGTGACAGGATTCACAACCAATAAGATGGGCTCTGTAATTGCTTATCTTCACTATCTATTTTGCCTCCACCTGGGGGGTTCAAGGAGGACAAAGCTCCCCTTGTAAACCTCATTCCCCAAGGCTTACTTGGTGTGTATTCCAGAGGATCATCAGTGCACCCACCAGGACAGACAAAAACAGATAGTGAAACTAGAAGAGTCACAGGAAGTTCGAGGAATTGGGGTTCTCAACAGAACACCGGCCCATTTTAGGATCAGCACCCTGGATAGCACTTGCTTATTGGAGGCTACATTCAGCCACCAATAAGCAAGCATAACTAAGGTTCTGAGCAAAAAATGAGCCGGCTCCTAAGCTTCCCATCACTCCTTTTTAAATAAAGATTGCAAGAGAAGGACGAAAAATTGATATTAGGAGTAAATTAAAAAGTTGCTTAAAATTACATAATTAAAGAAATAAAAATGGTGTTTCGTATCCCTTTAAGTATGCAGAATTTATGGTACAGCAAGTTCAGAGATGTCTTACCTGTATAACTTATAACAAAGTGGTAAACTTAGTTTTTTTATATGCCTGTTTTTAAAATCTGAATTTTTTTTTTTTTTTGCTCTTATTTTGTTATAGTGAAAAGAGTGATTACCAGGACTTGGTAAACATCACTCTAGAGTATTTACATCAAAATGATTAACTATGTGGACCTTTAAAATCTTGTCAAATAAAAAAGATCTCTGAATGTCAAGGTCTTTCTTGGAATAAAATATTTAAATGCCACTACTCTGTCCTGATAAGTATTCTGACCTTTCATTGAGTTGGCACAAAATCCGCAATCTTATGTTATCAAAATTGTGCCCAAAAAAATCTAATGCTCAAATAAGTCCTTTTATTATTTTCTTTATTTTTTTAATAAACCTTTCACAGATTTATGATCTGTCCTTAAGAAGCTAACAGAATCTCTGTCACAAATATTGGATTATTCAATAAAAACAGTCTACTGTCTGGTTTATGAGTAAAGCTAGTAGTTATAGATGGTTTATAAAACTTTAAACAAAAATGGAAATGATGAGCTATATTTCTACTTGTAACTCTGCAAGACAGTATTTAGTCTGCAGAAAATAAGAGTTTAGGGAAATATGATAAAGATAATAATATACATTAACTATATAAATATTTCTGTTTGTAACTTTGCAAAATGGTATTTATCCTGAAGAAAATCGGAGTTTGGGGAGATATGATAGAAAAGGTAACATACATTAAATTATTCAAATAGGTACATTGGGGAAACAGTTCACAGGCAGAAAAAAATGAACAGTATACATTAGTGTAACTATACTTTATGTTTGGAAAGTTATTCCAGCAGATTTAGGCACTGAAATATCTTGATATCCTGAAACTAAATTAAACCAATATACTGTGTATATATATATATATATATATATATATATATATATATATATATATATATATATATATATGAAATTGAGCAAACTGAACTGAAAATATTCTTATGTAACTCCATTTATTATGTATTTGTTTAGTATTAAAGGGACATGAAATGCATTTTTTTCCCTTACAGGTACACTCAAGTTAATATTAAAATTTAAAGGGACACTCAAGTCAAAATTAAACTTTAATTATTCAGTTAGAGCATGCAATTTTAAACAACTTTCCCATTTACTTCCATTAAAAAAAAGTGCTCAGTCTTTTTATATTTAAACTTTTTGAGTCACCAGCTCCTACTAAGCATGTGCAAGAATTCACAGAATAAACGTATATGCATTTGTGATTGGGTGATGGCTGTCACATGGTATATGTATGCATTTGTGATTGGCTGATGGCTGTCACATGGTACAGGGGGGAGTGGAAATAGACATAACTTTTAAAATTGTCAGAAAAAAAATCTGCTATTTATTTGAAGCTCAGACTTAGGGGTAGATTTATCGTAGTGCATACGTTGTTGGCATTTATCATTGCACCAGCAGTTCTTGTGAAGGCTTGTGTGGAAACAGGGGCATCAAGCGTCATACGGAGCTTGATAAATCGGCCCTTAAGTGCTATTGCATTGTCTTGTTATCTTGCATTTGTTGATTATGCAAATCTACTGTGTTGACTTGTCCTTTAATGATTCAGATAGAGCATGCAATTTCAAACAACATTCAAATTTACTTCTATTAACAAAATGTGCACATTTTCTTTATATTTCCACTTTTTGAGTTGCCAGCTCCTACTGAGCATGTGCAAGAATTCACAGAATATATGTATTCTAGCTGGGCTCCTGGACCAGAATTGAGACCAGGTCCACCGCTCTTAAATATAGAGCAGTATGCAGGGGATCAAGTCACCCTTTAAGTATGTTATAGGCAATTTGATGAGGCACCTAGGGATACCACTTGTTTGGGGATACTACATTCTGCTTGATGGGCACCCCTATTAAGAAGCGGTGGACCAGTGCTCAATTTCAGTCCGGCGCTGAGTTCCAGGAGCCCAGCTAGATGACGAGGTTTTGCCAGCCCTTCGGCATTTACCACATTTCATTGACAAAATATGCATTGTCATGTGCAATGTAGATTGTTTGAAGTATTGTAGATATCTTAAATGAGATTTAATGGTTGATTGCTATTATTTCAAACATAAATATATATTTGAAAATATATGTTTGCTTAAAATAATAGAAAGCATAATTAAATACCTTTTAGTCTATAGATATATACAATGCTTTAAACAATATGCTTTGTACATGATATATGCATGTCATTTAAACATTGACCCCTAAACTGTCATAACCTAAAACTAACTGTAGAAGCTAAGGCCTTACACATAAATATTCAATATTTAAAATGATGAACTGATATGTAGAATGCATACTGTTTACATATTTACATATACAGGGAAATGTAATTAATGTTGCTTATTGTGTTTACTATTTATTATTAAATACAGTATATTTAACATTATAGTTCTGCATAACTACATGCCTGTTATGTAAAAAATATAATTTAATGCTACTCAATACTATAATATATATATATATATATATATATATATATATATGTTATCCCTAATAAACATAAGTTAGCATAAATTACTTTTTTTAATGAATTAGCAATACTTAAATCCTTATGCAATATACATGCATAACAGTTTAAAAATTGAAAACATTGAATATCAATGCAAGGACTGGCTACATTATATCTACAATGTTTGAAATAAAATGCATGGTTATGTATCATGCATATTATTTTAAGTATTGTATATATAAATCAAAATGTAGATATTCTTGCTTGATGATTTAATTATTTTAAATATAAATATATTTATATAATAGAAATTGATGTTATAAAATACAGTTGCATTATAGTTATAGTATTGCATAACTACATGCCTATTTTGTATTAATACAACTGTTAATACTAATGCATTTTGTAACATAAATATACATTTTAAAATATATATTAATGTTTACAATAAAAACACAAAAAAAAATACATATTCATGTATATGCAATGGTTAAAAGAATATGCAGCATACATTAGAATGCATCATATTTTAAAAATGTAGATACATTCAATATTAACCCCTAAGCTGCCCTAACCTAATCACCTTATCAACCCCCATGCAGGTTGGGGAGGGGTGGTTAGGAGATTGAAGTCTAAACTGCCACCTCCCAAAGCAAACCACACTAACTCCTAACCACCTCTAACGCCCCTCTAAACTAAACCCCCTAAATCACACAAAAAAAAGAATTAAGTTACAATAAAAAATAAAATCTAAGGCACTTAATCTTTAACACTATTTCACAGTTATTTGCAAACAGGATGTTATTTTGCACATATATAAATCACTCATGATTCAGATAGAGAATTTGATTTCAAACAACTTTTCAAATTAATTCTATCATTACATTTTCTACAAGCAGCAAGGCACTACTGGGATCTAGCTGAATACATCAGGTGAGCAAATGATAAAAGGCATATTTGTACATCTGCTAATCAACAGCTAGATCCCATTAGTGCATTGGTGCTCCTAAGCCTACATAAGTATGCTTTTTTTAACAAAGGATACAAAGAGAACAATGTAAATTAGATAAAAGTTATTTGAAATTTTGTCTGAAATTGTAAATTTTGGGTTTCATGTCCTTTTCATGTCCTTTTATTTTTTACTTTACTGTCCCTTTAAACTTTCAGGATTCAAAACAGCTTGTCATAAAACAACTTTATTTTTATCAAATTTGCTTTGTTCTGTTACTATCCTTTGTTAAATAGTAAATCTAGGTAGGATCATAAGGTCTCAAGAGCGTATACTTGTCGCTATGGCAGCAGTGCTTTGCAATATTGTTTATAGCACTGTTAAACATTGTTGCAAATACTGTTGCCACAGTGTACTAAAGACATGTGCACACTCCTGAGCCTCTATGAGCCTACCGATATTAAATCTTCAACAAAGGACACATGAAGAACAAAGATGTTTTGATAATATAAGTAAATCGGAAAGTTGTTTAACATTGCACGTTCTATCTAAAACACTAACGTTGTTTAGACTTTCTGCCCCCTTTAACTCCCCTTTAATTAAAATATAAAAAAGAAAGGAATCAAGGAAATTCACCTTTTAAATAAAAATAAAAAGTAATTGTGATTGACAGTGAGTTCTTTACTTCTACAAGAAAGCACAAGTCAGTCTAGAAGCCACTACAGTAAAAAGCCAATGTACCATTTACAGGCAGTTTTCTTGCACTCCTGAAAAGTATTACACAGCACTCAAACAATAAGGTTCTTATGGACTGTAACCTCAGACAATTTATTTATTGAAAGTCAAAGACAATCTTTCACAGAGTTAAAATCAAATCGCTTTGTATATTTTATTTACACATCAGTAGGGACAAGAGGAAATGTCAAATAAACTCTCTATGGAGCCAAGAATGCAGATTTCCTGCCCGTATTAGTTTTTATTTAATTGAAATAATATGAAAAGCTGTGAAAACGTCAGCCAAGGTGCAGGTAACTGTGGGTGTATTATCGCTATGAACAAAAGTACTTACATTTGGGAGAAAGAAAGAGCAAGATAATTAGTGACAATGTTTTTCTTTCATGATGCAGATAGTGCATGTGATTTTAAGTCCTATTAGCGAGGCCCGGGAACTCTGTGTAAAAGTGTTGGGATTAGTGCGGCTCTCCAGGGTGCTAAAGATAAGTATTTAAAGGTAATTTAAAGGAAACAACTGAATACTGATCAATTATTGTCAGTGTTACTTTTTTTCATTTAAATTGAGTTGGTATATTCGTTCAGATATTCATTTAGTGAAAATTTACATTTGTAACAAAACAAATGCACAAGCCTACTCCTCAATATCCCATCTGTTCCCTAACTGAAGAAAACAAAAAAGAAGAAAAAAAACCTTGGATTGTCCGGGTAACCACAATTAAGTGCATTTTTTAATAGATTTGATAAAATGTTCACCTATTTAACTATTATAATTTCTTTTTAAATGTTATTAATAACATTAAAATAAAAAAATGAATAATTGAATTATTAAATATTTTAAATCTTGTGCAACTTGGATCTAAGTCTGTGAAAGTAGCCAAAGTCTGAGGCTGTGCTAAGAGGCTTCAGATTAGCTCTGGCGACAGCACAGGGTGCACTGTATGTTCCTGGTGGTTGAAGATGGCGCCAAGAAGGTGCAATAAGCTTATAACACAGTATTTACAGCATTTACTTTATTAAATTCCTCATTATACTAACTGTGTTCCCTGTGCTAGTGGTAGAGCTATTTGTGACTTTGACATCAGATGTGATCCTGCAGGTGTTTTGTATGCAGAACGTCTTGTTCAGTTTTTGTCTTCTACAAAACACATTTACGAAAGGTGATAGTTAAGCACTGAAACGCCATAGGCTTTTAGTTTTATATAAATCCAGAGAGTGTGATGTTGCAATATAAAACCCACACACATTAGAACCAACACATAAAAGCAACTCTGTCCTAAACAGCTACAACTTTGTACCAATTAAAACCATGGAATGATACTACATGACTTGGATCCTATTCACCATTTCCTCCCCTGCAGGAACCCTACATGTTCATCTACTACCACCCAAACCCGCTCCATGATCTCCAAGTAAACTCACTCCAACATAGCTGGAAGCATACAGGAAACAGGTCTACTCATTTGAAAGAGCAGGGTTGCTACTTTCAAATAAGAAACTCAAATGTGTGTATTTTGTGGGGCAATTTATGGCATACCCCACCCACTTAATGTTGTCCCATATGCTTTTGGTTCATTCAGGTGACCACTGTGCTTGTGACCAATACTTTGTAAGAGGGGCTTCTCATTTTTAAAACAAAGGGTCACTTGTTGAACTGTAGTGCTTATTTCAGGGTGCTATGGTCCTTTTATAGCCCTGGCAGTGTAAAAACCGATAGCATTTATGTGATTGCCATTTATATCTAAAGGGTCATGAGACCTCTCATTTGAAAATGGATAATCTCCTCTTTGATCTCCTCTTTTTAATGTGTGGTTGTGTGTTTGCTGACTGGTAAGATACGGTTCTGCTCTTTCTAAACTGGAGTATTATACCCCTCTATATTTCATAATGAGGAAAATGGGCACTTTCCCCCTAATCAAGCACCCCCTCTCTCAGGTAAAACTGCAGTTTTAAGGGAAGGTTTTTACTATCATAAGAAAGAGCATACTCCCTTCTTTTAAGTGAGAGGTGTCTTATGCCTGTAAAATGTAGTTGATCACCGAAAAATGGCAATAAACTGCAAAAGCAATTACACTTCTTAAAGTGCAGTTTAATCTGATTGAGACAAGGGACAAATAGCAAGGGGCATTTGACCATTGTTTGAAAATCGAGATCCCCTTTTTAAATAAGGGCTAATTTTTCCCTCCAGCACAAAGATAGGGTTAGATATGGTTTTCATTATAATTCCTTTCCTCAGGTTAAACTGCATTTAACTGTTGCTGCAAGTCATCACTGGTTTTATGGCATGACATTCACCTGCATCTTCAGGAGAATATGAATCATTTAAAAAGTCAGACTCTCATATTTCAAATGAGGGTTTCTTGTCTTTTTAAGTGATCTGGGGTATGATATATGGCTTTCAAAGCCCTCCCTCACTTCCTAAAACTCCCTGCATCAGCAAGCAGTTTTTGTCCCCCTTGTAATAACGCCACATGCAATGGTGAGGACACCAGGAGCTGTTATGGCAAAAGCCAGCATCTGGATCAGAAGGGTGACACTATGACCATGACAAATGATTGACATTCACACTGGGCAATGGGTATCCATAATGACCATAGGTTTTCATG
Organism: Bombina bombina; assembly: GCF_027579735.1. Taxonomy (NCBI): domain Eukaryota; kingdom Metazoa; phylum Chordata; class Amphibia; order Anura; family Bombinatoridae; genus Bombina; species Bombina bombina. The sequence goes on along the minus strand of NC_069499.1, from coordinate 115,717,689 downwards.
AACATCCAAGGGGTTAAATACCTTAATATCTTGCTGAAGTATGTTCTGTCCTCACCTCTTTGACCATTAGGCAACAATACCTGTTGTATCTTCATTCTAATTGTGATATGTTATTTATTAGGGTCCCATACATAGTAAATGGAGGAGTTGGTTAATCTAATTAACCGATAACAATTGTAAATGTAAATCACTGTAAAAACCCAACCTTTTATTTGATAAATTTAACTAAAAGATTGAGTGGACTCAGTTTTGACAGTGACCCACCCATCTGCATTCTTGATTGCTTAATCAGTTAAACCATCCAGGAGTTTTCTATATAGGAGAGAGATATGAGAATGAGCATGCTATATCTGCTGAGTCCATATTATCTTAATGAACATGGAGGTCAATTATAATCTATTAGCAATTTGCTCTTGAAAAGGCTTTTTTCTTTTCTAACTGAACTTGGAGCCGAGGTTCCCGAGTGATCACAATGCTATATAACTAAGGCCTAGATTTGGAGTTTGGCGGTAGCGGTGAAAACCAGCGTTAGAGGCTCCTAAAGCTGGTTTTAGGCTACCGCCGGTATTTGGAGTCATTAAAAAAAGGGTCTAACGCTCACTTTTCAGCCGCGACTTTTCCATACCGCAGATCCCCTTACGTCATTTGCGTATCCTATCTTTTCAATGGGATCTTTCTAACGCCGGTATTTAGAGTCTTGGCTGAAGTGAGCGTTAGAAATCTAACGACAAAACTCCAGCCGCAGAAAAAAGTCAGTAGTTAAGAGCTTTCTGGGCTAATGCCGGTTTATAAAGCTCTTAACTACTGTGCTCTAAAGTACACTAACAACCATAAACTACCTATGTACCCCTAAACCGAGGCCCCCCCACATCGCCGCCACTCGATAAAAAATTTTTAACCCCTAATCTGCCGACCGCCACCTACGTTATCCTTATGTACCCCTAATCTGCTGCCCCTAACACCGCCGACCTCTATATTATATTTATTAATCCCTAACCTGCCCCTCACAACGTCGCAGCCAGCTACCTACAATAATTAACCCCTAATCTGCCGACCGCAAAGAGCCGCCACCTACATTATAGCTATGTACCCCTAATCTGCTGCCCCTAACACTGCCGACCCCTATATTATATTTATTAACCCCTAATCTGCCCCCCTCAATGTCGCCTCCACCTGCCTACACTTATTAACCCCTAATCTGCCGAGCGGACCTGAGCGCTACTATAATAAAGTTATTAACCCCTAATCCGCCTCACTCACACCTCAATAACCCTATAATAAATAGTATTAACCCCTAATCTGCCCTCCCTAACCTCACCGACACCTAACTTCAAGTATTAACCCCATATCTGCCAAACGGACCTCACCGCTACTATAATAAATGTATTAACCCCTAAAGCTAAGTCTAACCCTAACACTAACACCCCCCTAAGTTAAATATAATTTTTATCTAACGAAATAAATTAACTCTTATTAAATAAATTATTCCTATTTAAAGCTAAATACTTACCTGTAAAATAAACCCTAATGTAGCTACAATATAAATTATAATTATATTATAGCTATTTTAGGATTAATATTTATTTTACAGGCAACTTTGTATTTATTTTAACCAGGTACAATAGCTATTAAATAGTTAATAACTATTTAATAGCTACCTAGTTAAAATAATTACAAAATTACCTGTAAAATAAATCCTAACCTAAGTTATAATTAAACCTAACACTACACTATCAATAAATTAATTAAATAAAATACCTACAATTACCTACAATTAAACCTAACACTACACTATCAATAAATTAATTAAATACAATACCTACAAATAACTGCAATGAAATAAACTAACTAAAGTACAAAAAATAAAAAAGAACTAAGTTACAAAAAATTAAAAAATATTTACAAACATAAGAAAAATATTACAACAATTTTAAACTAATTACACCTACTCTAAGCCCCCTAATAAAATAACAAAGCCCCCTAAAATAAAAAAATGCCCTACCCTATTCTAAATTACTAAAGTTCAAAGCTCTTTTACCTTACCAGCCCTGAACAGGGCCCTTTGCGGGGCATGCCCCAAGAAGTTCAGCTCTTTTGCCTGTAAAAAAAAACAATACCCCCCCCAACATTACAACCCACCACCCACATACCCCTAATCCAACCCAAACCCCTCTTAAATAAACCTAACACTAAGCCCCTGAAGATCTTCCTACCTTATCTTCACCATACCAGGTTCACCGATCGATCCAGAAGAGCTCCTCCGATGTCCTGATCCAAGCCCAAGCGGGGGGCTGAAGAGGTCCATGATCCGGCTGAAGTCATCATCCAAGCGGGAGCTGAAGAGGTCCATGATCCGGATGAAGTCTTCATCCAAGCGGGAGCTGAAGAGGTCCATGATCCGGATGAAGTCTTCTATCAACGGCATCTTCAATCTTCCTTCTTCGGGAGCCTTCATCTTCCATCCGACGCGGAACATCCTCTTCTCCCGACGCCTACTAGCCGAATGACGGTTCCTTTAAATGACATCATCCAAGATGGCGTCCCTCGAATTCCGATTGGCTGATAGGATTCTATCAGCCAATCGGAATTAAGGTAGGAATATTCTGATTGGCTGATGGAATCAGCCAATCAGAATCAAGTTCAATCCGATTGCCTGATCCAATCAGCCAATCAGATTGAGCTTGCATTCTATTGGCTGATCGGAACAGTCAATAGAATGCGAGCTCAATCTAATTGGCTGATTGGATCAGCCAATCGGATTGAACTTGATTCTGATTGGCTGATTCCATCAGCCAATCAGAATATTCCTACCTTAATTCCGATTAGCTGATAGAATCCTATCAGCCAATCGGAATTTGAGGGACGCCATCTTGGATGACGTCATTTAAAGGAACCGTCATTCGGCTAGTAGGCGTCGGGAGAAGAGGATGTTCCGCGTCGGATGGAAGATGATGGCTCCCGAAGAAAGAAGATTGAAGATGCCGTTGATAGAAGACTTCATCCAGATCATGGACCTCTTCAGCTCCCGCTTGGATGAAGACTTCATCCGTATCATGGACCTCTTCAGCTCTAGCTTGGATGATGACTTCAGCCGGATCATGGACCTCTTCAGCCCCCCGCTTGGGCTTGGATCAGGACATCGGAGGAGCTCTTCTGGATCGATCGGTGAACCTGGTATGGTGAAGATAAGGTAGAAAGATCTTCAGGGGCTTAGTGTTAGGTTTATTTAAGGGGGTTTGGGTTAGATTAGGGGTATGTGGGTGGTGGGTTGTAATGTTGGGGGGGGTATTGTATGGTTTTTTTTACAGGCAAAAGAGCTGAACTTCTTGGGGCATGCCCCGCAAAGGGCCCTGTTCAGGGCTGGTAAGGTAAAAGAGCTTTGAACTTTAGTAATTTAGAATAGGGTAGGGCATTTTTTTATTTTGGGGGGCTTTGTTATTTTATTAGGGGGCTTAGAGTAGGTGTAATTAGTTTAAAATTGTTGTAATATATTTCTAATGTTTGTAAATATTTTTTTTATTTTTTGTAACTTAGTTAGTTTATTTCATTGTATTTATTTGTAGGAATTGTATTTAATTTATTTATTGATAGTGTAGTGTTAGGTTTAATTGTAGATAATTATAGGTATTTTATTTAATTAATTTATTGATAGTGTAGTGATAGGTTTAATTGTAACTTAGGTTAGGATTTATTTTATGGTAAATTTGTAATTATTTTTACTATTTTAGCTATTAAATAGTTCTTAACTATTTAATAGCTATTGTACCTGGTTAAAATAATTACAAAGTTACCTGTAAAATAAATATTAATCCTAAAATAGCTATAATATAATTATAATTTATATTGTAGCTATATTAGGATTTATTTTACAGGTAAGTATTTATCTTTAAATAGGAATAATTTATTTAATAAGAGTTAATTAATTTCGTTAGATTAAAATTATATTTAATTTAGGGGAGTGTTAGTGTTAGGGTTAGACTTAGCTTTAGGGGTTAATACATTTATTAGAATAGCGTTGAGCTCCAGTCGGCAGATTAGGGGTTAATAATTGAAGTTAGGTGTTGGCGATGTTAGGGAGGGCAGATTAGGGGTTAATACTATTTATTATAGGGCTAGTGAGGCGGATTAGGGGTTAATAACTTTATTATAGTAGCGCTCAGGTCCGGTCGGCAGACTAGGGGTTAATAAGTGTAGGCAGGTGGAGGCGACGTTGTGGGGGGCAGATTAGGGGTTAATAAATATAATATAGGGGTCGGCGGTGTTAGGGGGAGCAGATTAGGGGTACATAGGGATAATGTAAGTATCGGCGGTTTACGGAGCGGCAGATTAGGGGTTAATAATAATATGCAGGGGTCAGCGATAGCGGGGGCGGCAGAATAGGGGTTAATAAGTGTAAGGTTAGGGGTGTTTAGACTCAGGGTACATGTTAGAGTGTTAGGTGCAGACGTAGGAAGTGTTTCCCCATAGCAAACAATGGGGCTGCGTTAGGAGCTGAACGCGGCTTTTTTGCAGGTGTTAGGTTTTTTTTCAGCTCAAACAGCCCCATTGTTTCCTATGGGGGAATCGTGCACGAGCACGTTTTTGAGGCTGGCCGCGTCCGTAAGCAACTCTGGTATCGAGAGTTGCAGTGGCGTTAAATATGCTCTAAGCTCCTTTTTTGGAGCCTAACGCAGCCTTTCTGTGGACTCTCAATACCAGAGTTATTTTAAAGGTGCGGCCAGAAAAAAGCCAGCGTTAGCTACGCGGGTCCTTACCGACAACTCTAAATCTAGCCGTAAGTTTCTTAAAAACACAATGCCACAAGTTTGTAACAAAATAAGCTTCAGAAAATGTATTTTCCCACCTCTTAAGGTTAGACAAATGCTCTGGTGCTCAACCTTTGTGCTCCAGAGGTTTTGGAACTACATTTCCAATTATGCTCAGCCAGCTGATGCTCAGTATCTGAGCATAATGGGAAATGTAGTTCCAAAACCTCTGGAGCACCAAAGTTGAGCACCCCTGATGTAACCCCTTTGTTCACTTTGCAAGGAAAATACTAATTTTCATGTGTGCCATTAACTTTTCTCACCACAATACATTCTCAACACTCAGGGGAATATTTATCAAGGTCCATACGGAACTTGATGCCCCGTGTTCATAACAGAAGTTATGAAGCAGCGGTTTAAAGACCGCTGCTCTATAACCTGTCTGCCTGGTCTGAGGCCACAGATAAAAATCGTCAGAAATCAACACAATCGAATACGATCGGGTTGATTGACCCCACCTGCTAACGGTTCACAAGAACTGCTGGTGCAATGTTAAATGCCGACAGTGTATGCGTAGACTGTCAGCATTTATCAATGTGCAGTGGACATCATCCGCTATATCGGATCATGTCCACTCGCACAATCATAAATAGGCCCCTCAGTGTCCATATGAATGCCATAGATATCTTGGCATGAAGGACATACTTCTATAGTCACTTCAGGACAACAACATCTACAAATGCTGTAATATACATTTTATATATCATTTTAAATATTTGATTCTAAATCACGCTTGTACTGTCATGATTGTCACTAACAGTACTGGCAGAATTTAAATGGTGTTTTTAAAGAAGATTGCTAGACATGACTTTCTTAGTTATCTTTTGCAATCCATTTAAATATGCACACCTTTTAACCTCTCTAAATGCATCTTTTAGGTTGGGCAGACTCCACACTCTTTTTCTATCGCTATATGGTCGCTTTGTAGCTTTCACAAGTATTGTTTTTTACAATATTTATTTATATTGTTTGTTAAAGGCTCGTTTCTATTTTGGGGTGAATTGAAAAAAAAAATGGAGACTATGAGTTTCATTGAAAAACACTTATAACATCTTGTTAATGGATTTAAACTTTGATCAAACTGTAAATCATGACCCTGCTGTCTTGCTGCTTTATATCTTCCTAAGAGACACTTAAACAAGGTCACACCTTTGCGAGCAGATTTGTAGGTTACGCATCTCCATGGATGCTAAGTCCAAACTAATTCAAGAGAGTGTGTTTCAAAGTGCTTGTGCTTACATTACTAAACTCGCAGTTATAAATGCTCATTCAAGATTACAAGTTCACTAATTTAGGTACAGGGTCTTTGAAACACACTCTTGTGAATGATTTTGGACTTAAAGATTAAAATCCAATATTAAAAATGAAATATATGTTGGGGTCCTGAAGTTACCTTTCCTGTAAATCCCCTTAGCTGTATATGATATAATGTTGTCATCACATCGACATATGTTTATCTCCCTATACTATTGTAAATGTATGCCCTGCTCCCTGTATCTAGCCTCTCTAGTAGGGATGAATGTAGTGGTCATTTCAGAGTGTTTAACAAATGTGCAAGAAAATAGACTGCTTAGAAATAGATGTGAAATAGTGTTAAAGGGACAGTCAACACCAGAATTTTTGTTGTTTAAAAAGATAGATAATCCCTTTATTACCCATTCCCCAGTTTTGCAAAACCAACACTGTTATATTAATACACTTTTTACTTCTGTGACTAACTTGTATCCAAGAATCTTCTGACCGCCCCTAATCACATGACTTTTAGTTATTATCTATTGACTTGCATTTTAGCCAATTAGTGCAGTGTCTGCCACTAGCCACGAGCGTGATCACAATGCTATCTATATGGCCTGTATGAGCTTGCTCTCCCCTGCTGTGAAAAGTAAATAAAATAGAGGCGGCCTTCAAGGGCTTAGAAATTATCATATGAACTTTCCTAGGTTTGCTTTCAACTAGAATACCAAGAGAACAAAGCAAAATTGTTGATAAAAGTAAATCGGAAAGTTGTTTAAAATTATATGCCCTATTTGAAAAATGAAAGGTTTTTTTTTTTGGACTTGACTGTCCCTTTAAAGACATCCAAAATTTCCCTTCAAGGCCTTATAAAGTGCTTAGAGGTGACACATTTGAAAAACAGTTGAATAGTGACCCAAAAAGTATTGTGATTGACAAGATCTTTTTGGCTCCATAGGGAAAATAGGACTTTTAATGAGAATCTGAAAATCTATTTGAAAATGCGGGAATCAGAAAAAAACACTATTGCGCCAAGTCGTAAAAGTAGCCTTTTGCTACTCCCGATAGATTGTGATTGAGGCTATAATTTGGTTAAATAAAATTACTTAAATTAATTCAACTGTTAGTAATCCATATAATACACTGGGAAATTGTATTGCTCATTTATTCTGGTATTTTCATATTTCATACACACTGTCTAGCTGTTTCTCTGGGGTAAACACTGGAGATTTTATATTCAATAAAACGTATAATATTAAAATACCTAATGCAGAAGTGTCAAAACCAATGGAGATCTTTGCAAATGGTTTATGGGCTAATGATTTTAATTTCTAGTCTTTAGAAACAGTTATTTTCTAATCTACAGATTTTTCCCAACACCTGTTTAAATGGATCCAAGGTTGACCACCTCTACAACACCATCTGCAGAACATACAGATGGAAAAAAAAAAAAACAGAAAGGAGATGACAGCTATGGTTTATTGCCTTCTTTAGACCTCAGCATGTTTAAAGAGTAATGTTACTGGTTACACATTAATATACATGACTCCTTCAATATTAGTAAAATAGTAATACAGTATTTTTTATTAGATGATAATTACTTTCCTTTTAATGTAGTTTTTATAGGTCATTTATAGAGTACTGAAGTTCCTTTATAAAATGAACATGTACAATTACATCAGATAATATACATACGATGAACTATATACATATATTCCAGAATCCAGAATGCATTAAACATTTGCGTTATAGATAATTTCACAAATTTAAGTGCAACAGCTGTGTTTATAAGCAAGCTTCTCATTGTGGAAAAGCTTGAAGCAGTCATGTTGTCATTGACAATGTTCAACTTTATAAGAAATTTCTTTTTTTCAGCCAGTAATTAAGGGCCAGATTACGATTGGAACGCTAACAGTTACGTGCGAGTGATAAGGGGTTTATCGATGGTGTTTGCACACGTCGGATTTTCTGCTCATATTACAAGTTGAAAGTAAACCCGATCGATTGAGTGCCATCCTGATTTATGCTAGAATGATAACAGCATCCTCAGAGCTCTGGTTAACAAAAAAAGTGTCACAAAACACATCAAAAATAGATTACAAAGTACAGTTACTCTTACAATAAAACATCTAATAAAAATTATTATAACAAAAAATTGCACAACATTTTTATAAAGGTAAAGATATGAGGTCTCAGGTGTTTGGAAAAAAAAAGGCAGGCAAAGGGCTTTAACATAGAGATACATACAGATACATGTCTAAAGATGTATATGTGTGTGTGTATGTATATACCTATATATATATATATATATATATATATATATATATATATATATATATATATATGTGTGTGTGTGAGTACAGATGTATTTATGTATTTATATATATATTTACAGACATATATATATATATATATAAACACATAAATACATATGTATACATATATAGACATATATAGTGCATTGGAGCCCTTTGCAGTTAAAGGGACACTGAACCCAAATTTTTTCTTTTGTGATTCACTCAGATAGACCATGCAATTTTAAGCAACTTTCTAATTTACTCCTATTATCAAAATAATTTCATTCTCTTGTATCTTTATTTAAAAAGCAAGAATGTAAGTTTAGAAGCCGGCCCATTTTGGTGAACAACCTGGGTTGTTCTTGCTGATTGGTGGATAACTTCACCCCCCAATAAACAAGTGCTCTCCAGGGTACTGAACCAAAAATTGGCTGGCTCCTTAGCTTAGATGCATTCTTTTTCATATAAAGATAGCAAGAGAACGAAGACAATTTCATTATAAGAGTAAATTAGAAAGCTGCTTAAAATTGCATGCTCTATCTGAATAAAGAAATAAACAATTTGGGTTCAGTATCCCTTTAAGTAGAGGAAAACATAAAAAAAACATATTTATGCAGTATTCATTTTTAATAAAACTATGTATTTAATGTAACTAATGTTCTGCACATAGCAGAATATGTTCTAAGTATTTCTAAATAGATAGTTCTATATATATATATATATATATATATATATATCTGTATACATCTATACCTATATATAATCTCTTTATATATTTAAATGATTAGATATATATTGTGCCAATTAACTATCAGCTGTAGAAATATGTATTTATGCATAAACAGAACATAGTCTTTTATTTGAACAACATTGGGGTGAGAAATATTCATATTTTCTTGCTGGATTAGCTCCCTTGAGAATATGCAATCGGGTTTGCGTGCGAATAGGGTGTCTTTTTCCCACTTTTTTTGCTCCATTGACTTATATGGAGGAATATGTTATCACACGCACAATATTCTAAGTTCAGCTTTTTACGTGTGCCAGGTTAGCACGTAAGTGAAAACAGTTTACTTTTAACTCATAATACAAGCGCAACCGAATGCACGCAAATACTTACTTCTAGCGGGGTTAATGCTTGAGTGGGAGTTTTAAATAGTGCCCACTTGTAATCTGGCCCTAAGTTGATTGGTTTCTTCCCTCTAAATGCTTTACACAGGGAGAGGTCTTCTTGTTTAATAAAAAAAAAAAACTAGAAAAAATTACTTTTTATTACAGTTTTATATTAGCTTTGAGCAGGAAGAATTTGTAGACTTTTGAGTATCTGCATATTAGCCCCTTAACCCATTCGGACAAATATCTATGTAATGCGGTGCATATCCCATTGTACTACATAACGTAGATCTAAATCCAACATGCTGGAAGCCAAAGCAGTCTTGGTTATCAAGTGACAGTCGGGAGCTGTTGTTCCTGGGTTTCCAGCATATGCCTTCATATGTTAACGGAACAAGATCAGTGCTCGTTACCATTTGAAGGCAGATTTACAGATTGTAACAGTCAGTGACATAGTCTATGTCACTGTCTGTAACGATTTCCATTGGTGCTGAATTTGAGATAGGGGCCCATAAATAGCGATCAGGGGGAAGGGGGAAAGGAGGGAGACCAATATGCTATAGAAAAAACTTTTTATAAAATCATAGAACAAAACGGGTACTAGCCAATAACTAAAATGGAGCATTTCATTGTGAATGGGGAGTGTTAGAGAGCTGTTTGGGAGGGATCAGGGAGGGGCAAGGGTATTGGTAACTAAAGTACTGGATGCACCAGTGGCAAATAATTTTATTAATGCAGGACATAGCTTGAGTCAATTGTGGTTTCAGATATTAGAGCAGGTCTGTTGTCCTAGGAGAAGGGGCGATAGAGAGACCCTTTTAAAACATCTGGGATTTGGGTACACTATTACCTGTTGGTATGAATAGGGAGTTAGACTGGGCTGTGTTCAACTAAAGAGAAATGAGAATCTGATTGATATTTATGGAGTCTTTTAAAGTTGATAGGGACTAAGTTTACCCTCTGCTTATTCAAAAAAGTGATAAGGGATAGGACATTATGATAATAAGTGATTTAGTGGAATAGGTGGCTGTTTGGATCTATGGATCTAATTGTTTAATTAGTAGCAAGCTATGTGAGGGGAAGGGTTTAGGGGTATTTAAGTAATGTTTTTACCTTGTATCAGTACACATGATTAAAATGATGGTAAACTCTCCCCTTTTTAAAATCAGATCTGGAATGTAAGCACTATTTTAGATGGAGTTTTATTCATCATGTGCAATGAAGATGCGCTATAACTTAGTTATTAATATAGATATGAAATTCAAATACCCCACGTTACACCGCCCACTTCAATTTTCCTGTCAGCTAAATAATTGAATTACTCTCCAATCAATGATCTAGCTACAACAAAAGTGCCATATGGGGAGAGCGCTGATTGGACAACAATTCAATCTGTTAGCTCACAGAAAATTTTACTTTTGAAGTGGGCGGAGGAGCATGCAGTATTTGAATTTCATATCTATATTAAAAAGCATGTTATACTGCATCTTCCTTACAGCTAATGAATTAAACTCCATCTAAAATAGCGCTTACATTCCAGATCTGATTTTAAAAAGGGGAGAGTTTACCATCACTTTAAGGACTTTGGTCCGAAACTTTGTGTGGCTTATTGTCTTTGGTTTTATAAACATTTAGAAATATTTGTGGTGTTGCTGCATTCTTTTCTTATGGATTTTTATTTTCTTACTGAGCTCTAATGAGCCTACCTAGTTTTACTCATTAAAAGATACCAAGATAACAAAGCAAATTTGATAATAGAAGTAAATTGAAAAGTTGTTTGAAAATGTATGGTCTATCCAAATCATAAAAGTTTAATTTTGACCTAACTGTCCCTTTAAGAACAACAAAGACACCATTTTACAGTATTGTACAGATTTTCACTACAATTGTATCATTGGGGCCAAAACAAAAATCTCTCCCAGGAAAATCAGGACAGTTGGCAAATATGCTTTTGACCTAAAGTATAAAACTTCACTGTAGAGCTAATTATTTATATACAGACATAAGTCCTAAAGCCATGTGCAAAATGAAACTGTGAATTTGTACCAACTGCATTTTTATGTCATTAAAGTGAATAATTGACTCAACACTTTAACATATTTGGCAAAAATAAAGCAGGAAAGTAGCATTTTTAATCAAACTAACCTGTAGGGAAACTTGCACTTAATACATTTGTTATGTTTTTCCCCCAGTCTCTGAGGCATTACTATAATAAATTTTGTCTAGAAGATAACCATGCGCAGCATCTGTTCTAACACTTTTTACAGTAAGATGCTAATGTACTTTTGAAAGAAACAAAAACACAATTCAAATTATTGTTTTTACTGCCTGTCTCTTCCAGACCAATTAAAGTATGCACAGATGTCAGAGACCAAGGGAGCACTTAGAATGATTTTATTTAACATTTCTGCAAGAAAGAAATACATTTTCATTACACAACTGGCTTATACAAATGAGCAGTTACTGAATTTAAAAAAAAAAAACTTTATTAAAACATTGAATGGACATGACCCCTCTAATAGGTACTTTCTTAAATAAAAACTCAAAATCTGGGTTACAAAGGCCGCAGCTTTTATTTTTAACAATTACATTATAACCATAAATAACTGAAACATTAAAAACCCCAACCAGTGCTTGCCCCCATAGCATCCACATTTTTCACCAGATAAACATTTCCACCTACTCCTTTCCTGAAATCAGGAGGTACCCATACAAATACTATTCCACCAAGCAAGCACTCTGCAACCACAGCTGCGACAATCACCTCCGATCCTTAACTGGGGGAGGAAGGGCGGGAGCTTTCTTCCACACTTACTCTCTCTCTCCAACTTTTGGCGCTCTTTTTCGCCACTCCCATCACTTTTATCCTTTCCTCCTAAGCCCCACCTGTCTCCACCCCTTATCCCCACCAACCTATCCCCCTTCGTTCACCTATACAGGGGTCAAATGCCCTTCCCCTGCATAGGTGCCGTCCAGGGCTTGCTTTCTGAGGCAAAAATGGCATATCATGTTCTAATGTGTTAGCTAATGTAATTTTAGCTTTAAATAGAGCCTTTAAGTATAATAAATGATAGATATGTTTTACATTTCTAAAGTGTAATATCTGAGATTTGTATATTCTTTTTAGTTTGCAACATGTAAAATGAAGTTTGCTGTCAAACAATTAAAATATAAAAACATACATTTGGCTTTGTGAGAATTTGAGTTAAAGGGATAAAAAGATCAAATTGAAATGTGCATGGGTGCATTTCAATTTTAAATAGAAGCATTTTTGCAATATACTTTTTGATTCTAGTAAACGTTATTGCTATTTTCAAGCGGCAAATACATATATGCTGTAAATACCGCTTGCACCATTATTTAAGCACCACACCTCAGAGTCTAATAAGGGCTAGATTACAAGTTGAGTGCTAAATTATTGCGCGCCCGCAAATGGGCAAATTTGCCCTTTGCGGGCACGCGATAATTAATCAGCCATTACAAGTGTCTTTTTTTTTCTACCACAAGCTTTCGCTAGTGCTAAGAGATCAGATCTCTGGTTAATTTTATAAATGTGCTCCAAATGGCCCCAAAATTCAGTCATCTTTATTTTGTAATAAAATTACTGCATTAGGCAGTATTTTGGGGCTAAAATTTGTGTTATGTCGGGTGCAAAGTGCCATTACATTGCCATTTATGTGAACTGTGTGTTCCCTGTAAATATATATGTATATGCTTATATACATGTATATATTTGTGTTATTATGTGTATGCACAGTATATAATCATATACATATATATTTACAGGGAACACACAGTTCCCATAGATGGCAATGTAATGGCACTTTACATTGCCATCTATGGGAACTGTGTGTTCCCTGTAAATATATATGTATATGCTTATATACATGTATATATTTGTGTTATTATGTGTATGCACAGTATATAATCATATACATATATATTTATGTGCTATTATGTGTATGTACAGTATATAATCATATACATATATATTTATGTGTTATTATGTGTATGCACAATATATAATCATATACATATATATTTATGTTATTATGTGTATGTATAGTATATAATCATATACATATATATTTATGTGTTATTATGTGTATGTACAGTATATAATCATATACATATATATTTATGTGTTATTATGTGTATGCACAGTATATAATCATATACATATATATTTATGTGTTATTATGTGTATGCACAGTATATAATCATATACATATATATTTATGTGTTATTATGTGTATGCACAGTATATAATCATATACATATATATTTATGTGTTATTATGTGTATGCACAGTATATAATCATATACATATATATGTATGTGTTATTATGTGTATGCACAGTATATAATCATATACATATATATTTATCTGTTATTATGTGTATGTACAGTATATAATCATATACATATATATTTATGTGTTATTATGTGTATGTACAGTATATAATCATATACATATATATTTATGTGTTATTATGTGTATGCACAGTATATAATCATATACATATATATTTATGTGTTATTATGTGTATGCACAGTATATAATCATATACATATATATTTATGTGTTATTATGTGTATGCACAGTATATAATCATATACATATATATTTATGTGTTATTATGTGTATGCACAGTATATAATCATATATTATGTGTATGCACAGTATATAATCATATACATATATATTTATGTGTTATTATGTGTATGCACAGTATATAATCATATACATATATATTTATGTGTTATTATGTGTATGCACAGTATATAATCATATACATATATATTTATGTGTTATTATGTGTATGCACAGTATATAATCATATACATATATATTTATGTGTTATTATGTGTATGCACAGTATATAATCATATACATATATATTTATGTGTTATTATGTGTATGCACAGTATATAATCATATACATATATATTTATGTTTTATAATGTGTATGTACAGTATATAATCATATACATATATATTTATGTGTTATTATGTGTATGCACAGTATATAATCATATACATATATATTTATGTGTTATTATGTGTATGCACAGTATATAATCATATACATATATATTTATGTGTTATTATGTGTATGCACAGTATATAATCATATACATATATATTTATGTGTTATTATGTGTATGCACAGTATATAATCATATACATATATATTTATGTGTTATTATGTGTATGCACAGTATATAATCATATACATATATATTTATGTTTTATAATGTGTATGTACAGTATATAATCATATACATATATATTTAAAATTGCTGCTATCGCTACGCTACTTATCCCCTTTGCTGCACTGAAGTTCTGATGTCGTCTCTGATGGCATCAGAACGAGGCTCCTATAGTAGCCTATGTAAGCATACTCGTATTTGCATTGCTGTGAACTTGTAATACCAGCGCACTTTAGCATGCGCTAGTATTATACAGTGGAGCACAAATATCTCTTTCACTAAAACAATATTTAGTGCTCCACTTGTAATCTGGCCCTAGATCTACTCTTCCCTGACACAATATACAATACCACCAGGCCTCTGAGCAGGCATGATGATTAAAGTGTATTCCTCTAGTCTTACGTAGCATATGTGCGTATGCAGCATAAAACAGTAACAACTTTTACTAGAAGCATTTTGCTTCTAGAAGTATACTGCAAAAATGCCTCTTAAAATTGAAATTTACTCCTGTATTTTTCAATTATGACCTTTCAAATCCTTTTTAAGTGGTATTTGCAAATGTTTAGAGCATGTAAGCACTTATATATAAATTATTTTTCTAGCACTATTTATTAAACACTCTAAAAAAACCTACAAATTTTTATTATAATTAAGGATAATTATGTTGTCTATGACCTTTAGAAGTTAATAGCTTTCTACAATAAATTAATTGTATATGTATGTATGCCTTGTTTTATGGTCATGATACAATCAGAACACTTGAGCTTATAACGCTAAATACAAACACAGATGCTAACTTTAATAGCATATAATCATATACATATATATTTATGTGTTATTATGTGTATGCACAGTATATAATCATATACATATATATTTATGTGTTATTATGTGTATGCACAGTATATAATCATATACATATATATTTATGTGTTATTATGTGTATGTATAGTATATAATCATATACATATATATTTATGTGTTATTATGTGTATGCACAGTATATAATCATATACATATATATTTATGTGTTATTATGTGTATGCACAGTATATAATCATATACATATATATTTATGTGTTATTATGTGTATGCACAGTATATAATCATATACATATATATTTATGTGTTATTATGTGTATGCACAGTATATAATCATATACATATATATTTATGTGTTATTATGTGTATGCACAGTATATAATCATATACATATATATTTATGTGTTATTATGTGTATGTATAGTATATAATCATATACATATATATTTATGTGTTATTATGTGTATGCACAGTATATAATCATATACATATATATTTATGTGTTATTATGTGTATGTATAGTATATAATCATATACATATATATTTATGTGTTATTATGTGTATGCACAGTATATAATCATATACATATATATTTATGTGTTATTATGTGTATGCACAGTATATAATCATATACATATATATGTATGTGTTATTATGTGTATGCACAGTATATAATCATATACATATATATTTATGTGTTATTATGTGTATGCACAGTATATAATCATATACATATATATTTATGTGTTATTATGTGTATGTACAGTATATAATCATATACATATATATTTATCTGTTATTATGTGTATGTACAGTATATAATCATATACATATATATTTATGTTATTATGTGTATGCACAGTATATAATCATATACATATATATTTATGTTATTATGTGTATGCACAGTATATAATCATATACATATATATTTATGTGTTATTATGTGTATGCACAGTATATAATCATATACATATATATTTATGTGTTATTATGTGTATGTACAGTATATAATCATATACATATATATTTATGTGTTATTATGTGTATGCACAGTATATAATCATATATTATGTGTATGCACAGTATATAATCATATACATATATATTTATGTGTTATTATGTGTATGCACAGTATATAATCATATACATATATATTTATGTGTTATTATGTGTATGCACAGTATATAATCATATACATATATATTTATGTGTTATTATGTGTATGCACAGTATATAATCATATACATATATATTTATGTGTTATTATGTGTATGCACAGTATATAATCATATACATATATATTTATGTGTTATTATGTGTATGCACAGTATATAATCATATACATATATATTTATGTTTTATAATGTGTATGTACAGTATATAATCATATACATATATATTTATGTGTTATTATGTGTATGCACAGTATATAATCATATACATATATATTTATGTGTTATTATGTGTATGCACAGTATATAATCATATATTATGTGTATGCACAGTATATAATCATATACATATATATTTATGTGTTATTATGTGTATGCACAGTATATAATCATATACATATATATTTATGTGTTATTATGTGTATGCACAGTATATAATCATATACATATATATTTATGTGTTATTATGTGTATGCACAGTATATAATCATATACATATATATTTATGTGTTATTATGTGTATGCACAGTATATAATCATATACATATATATTTATGTGTTATTATGTGTATGCACAGTATATAATCATATACATATATATTTATGTGTTATTATGTGTATGCACAGTATATAATCATATACATATATATTTATGTTTTATAATGTGTATGTACAGTATATAATCATATACATATATATTTATGTGTTATTATGTGTATGCACAGTATATAATCATATACATATATATTTATGTGTTATTATGTGTATGCACAGTATATAATCATATATTATGTGTATGCACAGTATATAATCATATACATATATATTTATGTGTTATTATGTGTATGCACAGTATATAATCATATACATATATATTTATGTGTTATTATGTGTATGCACAGTATATAATCATATACATATATATTTATGTGTTATTATGTGTATGCACAGTATATAATCATATACATATATATTTATGTGTTATTATGTGTATGCACAGTATATAATCATATACATATATATTTATGTGTTATTATGTGTATGCACAGTATATAATCATATACATATATATTTATGTTTTATAATGTGTATGTACAGTATATAATCATATACATATATATTTATGTGTTATTATGTGTATGCACAGTATATAATCATATACATATATATTTATGTGTTATTATGTGTATGCACAGTATATAATCATATACATATATATTTATGTGTTATTATGTGTATGCACAGTATATAATCATATACATATATATTTATGTGTTATTATGTGTATGCACAGTATATAATCATATACATATATATTTATGTGTTATTATGTGTATGCACAGTATATAATCATATACATATATATTTAAAATTGCTGCTATCGCTACGCTACTTATCCCCTTTGCTGCACTGAAGTTCTGATGTCGTCTCTGATGGCATCAGAACGAGGCTCCTATAGTAGCCTATGTAAGCATACTCGTATTTGCATTGCTGTGAACTTGTAATACCAGCGCACTTTAGCATGCGCTAGTATTATACAGTGGAGCACAAATATCTCTTTCACTAAAACAATATTTAGTGCTCCACTTGTAATCTGGCCCTAGATCTACTCTTCCCTGACACAATATACAATACCACCAGGCCTCTGAGCAGGCATGATGATTAAAGTGTATTCCTCTAGTCTTACGTAGCATATGTGCGTATGCAGCATAAAACAGTAACAACTTTTACTAGAAGCATTTTGCTTCTAGAAGTATACTGCAAAAATGCCTCTTAAAATTGAAATTTACTCCTGTATTTTTCAATTATGACCTTTCAAATCCTTTTTAAGTGGTATTTGCAAATGTTTAGAGCATGTAAGCACTTATATATAAATTATTTTTCTAGCACTATTTATTAAACACTCTAAAAAAACCTACAAATTTTTATTATAATTAAGGATAATTATGTTGTCTATGACCTTTAGAAGTTAATAGCTTTCTACAATAAATTAATTGTATATGTATGTATGCCTTGTTTTATGGTCATGATACAATCAGAACACTTGAGCTTATAACGCTAAATACAAACACAGATGCTAACTTTAATAGTGTTTTATAATTCTGGTATAGTAATTAATAGGCAGTTATTAAAAGCAAGATCATTTTCTTCTATTGGTATTTTGCAATAGCATTAAAAAGCTATAAATTCCCAGCTGTCAGTAAGGTTTCTATACAACCCATTTTAATTTAAAATGTTTCTAAAGCTGTGTAAAAAAATAACCATTAGCCTCAAAAACATGCACAAGAAGAGAAAACACACTTCTTAGCCTTTTATCCAAGGCTACCAATATATTTAGGAAAAACACACATATAAGCACAAATATTTATACAATTTATTGTCAAAATAATAAGAGTATTTTTAAAAAGTAAAAACACTCTCTATGCATAGGTACGCAGGTAAGCCTATGTCCATTCTTTTGTCATTATTATTATTCCCCTTTTTTATTCTTTCTTTCCTGTCTCCTTTTTTGACTATCCCCCTGTATACCTTATTTCACATCTTTATTGATATTGGTTCTATGATGATATATAACTTTATGTCAGTATATGCTTTGTGTATAACCATATATTTCCCATCTGTTATCCTTGACTGTCTGCCTCTGTCTCCTAAACCCCCTCATGATTTTACAAAAACCCCTCCTCCCCCTGCATTCATACCTCTGTAACACTTTCTGTCTTTTTAGCCTGTGTTCTAAGGTATAATCTGTAAATTCTATCAAACTGATCAGTATTGCTTCAGACTTGAAAAAGGAAGACATTTCAATGCAATACTCTTGCTATTTTGAGATCTAAATCTCTGGACTAACACGGCTACTCCTAATCAACATGATATAATTTATTATTAACACCAAATTACCATTTTTTTAATCATTATGCCATTGTACAAGTACTTTTACTTCTAGGCAAGTATACTGCTGGCTAAGGCTGCATATATTCCTAGTCAACATCATATTTCAAACATTTGACCAGATAATGGGCTCGATTTCAAGGGGCGCACTCGATTATGAGTAGCGCACATAGGGGCCTAGTTATCAAGCCGTCAACCTCAAATACGCTGGAATTCTGCAGCGTATTTGTGGCGAGGCTGATTCGCCTTAGTTATCAAGCCCTAGATAAGGGAAAAAGTAGAATTTTGTGACATAAGCTTCGATCCGCCGGACTCAGTCCGACACAGATCGATTCTTAAATCACTCCAGATGTTCCGCAGACAAGTGCAGCACAATCTGACTACTTTTGCTAGTTATCAAAAAACTAGCAGGTACGCTTGGAACTTTTCCGGCTCAGCGTACCTGGTTTTCAAACCGCCGCCCTGGAGGTGGCGGATCCCATAGGAATCGATGGGAGTCTGACCATAGCGAAAGTTCATGTTCGCTGCTGCCAGACATCCCATTGATTTCTATGGGAGCTGTCTACACCTAGCACCCTAACATGTACCCCGAGTCTAAACATCCCAAATCTGCCACCCCCCCCTACACCGCTGCAACTAAAAAAAATGTATTACCCCCTAAACCACCGCTCCCGGAGCCCACCGCAAGCTATACCTAATATGTTAACCCCTAAACCGCCGCTCCCGGTGCCCGCCGCAACTATAATATATGTATTAACCCCTAAACCGCTGCTCCCGGACCCTGCCGACACCTACATTATACCTATTAATCCCTATCCTGCCCCCCCTATACAGTCACCACCTATAATAAAGTTATTAACCCCTATCCTGCGGATCCCGGACCTCGCCGCAACTAAATAAATAGTTTAACCCCTAAACCGCCGCTCCCGGACCCCGCCGCAACCTATATTAAAGTTATTAACCCCTAATCTGCCCCCCTACACCGTCGCCACCTATAATAAATGTATTAACCCCTATCCTGCCCCCCCTACACCGCCACCACTGTAATAAAATTATTAACCCCTAAACCTAAGTCTAACACTATCCCTAAAAACCCCCTAACTTAAATATTAATTAAATAAATCTAAATAATATTTATCTTATTAAATAAATTAATCCTATTTAAAACTAAATACTTACCTTTAAAATAAACCCTAATATAGCTACAATATAAATAATAATTATATTGTAGCTATCTTAGGATTTATTTTTATTTTACAGGCATCTTTCAATTTATTTTAACTAGGTACAATAGCTATTAAATAGTTATTAAGAGAAATTTGCCTGTAAAATAAAAACTAACCTAAGTTACAATTACACCTAACACTACACTATACTTAAATAAATTAATCCTATTTAAAACTAAATACTTACCTGTAAAATAAACCCTAAGATAGCTACAATATAAATAATAATTATATTGTAGCTATTTTAGGATTTATATTTATTTTACAGGTAACTTTGTATTTATTTTAGCTAGTTAGAATAGTTATTAAATAGTTAACTATGTAATAACTACCTAGCTAAAAGAAATACAAAATTACCTTAAAATAAATCCTAACCTAAGTCTCAATTAAACCTAACACTACACTATCATTAAATTAATTAAATAAATTAGTTACAAATAACTACAATTAAATTAAATTAAATAAACTAACTAAAGTACAAAAAATAAAAAAGCTAAGTTACAAAAAATAAAAAAAATATGTTACAAACATTTAAAAAATATTACAACAATTTTAAGCTACTTACACCTAATCTAAGCCCCCTAATAAAATAACAAAGCCCCCCAAAATAAAAAAATGCCCTACCCTATTCTAAATTAAAAAGTTACCAGCTCTTTTACCTTACCAGCCATTAAAAGGGCCTTTTGCGGGGCATGCCCCAAAGAATTCTGCTCTTTTGCCTGTAAAAAAAAAATACAACCCCCCAACATTAAAACCCACCACCCACATACCCCTAATCTAACCCAAACCCCCCTTAAATAAACCAAACACTACCCCCCTGAAGATCATCCTACCTTGAGTCATCTTCAGTAAGCCGACCCACCGATGGAACCGAAGAGGAGATCCGGAGCGGAAGAAGTCATCATCCAGGCGGCGCTGAAGAAGTCTTCCATCCGATGAAGTCATCATCCAGGCGGCACTGAAGAAGTCTTCCATCTGATAGAAGTCTTCATCCAGGCGGCGTCTTCAATCTTCATCCATCCGGAGTAGAGCGGAGCCATCTTCAGACGAGCCGACGCAGAGCCATCCTCTTCTTCCCGACGACTAACGACGAATGGATAATCCTTTAAGGGACGTCATCCAAGATGGGGTCCCTTCAATTCCGATTGGCTGATAGGATTCTATCAGCCAATCAGAATTAAGGTAGGAAAAATCTGATTGGCTGATTGAATCAGCCAATCAGATTGAAGTTCAATCTGATTGGCTGATTGAATCAGCCAATCAGATTAAAGTTCAATCCAATTGGCTGATCCAATCAGCCAATCAGATTGAGCTCGCATTCTATTGGCTGTTCCGACCAAGATTGAAGACGCCGCCTGGATGAAGACTTCTATCGGATGGAAGACTTCTTCAGCGCCGCCTGGATGATGACTTCTTCCGCTCCGGATCTCCTCTTCGGAATCTGCCGCTCCCGACATCGCCTCCACTATAATAAACACGCCGTACTAAACTGCCGTACTCCTGCTACGGAGAGCTTAGGTTTTTTAGTGTTTTTTTTTTGTAATTTAGATAATTGTATTTAATTTAGTTAATTGTATTTAATTTAGGTAATGTATTTAATTGTAATGTAAGGTTAGGTGTTAGTGTAAGGCAGGTTAGGTTTTATTTTACAGGTAAATTTGTATTTATTTTAGCTAGGCAGTTATTAAATAGTTAATAACTATTTAGTAACTATTCTACCTAGTTAAAATAAATACAAACTTGCCAGTAAAATAAAAATAAACCCTAAGCTAGATACAATGTAACTATTAGTTATATTGTAGCTAACTTAGGGTTTATTTTACAGGTAAGTATTTAGTTTTAAATAGGAATTATTTAGGTAATGATAGCAATTTTATTTAGATTTATTTTAATTATATTTAAGTTAGGGGGTGTTAGGGTTAGGGTTACACTTAGGTTTAGGGGTTAATAACTTTAGTATAGTGGCGGCAATGTTGGGGGCACCAGATTAGGGGTTAATAAATGTAGATAGGTGGTGGCGATGTTAGGGACAGTAGATTAAGGGTTAATAATATTTAACTAGTGTTTGTGATGCAGGAGTGCGGCAGTTTAGGGGTTAATATATTTATTATAGTGGCGGCGATGTCCGGAGTGGCAGATTAGGGGTTAACAAGTATAATGTAGGTGTTGGCGATGTCGGGGGCAGCAGATTAGGGGTTAATAAATATAATGTAGGTGTCTGCAATGTCGGGGCGGCAGATTAGGGCTTATTAAGTGTAAGATTAGGGGTGTTTAGACTCGGGGTTCATGTTAGGGTGTTAGGTGTAAACATAAATTTAGTTTCCCCATAGGAATAAATGGAGCTGCGTTACTGAGCTTTACGCTGCTTTATTGCAGGTGTTAGGCTTTTTTTCAGCTGGCTTTCCCCATTGATGTCTTTGGGGAAATAGTGCACGAGCATGTATAACCAGCTCACTGCTGACTTAAGCAGCGTTCGTATTGGAGTGCGATATGGAGCACAATTTTAAAATATTTAAAATATTTTATGGATTATTTAGAATATTTTACCATATGTTTAATCATTTTTAATAATTTGTATTATTTTTTTATATATATAAATATATTTACAATGAAAAGGACATGTTCCTCTAAGTGAAGAACATTGGAATATGAAATATGTACAGCAAATATACAGTAAAAAACATAAATACATAGTTATATATGTGCATATATATATGGACAACTTGCTAAGCTGTCCGCCCACCTTCGCTACATACTCTGGACCATATGTATCATTACACACTCATCAGAGTTTGTAATGCCCGCCCCTTCAACCAATCGCGTGAGTGAAGGTACTGTTAATTACCGAGAGTGAGCCCTCAGTCATTTCTTTCTGCCACCTCTGAGGTGCCAGAGAGTAAAAGAAGCAGCGGTCTAATGATTGCTGCTTCTTACATTGCGGGAAGCTGGCTCGCATATGCAAAGCTGCCCCGCAGCTCTCGCTGCTTCATATATGGAGCCCCAAGACTTTTTAAGTTGTTTCTACAACACTCTAAATACGTTGGGACTCACTTATTCACAGTATGAATATGCTTTAATAATGACTCCTATTGGAGTTTGTTGTAACATGGGCCTATATTTGCATAGGTTTCTAGGTGTTTTAGCTCCTCCTTATTGCATGCTAAGCTTTCTATATTGCTGCTTCTTTTTAGTTATGCTGTTTGAATACACTTTTCAAGGTCATTCCCTTATTATTTATTTTTCCCATATTAATAACTAATGTAAATAACTTGTAAGGGAGTGCCGGCAATGCTAACTACCCCTATTAATTAAAGTGAATGTCAATTTTTCCGGTTTGGATGATATATTTATGTAGACAATCATCCTATTAAGCATACCGCCAATATAATTTTTTAATAAAACTATTAATTTGTTTTTAATTTTATATAGTAAATATCGTTCATTTACTTTACCCGCTCCTCCCACTCACTGTTTCCTTATTCTCCTCCATATTACGTATACAGCGGTCCCACCCGCTGTTTACGTATCGGCAATGCGCGCTCCCATTTAAGTCTGCCATTGCGCATGCGTTACTCCTGTTTCCGCTGTCAAACAACATAGTATTCATTGAATCAGTACATTCAATGAATACTATTGTTGCGAAGTGAAGGACAGGATCTCCTACCCCCAGCCTGTAATACCACCAATTAGAAGTAAAATACTCTGTATACTTGTCTATACTACTATACTAAAAAAACTCTGTATACTAGTCTATTGCGCATGCGCGAAATGTGCACTCGCTTACGCTAATGAGCTGAGAACCACAATAGAACGCAAGCGCAAGAAGGACTCATTACGTCATCCTAAGGGGGTGGGTCCCCCTGTGGTTAGAGCCGTTATTGGCTCGGAAGATGTCCATTATAATCAACACGAATGGAGCGAGAATGCCGGGTGGAGGATGAGAATAACGGGAAACAACATAAATTATTAAAAATAAAGGTATATATTTAAATATTTACAAATTGATGAATGAAAGTCCAGTTTTTTATAAACAACTGTTACAGAGAACCTTAGTCATTAAGCTGACTTTACATTCACTTTAATGTAATGGCCAAACCTCAAATTTCTAAGCTAGCTTTTACTTTGTAAGTTAGTCCATTTCTTACATGTCTATTGCCCTGGATATTTAATTAGGCTTTTAGATATGTTGTCATCTACATTATTGTATAGAACCACCCATGAATATCAATACCCACAAAGGGACAATCCAGCCAAAATTGTAATCCACATGGATGTGTTTTAGTTTTAAATAGAGGCATTTTTATAATATACTGTATATGTATTAGAAAAAAATGCATCTAGTAAAAGCTTTAGCTGTTTCAAAAGTGTATTGAAGTATGCACCGTGCACCAGCATTTTAAACACAACACTTGCTCGGAGAGCTTAAAGTGCTTGTACCATCTGGTAATGATAGAAAAAGCAATATTTTGGTGAAACAAAAAGTAATACCTCACGGACTAGAGTAATAAGTAATAGCCAATACTAGCATTAGTGATGAAGCAAAAGTGACCCAGGGAAAAGTGACTTAAATAGGTAAAAACGAAATAAAACGGAAATCGGACCTTTCTCTCACATAGCAGTACAACCTGTGTAAATGTAAAAAGAAGCAAAAGAAAAAAAAAATCAGTATAAAGAATAATAAAGTAAAATAATCACAATTATTTAATATAAATTTATATCAGACACATGAATTGGCCAATCAATAGTTTTAGCTTAGGTGCACAAATATGATAGATATACAAGAAGTTAATAAAATATATCTCTGAATGATAAACATCCACAATAAAAGAAGCAAATAAAATCCTTTGTTGGCAACTGTGAAATCCAAATCCAATCTGTAAGTGAACAGATAAGTTAACAGTTACGTCTTGTTTCCAAATTTATTAAAGAATTGTATCCAAATTAGTGATAAATTGTAACCATCTCCTTGGAGAGCAGTATATTCGTGTTTGTAACAAACAGTTTTTCAAAGTATATTGGTACTCTTATATGAGAAATTGTGGTTCACAAACTCAGAGGATAAGGAGAAATGCCTATATCAAAAGAATCATTACAGAAAGACCGCTTCAGAGTATAAACCACATAATATTCACTCTTTTTTTTTTTTTTTTTTTTTTATTGAGGACACAGCAAAATGATACAGGATCTACAAATACATCCGAGTGATTGACAGCATTAAAAATTAGCAAAAACATAATCAGCAAGGTAGACATTTCAGCAAGAAGGATGCAACCTTCAAATGACAAATTGAAACATGGTATTACAAATCAGATGCATTTCAGATCAGTCAGTTATGCGTGCAAACGTATAAAACTCAACAGGCAGTTTGCACGTGTCCCTCAATATCTTTTATAATGTATTGAGAAAATAACAACCTAACCATATTAACTAAACTAACATTATAGATCTATTTTAAGAACTATGTGCTTGTGGCATTCCCTTGGGCAAGGTGAAAGAGAGGTGGGGGGGGGGGAGGAGGAGGAGAAGGGAAAAAAAAGGGGGTAGAAGAAGGATTCAATAAGAATTTCCTCAGGTTCTCAAGTTCTGTTCTGAGAGGGTCTTGATGCAAATAATGTTGGCCATTCTTCACTTAGGGCTGCCTCTATAATTAACTCATGGTGCATAAAAGGCTTAAGGACTTTTTTCTGCTGTTCCGGAGGTAGCTTCCACTTCATTAAAAAAGGCAATAATCTGTGTTTAGTATCCCAGCAAACATACTGTTGTTCAATAAATAAGTGTTTGAATAGATTCCTTTTAAATTGTGTCATGGTTGGGGCAGATCTAGAGCACATAGAGTTAAGATGCAATGTCTTGCGATTAATGTGCAGAGAGTTAGTAGGGGTTGTAATGTGTTGCTAATGTTAGTCCATGTAAACAAGTATATATTAGTAGTATCAAAAGAAACACCAACACCCAGGGTTATTTAAAGCCAGTATTCTAAATAACCCAAAAACCGTTTAATCAAAGGGCAATCATAAAAGTAATGAACCAGGGAGGGGTCAGGAAATTGACATTTATTACACTGATTTGGGTATTGAGGGTTCCATTTTGCCCTTCTGCTAGGGGTGATGTAGTCTCTATTAATTAACCTGATCTGTGCCTCCCTCAGAGTCAATGCCAGTGTAGCTGCTTTAGTTTTCATGATACTATTCTTAATGTCTAGAGTGCACACCTCGTTTGTGGTGTCCAATCTCAATTTCTCCAAGATGCTTCTTTGAGCTTTATTAGTATGTTGTCGAAGGATCTCCTGAGAAATTTCTGAGAGTGAAAATCTCCCAATATTAAATGCAACTTGGGGGATCGTGAACCTCGGGTTAGCATCCATTAGCTCTTTAATATAATGCCTAAGCTGCAGATATGCATAGAAATGTTGGTTCGGAAGGTTGAAGATGGCTTTCAGATCCTGGAATGTTTTTACGGTGTGCGACAATGGATCCAGGACGTCTCCCGCCCTCTGTAGCCCCTCTCTCACCCCACATCCCAAAGGGGGTATGTTCATCTCCCCCAGGGAAACTAGAGGTACCTTTAATGGGTATGTATTTGAGTGCAGGGGCGGGTGTTTCAATAGTTTGTGTGCCTGTGACTAGGCTGTGAGAGGGTCCATGTATAGGAAGTTGTTCTTTATGTGCTGAGACAGGTCTCTCATTGGGCAATTTGGAAGATATGCTACGATACATGGTTCAGTCACCATCTCTTCCAACTGTTTGTCAGAGAAGTGTGCTGTGCCTAATTGCCAGTCTAACACCAATCTTATCAGAGTTGCCCAATTATAATATTGAATATGTAGTAAACCTAGGCCTCCATTCAAGAAGGAGGAGTGTCATTTATTGGCCGAAATTCTAGATTTCTTCCCTTTCCATATGAAATGTCTCAAAGCTCTATCTAGTTTCCTAGTGTCTCCCTTAGTCATCAGGAAAGGCAGCATAAGTAAGGGATATAATATCTTGGGTAGTAAAGACATTTTAAATAGATTTACATGCCCAGTGAGGCTCAAAGGGAGATTTTTCCAGCTAGCCAATCGAGAGCATACTAAGCCACACTGGTCTGTGATATTAAGTTCATATAGTTTATTTGGGTTCTTATGTGGTTTTATGCCTACTACTTCTACAAAAGGGTAAGATGTGGGGTCCGAGGCTCGCCTATGCAACCACAATATCTCTGATTTAGTGTTATTTATTTGTAGCCTAAGAACTTCCCAAACAATTCTAAAGTCTCCAATATAACAGGGATACATTTTTGGGGGGAATCCAGAAACAACAGCATGTCAGCTGCGTATAGTGCCAATTGGAGCACCTTATTCCCAAGTGTCACTCCCGGGAAGAGCTGCCATAATTTCACTGCTAGGGGCTCCAAGGACAGATCAAATATCAGGGGGGACAAAGGAAACACCTGTCTAGTGCCTCTCTCCAGGATAAAGCCAGATGAAAAGCATCCGTTAACTAAGATGTGGGCATCAGGAGCTGAGTAAAGTTTTTGCAGCACCCGTAGATAGGGGCCCTGAAAGTTAAAACGACCTAAGGCTTCGAAAAGATAGGGCAATTTGACACGGTCAAAGGCTTTTTCTGCATCTAAAGAGAGAAGAAATGCCTCTGAGGTGTCCCCCTCTGAATGAACATGACCTCTCTCCCAATAGTAATTGATAACATGAAGCACTCATCTCAGGTTAGTTACTGAGGTACGTTTATACATAAAGCCTGTTTGGTCGGGGTTGAGTAGAGTGGGTAAAATAGTTTTTAAGCGGTTTGCAAGAATTTTAGTAAATATCTTGTAGTCCGTGTTTAGGAGCGAGATGGGGCGAGAAGACCCTGGTTCTAAGGGATCTTTACCAGGTTTCGGGATTAAAGTTATATGGACAGAGGAAAAGGTCTTACAATGACAGTCTTCCTCCTGGAGAAGGCCATTATATTACTTGTTGAGAATAGGGGACACCTGGGGCAGGAGCATCCAATACAACTCTATTGGAAGTCCATCTGGACCTGCTACCTTGCCTAAAGAAAGCGATTTGATTGTGATTTGTATCTCCTCCAATGATATAGGGGTGTTAAGAGAATCTAGCTGTTCATTGGTTAAGTTTGGAAGTGACAACTAGCCAAAATTGCTCCAACGTCTCTGCTGAAGCTTCAGGCTGCTTAGCGTACAGTTGTTTGTAATATAATGCAAAACACTCTGTTACCTCCATCGGAGATTTGTATGTATTGCCTTGGTATTGTATAGCCACTACTTCCCAACTAGTCTCTTTTTTATTTACCAACGTGGCCAGTAGCCTACCCGATCTATTCCCATACCTATGGAACCTACTTGCCGATTTCAAAAGTTCAGATGCAGCTCTTTGCTTTAAGAAAGCTTTTAATTCCTCCTTGGCCAGCAAGAAAGTATCATACACCTCCCTAAATTTAACTGCATTATATGTTTGGTAAGAGTGTTCCAGAGTTTTCTACAATTCACTATGTCTTTGCTGCGCTCTACGTTTTATATTTGCTACATAGGAAATAATGTGTCCCATGAGAACCGCTATGGCAGTATCCCAAAATAACTGTGGTCTATTAAGATGTTGTTGGTTCTCTGTATAATAATCATTCCAGCAATGGATGAGATGCTTTTGGAAGGCCTCTGAGTTTACTAAATATGATGGGAATCTGAGTGTGTTTCTGTTTGGCCTGGCTTTATTGAGTTTCAATGTCAGTCCCACCGGGGCATGGTCTGAGAGTAAAATAGTATGTATTTTTTTCCTGACTGACCCTGGGGATCAGAAAATCCGACACCCAGAACATATCAATTCTAGACAGAGAGCCTGCCATTTTAGACATACATCTGTAGGATGCCTCCTTCTCCAAATGTTGCACACCGCCAGGTCCAATTGCAGTTTATAAAAGACTTTTGTTTCAATTTTACCTTTATATCTCAGAAATCTAGCATTGACACTTGCGGGGTCCAGCAAGGACCTATCCAGCTGCGGATCTGGAGTAAGATTAAAGTACCCGCCAAGTATAAATGGGGAGTTAGTGTCTGAATTAGCTTGTCCCAAAAGGCAAATACTTTTGAATTGGGTGCATATATATTGCAAAGAATATACATGACATTCTGAAGTTTAATTTTCAGTATGAGAAATCTACCCTCTGCATCCTTGTATGTGTGAAGGATCTCAACTGGAAGGCATTTACCGAACACTAAACTTCTACTTGAGTTAGTTTATGAGAGAAAGGAGACCGACCCCACCCATGTTTGTTGCAATTTTTCATGCTTCGCATCCGTTAAATGGGTTTCTTGAAGAAACGCAATGTCAGAATCCAATTTTTTCAAATGGGATAGGGTCGATCTCCTCTTCACTGGGCAATTGATACCCCACACATTCCAGGAAGTTAATTTAAGTGTCATTTACATCAGCAGTGGGGGAAGATAGAGGAGAGAGAAAGAAAACAAAAAAACAAAACAAAACAACAACCCCCCCCCATAGATGGATCAAAGAACAATCTAGCGTGTGTAAAACAAAGCTAAAAATACATGTTCCTCAAATCTCAAGTCTGGATTATACAGAAGAGTTATAAAGGAAGTGGGATGCCAACTGTGTAAAAAAGGGGCTCTATTGATAAACGCTGTTATACAGAAAAGAATGTGAAAATCTATAGCCCAAAGAGGCTGCCCCTCATCCTCTAGTCTGGCACTATTCATCTGAAGATAAGCATCAGGAATAACTAGCCTATGCAGCCCTGAATCAGTTATTTGTTGTGTGGAAGGACATTTGTTGATACAGTGCAATGATAAAACTTTGATACTCATATAAAGTGACAGCGTACAGACAGGCAAACATTGGTGTAAAATACATTCAGCCAACCTTAACATAAACATGGCTATTACAATCCTAGCATTTATAAGCAATGTCTCATGAGCAAGCCCTGTCAGAAAAATCAACCACAAGCAGATAGGATAATAATCAACTGAGGTAAGGGGGGTAAGCCCCTTAACAAGGAGCTCATAGCTGTCTGGGTGCAATGGGAGTCCATTGATAATCCTGAAGTCTAGGGTGGAACAAGATAGGTGTTGCTTATTCTTCCAGGCAATAATGTTAGTCATTATCCAGCTATCCTCAGCTAAGTTACCTTTCTCTAGATATCTGAACCCTAGTCAGGAAAGTGGTGATAGCAGCAAAATAGCAAAAACAAATATTAAACAAAATTAACGTTAAACTAATTGACAGTAATAGACGCACCATTATTGGGCCTGTTCTCAAAGCTATCATGCATAAAACAAAGTTACAAAAGGCATGTTCCTCAAATCTCAATTCTGGATTATAAAAAAAAAAATGCTCTGTTGAAATGCCCTGTTTTACAGGTAAGAATGTAAAAAGCTATAACCAAGGGAGGCTCCCCCTCATCCTCTAGTCTAGTCCTATCCATATGTAGATAAATAATCGGGAACGTTTAGCCTATACAGCCCTGAATTAGTTATTTGTTGCGAGGCGGGGCATTTGGTGGTACAGTGCAGTGATAAAACCTTGATACTTATACAAAATTACAGTTTATTGATAGACAAACATTGGTGCAAAATACATTCAGCAAACATTGACCTAAACATGTCTATTACAATCATAACATTTATAAGGAACGTCCCATGAACAAGCCGTGTCTGAAAAATCAGCCACAGGCAGGTAGGGTAATAATAAACTGAGGTAAAGGGAGTAAGCCCCTTAACAAGGAGCTCATAGCTGTCTGGGTGACATGGGAGCCTATGAGTAATCCTGAGAACTAGGGTGGAACAAGATGGGTGTTGCTTACTCATCCCTGTGATAAGGTTACTCAATGTCCATTTATCATCAGCTAGGTTAGCGTTCCTTAGGTATATTACCCCTAGTCGGGAAAATGATGACAGCAACAAAGTAGCTAAACAAATATTAAACAAAATAAACTTTAAACTAATTAACAATAATTGACGCAACATTATTGGGTCTGCTCTCACACATTGCCCCGGGGTGCCCAATGGGAAACATATTTGGGACACCCCGTCTGAGTCACCTGTGTCTCAGTGAAACCCATACAAACCATGCAGGTAGAACCCCTGTAAAGACCTGTCAAAGTAAAAAAACATAGCCATAAACAGCAACAATCATTGTATAGTTACATGCTGGTCCATGTTCAAGGCCCTCAGCCGGCCTCCTGCTGTCTTCTTTCCGTTTCCAGGTAGCTCTCCACTGCTTGGGGAGAGTGGAAGAATTTAGGGCCAGAGGGAGTCTGTAAGTGAAGTTTGGCTGGGAATAACAAAGCCACTTGTCGGCCCTGCTCATACAGGGAGTGCAGAATTATTAGGCAAGTTGTATTTTTGAGGATTAATTTTATTATTGAACAACAACCATGTTCTCAATGAACCAAAAAAACTAATTAATATCAAAGCTGAATAGTTTTGGAAGTAGTTTTTAGTTTGTTTTTAGTTATAGCTATTTTAGGGGGATATCTGTGTGTGCAGGTGACTATTACTGTGCATAATTATTAGGCAACTTAACAAAAAACAAATATATACCCATTTCAATTATTTATTTTTACCAGTGAAACCAATAAAACATCTCAACATTCACAAATATACATTTCTGACATTCAAAAACAAAACAAAAACAAATCAGTGACCAATATAGCCACCTTTCTTTGCAAGGACACTCAAAAGCCTGCCATCCATGGATTCTGTCAGTGTTTTGATCTGTTCAACATTGCGTGCAGCAGCAACCACAGCCTCCCAGACACTGTTCAGAGAGGTGTACTGTTTTCCCTCCTTGTAAATCTCACATTTGATGATGGACCACAGGTTCTCAATGGGGTTCAGATCAGGTGAACAAGGAGGCCATGTCATTAGATTTTCTTCATTTATACCCTTTCTTGCCAGCCACGCTGTGGAGTACTTGGACGCGTGTGATGGAGCATTGTCATGCATGAAAATCATGTTTTTCTTGAAGGATGCAGACTTCTTCCTGTACCACTGCTTGAAAAAGGTGTCTTCCAGAAACTGGCAGTAGGACTGGGAGTTGAGCTTGACTCCATCCTCAACCCGAAAAGGCCCCACAAGCTCATCTTTGATGATACCAGCCCAAACCAGTACTCCACCTCCACCTTGCTGGCGTCTGAGTTGGACTGGAGCTCTCTGCTCTTTACCAATCCAGCCACGGGCCCATCCATCTGGCCCATTAAGACTCACTCTCATTTCATCAGTCCATAAAACCTTAGAAAAATCAGTCTTGAGATATTTCTTGGCCCAGTCTTGACGTTCAGCTTGTGTGTCTTGTTCAGTGGTGGTCGTCTTTCAGCCTTTCTTACCTTGGCCATGTCTCTGAGTATTGCACACCTTGTGCTTTTGGGCACTCCAGTGATGTTGCAGCTCTGAAATATGGCCAAACTGGTGGCAAGTGGCATCTTGGCAGCTGCACGCTTGACTTTTCTCAGTTCATGGGCAGTTATTTTGCGCCTTGGTTTTTCCACACGCTTCTTGCGACCCTGTTGACTATTTTGAATGAAACACTTGATTGTTCGTTGATCACGCTTCAGAAGCTTTGCAATTTTAAGAGTGCTGCATCCCTCTGCAAGATATCTCACTATTTTTGACTTTTCTGAGCCTGTCAAGTCCTTCTTTTGACCCATTTTGCCAAAGGAAAGGAAGTTGCCTAATAATTATGCACACCTGATATAGGGTGTTGATGTCATTAGACCACACCCCTTCTCATTACAGAGATGCACATCACCTAATATGCTTAATTGGTAGTAGGCTTTCGAGCCTATACAGCTTGGAGTAAGACAACATGCATAAAGAGGATGATGTGGTCAAAATACTCATTTGCCTAATAATTCTGCACTCCCTGTATAAGCGTGAACAGATTGGGGAAAAGTCCTTGCGCTGTCTGGTGACTTCCGAAGAGAAGTCCTAGAATAACAAAAGTCGATTGCCCTCATATAATACTTCCTTCTGTAGTCGATAGACCCTTAGAATTTTCAGTTTCTACTAGAAATTAAGACACTTGAAGATCACCTGCCTCAGTTTCATTTTTCTGTTTTCCAGGTTACGTTCAGGGCCGACTCTATGTGCCCTTTCTACATCCAGGGGCAGGATATCTTGGGGTATACACAGAAGCTTCGGAAAGATTAAGGCCGTGAAGGCTAGGAGATCTTTGCCCTTTAACTTTTTCAGACAGTCCCACTATCCGCAAGTTGTTGCAGCGACTGCAGTTTTCTAAATCATCTACCCGCTCTTGTAAGATCTTATTATGGCGAAGAATTTGTTGGATTGAATTACTTGATGCAGTCTGTCTGTCCTCTATCTTCAATATAGGGCCCTCTGCATCAGAAAGGCGGGAGGAGTAATTCCTGACCTCGCTAGTCAAACTGTCAAGGCCTGCTTGTAAAGTTTCTATTTTAGGCAGGAAGAAGGATTTTAGTTCTTTCATAAGTTGGGTTTGATCTCCATTTTGTTTAGTGGATTCCTCAGGGCATGGTTCAATCCCTGCTTGGGTATCTATTTGATGTCTGGGTTTCCTATCAGTGTTCCTATTTTTTTTACTCATGTTGTCTCTCTGTGGGGGTGTCAGTTTGTGGAAATACTTGTCCATTTTCATTAGTGGGGTCAGCAATAGTGTAGGCTGAGCTGACAAGTAAGAGAGAAAGGAAACTGCAGGATCTCAGCAGTAAAGTGCCCAGTAATATGCCTGATTTATGTGACCAGGATAGTGTCCCACTTATTTTGTACAATAGACTGTCAGCCTCCCTCCCAAAGCAGCTGTATTCTGAGCCCAGTCTGGTGCAGCCAAATAGACCAATGCTCGCACCTTATATATGAGTGTAGAAGGTTGTGCAAGGTCCCGTTGCACTGTACTTACTGCGGGCTGCAATTCAGGCCCGATGGTGCTCCCGCAGCAGTTCTTCAGACAGCAACTTTCCAGTTTATTTCTGTTATCAAATGTGTTTTATTTGTTGAAGGAGCAGTAATGCACTACTGGTTTCTAACTGAACACATGGGTGAGCCGATGACAATTGGTATATATATATATATATATTTATATATATATATATATATATATATATGCAGCCACCAATCAGCAGCTAGAACCTAGGTTCTTGCTGCTCCTGAGTGTACCTAGATAAACCTTTCAGCAAAGGATAACAAGAGAGGGAAGGAAATTAAATAATAGAAGTAAATTAGAATGCTATTTATAATTGTATGTTCTAAATCATGAATGTCTAATTATGAATTTACTGTCCCTTTAAGGTCCTCTCTCTTGCTGGATGAAACCTTTAATTCCAAATGTGATCATGTTTCCTTGGCCACCGGGTCCTTAATGCACAAGTGTCTCACTTGCCTTTGGTGGTCTCAGTATCTATGTTTGAAAACTATGGTAGCCTTAGGACAAATGAGTTTCAGTTCACAATTGCATGCGTAAAAGCTATAGCTGCTTCAAAAGTGTTTTTAGGTATGCCCTTTGCACCAGCATTTTAAACACAGCACTTGCTCAGAGAGTCTAATGTGCTTGTACCATCTGGTAATGACTCAGTTTGTTAATTGCTGACTTGATACAACCTCTGGTGCTCTGAGCAGCTGCAGTATTTAACATGTTGGTGCACTGAGAATATCTAGCTGTTTCACATGCATGAGAAAAATGTTAAAACTGAAACAGTGATAACTTTTACTAGAAGCATTTTGGCCAATACATGTAATTCATTTATGTGCATTTAAATTTTGACTAGAAAGTCCCTTTTTAAAGTAAGCACTACCTGCATCTTGATGTTTCTAAACCAGAAACATTCATTATCACACCCAATGGGTCAAGTAAGAAAAATATGTTTCCCTTTTAATGAACACATTAAAGAAATACTTCAGTATAACACAAATAACAAAAATATGTGCTTAAGTAATATATGGCAATATGATGATGTGCAGTCCCTGTATATAACAACCAAATATAGCTCAATATTAGACATGTGCATGGCAAAAAAAATTCAATTTGGTTCGGATCGATTCAGATTTTTTTTTAATTTCGGTTCGGATCGATTCGAATTCGGAAAAATTTGGTTCGGTTCGGAATTTTGGTAAGTGTTAGTTGGGATATGCTGTGTATTAGACTAGTATTATGTACGGTATATTAGGTGTAACCCATAGCAGAGTGATATAACCTAATATGCTGTACAATACTAGTGTAATCCATGGCCATCCGAATCTACTGAATAAATCTGAACTAATTTGAATTTATTCGTTAGATTCGGCACTATTTTAATTCGGAAATTCGAATCGATCCGAATCCCGAATTTTACGAATTCGGCCGAATTTCCGAATCGATCCGAACCGAATCGCACATGTCTACTCAATATCTACTTTGGTATCGGGGCAAGATGAAAGGCACCAACATCCATATTATGATCCTTTGTTTAAACAGATTATCGTAGTATATTCTGTATAATTCTGTTATCTAAAAATCTAACTTTTATTAACAGGAAATGTGAGGAAGAGATATTTTATATCATCTGAAGTTCAGGTGTTACATTTTAGTGATCTTTTAATAACTGCTTTATTGTCACATAAGCTAATCTATATGACAAATTCATGTATAACCAGCAATAATAGTTATTTATATTGTACTGTACATTTACTCTGATGACTAGACGATGGCATTGTTAGAGGTCAGTTTCTTTCCTGTGAGATCACTTTCAAAGGTTGACTGTAATTACAGATCAGACCTGTTTATTTTAATCCCCTTGAAATATATTCTCTGTGACTTACTTGTGTTTGCATTCTTTACAAGCAGATAAGTCTAGAAATTACTCCTGCAGATATTTTGACCTTCATAAATGCTACTAATGACATGAACTTGCTGGAGAAACAACTACAGAATTGCCATTGCTGACTAGAATGCACTGTACTGTATAACTAAAGCAACATATACAATTAGAAGTTGTATGGCCAATATATTTATATTTTTAATCTTTAATTGTTTTATATTTACAAGAAGCACATGATGGAAGTTGGTCTTCTATGTCGTCCATTTTTTAAATAACTATGCTTATCTTAGTTGATTTTTTCCACAGAAATTGACTGGTGTATTCTTTTATGGAGGAAAATATACCTATATAAATATTAAATACCATATCTCTATGGCGATCACAAAGGATAAAACACTGGAAGCATCCCTCCCTTCCTTTTTAATGCATTTGCTGAATCGCCTGCTGACAACTTTGTCTGCATTTTCTCTACAAATGTGAGGTAAATGGCAGCTCCTCTCTGATTTCTGACATGATATGAAACACACAAGGGAATTTACAAGTAGAAACTGCTAATGGCAACTTATGTGTGAGCATGTATTCTACTTGGGTTTAATGTCACTCCAGAGGCAAAAGCAATCTTCACAATGCCTAACAACCAAGAGAAAAGTACCTTCTTGTCAGATCAATAAAGAATATTTGCCTTTTGTGCATTTTTACAGGCATGTTTCCCCTCCCACAATTCCCAAATGCAAAACAATATTTTATGAGGGTTTTTTTTATCATGGTTTATAGATTTCATATTAAATAGTTTTCTATATAAAAAATGTTTTCCTAATTAAAATGTTTAGTTTTTAATTGAAAGGACAATACAATAAGTAAATTCAATAAAATAAACAAAGAGATTAATTAAAAATGTATTTTACTATCATAGAACCTTTTTTTAAATGGCTTATTTTAGAATTATGTGTACTACAGTATAATTGCACATTTTCTGCATGTTTAAAAAAAAAATTAAAGGGACATTGAACCCAAATTTTTCTTACATGATTCAAATAGAGCATGCAATTTTAAGCAACTTTCTAATTTACTCCTATTATCAATTTTTCTTCATTCTCTTGCTATCTTTATTTGAAAAAGAAGTCATCTAAGCTTTTTTTTTTCGTTCAGCACCATGGACAACACTTTTTTATTGGTGGATCAATTTATCCACCAATCAGCAAGAACAACCCAGGTTGTTCACCAAAAATGGGCCGGCATCTAAACTTTCCTTCTTGCATTTCAAATAAAGATACCAAGAGAATGAAGACAATTTGATAATAGGATTAAATTAGAAAGTTGCTTAAAATTTCATGCTCTATCTGAATCACAAAAGAAAAAATTTGGGTTCAGCATCCCTTTAAGTTTATTATACTTAAATGTTTTATTTTGCTGAAAAATTAAGGAACAATGAAATTATGATCATTTTTAGATTTTATTTTCTGAAGGAAAGATTTAAAAAAACAAAGCAAATTTGATGATAAATGTAAAGTTGTTTAAAAAGTGAGAAAGTTATTTAAAATTGCATGCCCTATCTAAATCATGAAAGTTTAATTATGACTTGACTGTCCCATTAAAATAATTATTTAAAATATTTTTTTTTTTTTTTTAAGATTTATAAATTAACCCCTTAACGACCGAGGACGTGCAGGGTACGTCCTCAGAAAAAAGGCAGTTAATGCCTGAGAACGTACCCTGCACGTCCTCGGTTTGGAAAGCAGCTGGAAGCGATCCTGATCACTTCCAGCTGCTTTCCGGTTATTGCAGGATGCCTCGATATCGAGGCATCCTGCAATAACAATTTTTGCCCCTCCGGTGCAGAGAGAGCCACTCTGTGGCCCTCTCTGCACCGGACATCGATGGCCGCATTCGTTGGTGGGTGGGAGCGTAAATGGGAGGTGGGTGGGCGGCCATCGATGGCTTCTTAGTCAGAGAGGGGGGCGGGATCGGGGGCGGGATCGCGCGTGCACAGGGGGCGGCGGGAGGGCGCGTGCACGGGGAGAGAGCGGGTGGGAACCGCTTACACTACAGAAACTTGTACATATTTTTGTACAAAATAATAAAAATAAAACGTAATGGAAGGGATCTGGGAGGGGGTGGGGGATTGATCTGGGGGGGGGGAGCTACACTACAGAAAAAACTGAAATAAATGAAAAAAAACCACTTTTATATGCAAACTGGGTACTGGCAGACAGCTGCCAGTACCCAAGATGGCCCCCAATAAGGCAGTGGGGGGGGTAGAGAGCTGTTTTGGGGGGGATCAGAGAGGTTGGGGGCTAAGGGGGGATCCTACATAGCAGCATATGTAAATATGCTTAAAAAAAAAAGTAAAAAAAAACAACCTTTTATTTTAGTACTGGCAGACTTTCTGCCAGTACTTAAGATGGCGGGGACAATTGTGGGGTGGGGGAGGGAAGAGAGCTCTATGGGAGGGATCAGGGGGTCTGATGTGTCAGGTGGGAAGCTGATCTCTACACTAAAGCTAAAATTAACCCTGCAAGCTCCCTACAAGCTACCTAATTAACCCCTTCACTGCTGGGCATAATTCACGTTTTGTGCGCAGTGGCATTTAGCGGCCTTTTAATTACCAAAAAGCAACACCAAAGCCATATATGTCTGCTATTTCTGAACAAAGGGGATCCCAGAGAATCATTTACAACCATTTGTACCATAATTGCACAAGTTGTTTCTAAATAATTTCAGTGAGAAACCTAAAGTTTGTGAAAAAGTTGACTATTTTTTTTAATTTAATCGTATTTGGCGGTGAAATGGTGGCCTGAAATATACCAAAATGGGCCTAGATCAATACTTGGGGTTGTCTACTACACTACACTAAAGCTAAAATTAACCCTACAAGCTCCCTACAAGTTCCCTAATTAACCCCTGCACTGCTGAGCATAATACACTTGTGGTGTGCAGCAGCATTTAGCGGACTTCTAATTACTTAAAAACAACGCCAAAGCGATATATGTCTGCTATTTCTGAACAAAGGGGATCCCAGAGAAGCATTTACAACCATTTGTGCCATAATTGCACAAAATGTTTGTTAATGATTTCAGTGAGAAACCTAAAATTTGGAAAAATTTTACTTTTTTTTTTTATTTGATCGCATTTGGCGGTGAAATGGTGGCATGAAATATACCAAAATGGGCCTAGATCAATACTTTGGGATGTCTTCTAAAAAAATATATATACATGTCAAGGGATATTCAGGGATTCCTGAAAGATATCAGTGTTCCAATGTAACTAGCGCTAATTTTGAAAAAAAGTGGTTTGGAAATAGCAAAGTGCTACTTATATTTATGGCCCTATAACTTGCAAAAAAAGCAAAGAACATGTAAACATTGGGTATTTATAAACTCTGGACAAAATTTAGAAACTATTTAGCATGGGTGTTTTTTGGTGGTTGTAGATGTGTAACAGATTTTGGGGGTCAAAGTTAGAAAAAGTGTGTTTTTTTCCATTTTTTCCTCATATTTTATAATTTTTTTTATAGTAAATTATAAGATATGATGAAAATAATGGTATCTTTAGAAAGTCCATTTAATGGCGAGAAAAACGGTATATAATATGTGTGGGTACAGTAAATGAGTAAGAGGGAAATTACAGCTAAACACAAAGACCGCAAAAATGTAAAAATAGCCTTGGTCCCAAACGGACAGAAAATGGAAAAGTGCTGTGGTCATTAAGGGGTTAAATTACTGTGATAAATATTATTATTTCTGTGTAACACTGTAAGTATGGACCTTATTTATCAAGATGTCTGTGAACATACACATTGAGTGAAGCAATATCTACTGTGTACATTTAATATTGCACTGCAGTGTTTGTGGTTTTTATTTGGGAGGGGGTTAATATGTCTGCAATATTGTATCCGCAAAGAAGATGTTAAAACGTCACTGTTCCTTTATTATGTGGGGTTTTTATAGGGAAAGCACCTCGATGCATGAAATGTCCATGCAGCCACACCAGGCAACTACAAGGATTCCCAAGCTTGAGGTTGCTTAGTTTGACTGAATGTGTGTGTGGAGGTCTATGGGTGTCTGGCAACCGGGCTGAATAAATTGAAAGTCATAGGTTGCGCTCGAGCGTATACCATAACTGCACTACAGTATTTAGCATGACCTGAAGTAAAGTGTAAGGGTTAACATTTTTTGTTCGCAAAACACATTAAAAAAATGTTATAATAAAGGGGTTCTAAACCCACTTTTCCTATAGATCCTCTTAGTTGTACAGGATATCATGTACACAACACATACAAATGTAAATAAACCTGTATATATGTAAATGTGTGACCTGGTGAAGGACAATATGATAAATGAAGCTTTAATGAATTGATACCATGTATGCAAATATACCTATAAAATGTCTGCTGTGGCCATTTCAGAATGTTTTGCATATATGTAATGTAATAGATTGTTTCCAAATACTCTTAGAATACGTATGTGCAAAATGGCATTTCAAGCCAAAACTGGTACAGAAAAGGCATTGAAAAATCTCTTGAAAATGGATTATGATCACAGAGAACTTCTTGTACCCATATTAAAAATAGGGTTTTCCATAGGAAGCTTAAAATCTCATTGCTGGTTCAGGAAATAGTCAAAAATGCGATATTCCTATTGTGTTGAAACGTGGCCAGAAAAAGAGCCGAAAAGGACTCATTTAATTGTTACTGGCCCCTTCGTTTCTAGAGCATGCGCACAATGTAATAATAATAAAAAAAAAAGAAATATATATTTTAAATAAAAAAAATGCCTACAACATCTATCAGTCCCAATTTAACTCTAGGATCTCAATGTATTGTATTTAGTATGAATAGAAAAAGTAAAAATGTTTAACTTTTTGTGCATTCTCACTTTTCTAACATCATATTTAATAGCTATGATTTACTTTACCTTAATTGCCCTCATTCTGTTTTTAACCAACCTGAGTTTCTAATTGTGTTCACTTACATATGCTTAAACAAACACATTATAAACAGCTGGAAAATATCAATTCTACAGCTAATTCATTTTTTCATTGCTACATCTATAAATTCAAGAACAAGCATAGTTGCATTTTGAATGCTTCATTATGCAGCACAAGAATCAATATCTATTTATCTAGTGTCAGATCAAAGTATAGCTGTCCCAGCTGATGATTCCTCTATTATTCCTTAATGCAGCATACTTCATGCATTGATCACATCATTATTATTGTATAACAAGCAACATAAAACTATATACATTTAAATAGCCATGCACAATTATTTGCGCCAGCCATGTTAGTCTCTCTATGCAAAACATCTGAAGTATGCAGTGGTTCATATAATCTCAAACTAGCTTATTAGAAAAGGGGATGTTATTTTTAAAGGGGTTTTGGCCAATTTAATTGTTTAATATTATGAAGGATAACAGCATCACAAAAACTCATTGAAAACATTACAAAACAAACAAATTAAAATTGATAAAAAAAGAATCTATACCTTCAATAAAGCAGTCTACTCAAACATATGCAAACAATTAAACTTTTAAAAAAAGCTACATTAAAATAAAAGAAAGACTGGTCAGGTTTTAAATATCTAGATACACTTCTCCATAAATTGTGTAAGTGGGCCCATCTCTGCAACGCTCTAAAGCAGCACAACAGAGGATCCTGAAGCCCAGGCTTGTATATATATATATATATATATATATATATATATATGACAATTTTACTGCAGTGTCTGTATCTACCTCAAGGGTCTATCGCCAGCCTTATAATGTGGTTCTCATAATACAGCCATTCATATATACAGTACATATATATATATATA
Organism: Bombina bombina; assembly: GCF_027579735.1. Taxonomy (NCBI): domain Eukaryota; kingdom Metazoa; phylum Chordata; class Amphibia; order Anura; family Bombinatoridae; genus Bombina; species Bombina bombina. The sequence goes on along the minus strand of NC_069499.1, from coordinate 115,675,326 downwards.
TATATATATATATATATATATATATATATATATATATATATATATAATAATAATCTGTGCTCTAACAATGAATCAATAAAAGCTAAAGGTAAAAGTTGTAGACTATGTGCCTGTGTACACCGGCAACTTTAATTTGTTCTTTCTACCTATATGGAGTCTGCTTAAATGCAAATTTAAGCTGTTAAGTCATTAATAAGATCTACTGAATGTTATTCCTTTATTAGTGTAATTATTTATTAAAGGAACGTGAGGCAACCCAGTTGAGATCTTTTAGATCTATTTATATTTGGTGTTATTGGATGTGAAACTTAAGTGTTGAAGGGAACAAGCTAAAATGAGGCTGAATGGGACATCCCCAGGACGCTTGTAGGTAGGAGGTCACCACTGAGCGCCTACGGTTGTTTAAATAGTGAGAAATCTCGTAGCACCCTTTATTCTTTGCCTACTACCAATTCATATGTACTTGGTTCCTGAAGTTTAAGTTAACCCTCTTTTGATGATATGTAGGAATTGTAAAAACTTCTTTTCTTCCATAGAAGAATGTTAATGGTTTTCAATAAAGTTTGATTTTACCCTCTTACACACTCCACACTTTTCCTTATTTGTTTGCATGGGAAAAACTTCACAGACCATATTTAAATAAAGAATCCTCTGTAAATAATTATTTCTAGCCTCTAGAACTCCTGACTACAGATGGCAAACCTTGCGATATCAGTGCAATCACTTCTAACACCCAGACAGACCTGCCTGAACAACTAGAGGAAATAGCTGAAAAAAGCAGATATATGTGGTCTCCCCGCAAAGGACTTTATTGCTGAAATAATGCAAACTATTAAACAATGTATCAAGGAAAAAATAACCAGACTTCAGACTGATCTAAATTAACTTGATTTCAGGGTTGAAACCCTGGAAGTTGAAAGGTAGATCATGCTTGAGGAACTGGAACTTTCTTGTCAAAAGACTCAATAAACAGGGCCAAGCAATTGAAGATCTATATGACAAAATATATAATCTCGAAAACAGAAATCACTGAAACAATCTCAGGATCAGGGGGATCCCTGAATCTGTTTCACCTAATGAACTTCTCCTATACCTGTTAGAAATCTTTAAAACATTTGCCATTGAGGAATCTCATCTGCTGGACAGCCTTTAATTTGAAAGAGTGTATTGGGCACTACGCTTTATACCTCTGACAATTATCCTTTTTGGTAAACAGCAATAGATCTCAATTCAAGGACACAATATGCAATGTTTTTCTGATCCTTCCTCATGGACATTACAAAAAAAAAGGAGTTTTAATACCTCAACAGGGCTATTATAAAAAAGGAAATACCTAACAGATGGCAATTTCCAACAAGTATCTCAGTATCTTAGTGATGCAAGCTGGGACATGATTGATCAGTAAAAATCCCTTGGAAATAGCTGCCTTTTGCAAGAAGATGGACATTTTACCCACCCCCTTTTGAGATGTTTGTATTTGCAAAATCATTATATTTTCCAAAACTACAATTACCTCCCATGATAGGACTTCAAAGTCAAATTGTTAGAGACATCTCAATAGATGAATAATGACTGCTTCTTTTACCCAGCAGACTCTCTACACTGAGATGCTACTATATTGTAGTGACTGATGGGCGGTTGGGAGGTGGCGGCGCCGTTTCCTGACTCTACTCCTTCTAGGATGTGGTAGAAGGCTGATATACTTCTAGTGCAAGAGACCCATTTTAAGAATGCCAACACACCACTCCTATCCTAATATTACTATTTGCAACATTACATTAGTTCAAATACCAGAAAAATAACCTATTAACCCCTAACCACCACAACCCCCATTGCAAAATACCCCCTAATTGCCACAACACTGTATATAAAATTACCCCCTAACCTCCTAACAGGTAAACCCCCCAATGCCCTAACCTAACACCCCCTAAGTTACAAAACATAAAAAAACTACCATTACAAAAAATAAGAAAGCTAGCATTACAAAAACAAACAAAAAAAATCCCAACAAGTAACACCTATGATAAAACTAAGGTCCCCTTAAAAAAAAACACCCCAAAATAATAAACCCTAAACTAACACTAAAACTCTATAAATTGCCCTGAAAAGGGCATTTGTCGGACAGTGTCCTAGTTGAAGAGATTAGCTCTTTTGCATAAACAAACCATTGGCTAGTTTACAAGTTGTGCGTTAGCCTTAAAAAGCAGCGTTGAGAGGTCCCAACGCTGCATTTTCCCTAATGCTGGTATTACGAGTCTTGCAGGTACAGGTGTACCGCTCTCTTTTTTGGTCAGACTCGAAAATACAGAAAATCCACTTACGTCAATTGCGTATCCTATATTTTCAATGGGACTTGCATAACGCCGGTATTACGAGTCTTCCAGAAAGTGAACAGTACAGCCTCTCCTGTCAAGACTGATACCGCATTTAAAAGTCAGTAGTTAAGAGTTTTATGGGCTAACGTCATAGTATAAAACTCTTAACTAAAGTGCTAAAAAGTACACTAAAACCCATAAACTAACTATTAACTCCTAAACCGAGGCCCCCCACATTGCAAACACTAAAATAATTTTTTTAACACCTAATCTGCCGAACCAGACATCACCGCCACTATAATAAATATATTAACCCCTAAACCGCCGCCCTCCAGCATCGCAAACACTAGATACATTTTATTAACCCCTAATCTGCCGTCCCTAACATCACCAACACCTACCTACATTTATTAACCCTTAATCTGCCTCCCACAACGTCGCTGCAACTATATTAAAAGTATTAACCCCTAAATCTAAGTCTAACCCTAACCCCCCTAACTTAAATATAATTTAAATAAATCTAAATAAAATTACTACAATTAACTAAATAATTCTTATTTAAAACTAAATACTTACCGATAAAATAAACTATAAGTTAGCTACAATATAACTAATACTTACATTGTAGCTAGTTTAGGGTTTATTTTTATTTTACAGGCAACTTTGTATTTATTTTAACTAGGTACAATAGTTATTAACTATTTAACCCTTTAAGGACACAGCTTTCTGTTTGCTCAATTGTTTTATGACGGAAAAACTCCGTCATATGTCCTTAAGAGGTTAATAGCTACCTAGTTAAAATAAATTCAAATTTACCTGTAAAATAAATCCTAACCTAAGTTACAATTACACCTAACACTACACTATAATTAAATTAATTACCTAAACTAAATACAATTAAATACAATTTTAAAAAATTATCTAACGTACGGAAAAAAAACACTAAATTACAGAAAATAATAAAATAATTACAAGTTTTTTAAACTAATTACACCAAATCTAATCCCCTAATAAAATAAAAAAGCATCCCCAAAATAATAAAAAGCCCTACCCTATACTAAATTACAAATAGCCCTTAAAAGGGCCTTTTGCGGGGCATTGCCCCAAAGTAATCAGCTCTTTTACCTGTAAAAAAAAACAACAACAAAAAAAAAACAGTACCCCCCAACATTAAAACCCACCACCCACACACCCAACCCTACTCTAAAACCTACCCAATACCCCCTTAATAAAACCTAACACTAACCCCTTGAAGATCACCCTACCTTGAGAAGTCTTCACCCAACCGGGCCGAAGTCCTCAATGAAGCCGGGCGAAGTGGTCCTCCACATGGGCAGAAGTCTTCATCCAAGCCGGCATCTTCTATCTTCATCTATCCGGCGCGGAGCGGCTCCATCTTCAAGACATCCGACGCGGAGCATCCTCTTCAAACAAAGTCCAACTGAAGAATGAAGGTTCCTTTAAATGACATCATCCAAGATGGCGTCCCTTGAATTCCGATTGGCTAATTGAATTCTATCAGCCAATCGGAATTAAGGTAGAAAAAATCCTATTGGCTGATGCAATCAGCCAATAGGATTGAGCTCGCATTCTATTGGCTGATCAAATCAACCAATAGGATTGAGCTGGCATTCTATTGGCTCAATCCTATTGGCTGATTGCATCAGCCAATAGGATTTTTTCTACCTTAATTCCGATTGGCTGATAATTCTATCAGCCAATCGGAATTCAAGGGACGCCATCTTGGATGACGTCATTTAAAGGAACCTTCATTCTTCAATTGGACTTCGTTTGAAGAGGATGCTCCGCGTCAGATGTCTTGAAGATCTAACCGATCTGCGCCAGATGGATGAAGATAGACAATGCCACCTGGATGAAGACTTCTGCCCGTCTGGAGGACCTCTTCTTCCCGGCTTCGATGCAGACTTCTACCCATCTGGACTACTTCTCCCGGCTTTGTTGAGGACTTTGGCCTGGTTGGGTGAAGACTTCTCAAGGTAGGGTGATCTTCAAGGGTTTAGTGTTAGGTTTTATTAAGGGAGTATTGGGTGGGTTTTAGAGTAGGGTTGGATGTGTGGGTGGTGGGTTTTAATGTTGGGGGGTGTACTTTTTTTACAGATAAAAGAGCTGATTACTTTGGAGCAATGCCCCGCAAAATGCCCTTTTAAGGGCTATTTGTAATTTAGTTTAGAGTAGGACTTTTTATTATTTTGGGTGGCTTTTTTTATTTTATTAGGGGGATTCGATTAGATCGGTGTAATTAGTTTAAAAAACTTGTAATTATTTTATTATTTTCTGTAATTTAGTGTCTGTATTTTTTCGAACTTTGGATAATTTATTTAAATTCGGCGAGATTACGAGTTTGGTGTTAACAGGGTATGTTTCTAACAAGGCTTTTTTTCTAACGCTACCTTAAGCCAACGCTGGTATTACAGGTTTTTTTAAACCTGGCTTTAGCCGCAAAAAGGTGAGCGTAGAGTATAATTTAGCTCCACATCTCACCTCAATACCAGCGTTGCTTACGGTAGCGGTAAACTGGCTAAACGTGCTCGTGCACGATTTCCCCAAAGGAAACAATGGGGCTGAGCTGGCTGGAAAAAACCTAACACCTGCAAAAAAGCAGTGTCCAGCTTCTAAAGCAGCCCCATTGTTTCCTATGGGAAAATAAAAAATATGTCTGCACCTAACACCCTAACAGGAACCCCGAGTCTAAACACCCCTAATCTTACACTTATTAACCCCTATTCTGCTGCCCCCTGCTATCGCTGACACCTACATTATATTATTAACCCCTAATCTGCCGCTCCGGACACCGCCTCCACCTACATTATCCCTATGAACCCCTAATATACTGCCATCAACATCGCCGACACCTATATTATAGTTATAAACCCCTAATATACTGCCATCAACATCGCCGACACCTATATTATAGTTATAAACCCCTAATCTGCCGCCCCCAATGTCGCCGCCACCTACCTACAATTATTAACCCCTAATCTACTGACCGGACATCGCCGCTACCTACATTATACTTATGAATCCCTAATTTTCTGCCCCTAACATCGCAGACACCTACATTATATTTATTAACCCCTAATCTGCTGCCCCCAACGTCGCCACCACCTACCTACAATTATTAACCCCTAATCTGCCGACCGGACATTGCCGCCACTTTAATAAATGTATTAACCCCTAAACCGCCACACTCCCACCTCGCAAAAACTAGTTAAATTTTATTAACCCCTAATCTGCCATCCCTAATATCACCGACACCTACTTACATTTATTAACCCCTAATCTGCCACCCCCAACGTCGCCGCTACTATATTAAATTTATTAACCCCTGAACCTAAGTCTAAACCTAACCCTAACCCCCCTTAATATAATTTAAATTAAACAAAAGTAATTTAACATAATTAAATAAATTATTCCTATTTAAAACTAAATACTTACCTATAAAATAAACCCTAAGATAGCTACAATATAACTAATAGTTACATTGTAGCTAGTTTAGGATTTATATTTATTTTACAGGAAACTTTGTATTTATTTTAGCTAGGTACAATAATTATTAAATAGTTATTAACTATTTAATAACTACCTAGCTAAAATAAGTACAAAATTACCTGTAAAATAAATCCTAAATTACAATTACACCTAACACTACACTATCATTAAATAAATTACCTAAACTACCTACAATTAATTACAAATAAATTCAATAATCTAAAGTACAAAAAACAAACAAACACTAAATTACAGAAAATAAAAAAAGAATTACAATAATTTTAAACTAATTACACCTAATCTAATCCCCCTAATAAAATAAAAAAGCCCCACAAAAAATAAAATTTCCCTACCCTATACTAAATTACAAATATCCCTTAAAAGGGCCTTTAGCGGGGCATTGCCCCAAAGTAATCAGCTCTTTTACCTGAAAAAGAAAAATACAATACCCCCCCAAACATTAAAACCCACCACCCACACACCCTACTCTAAAACCCACCCAATCCCCCCTTAAAAAACCTAACTCTAACCCCCTGAAGATCTCCCTACCTTAACCCATCTTCACCCAGCCGGGCAAAAATGGTCCTCCATGCGGCAGAAGGCTTCATCCAGGTTGCATCTTCTATCTTCATCCTTCCGGAGCGGAGCCATCTTCTATCCAGCCGACGCGGAGCCATCCTCTTCAAACGACGTCCTAACGAAGAATGAAGGTTCCTTTAAATGACATCATCCAAGATGGCGTCCCTTGAATTCCGATTGGCTGATAGGATTCTATCAGCCAATCGGAATTAAGGTAGGAAAATCCTATTGGCTGATGCAATCAGCCAATATGATTGAGGTCGCATTCTATTGGCTGATTGGAACACACCTATCCATAAAAAACCCTCCCTCGATCCAACCTCCCCATCAAACTACCACCCTATCTCATTACTCCCTCTTGCCTCAAAGCTCCTCGAAGAGCTAGTATACGCACGTCTACCCCCTTTCCTTACACTAAACTCTCTTCTTGACCCACTGCAATCTGGATTTCGTCCCCACCACTCTCCAGAGACAGCAATTGTCAAGTTTACCAATTACCTACTTACAGCAAAATCCAAAGGTCACTTCTCTCTGCTTATCCTCCGCCTATCCAGCCTTTGAAACTGTTGACCACCCTCTTCTGCTCCAAACCCTCCATTCCTTCGATTTGACTAACCGTACATTTAGTGTAGTCTTCTCCGGAGCATCCTCTGCCCCGTTACCACTTTCTGTTGGGGTACCTCAAGGCTCTGTCCTCGGTTCCCTTCTCTTTTCAATCTACACGTCATCATTAGGTTCCTTAATAAAGTCCCATGGGTTTCAATATAATTTGTATGCTGATGACACCCAAATCTACCTCTCTGCACCAGACCTACCTCCTTCCTTACTAACCAGTGTCACTAACTGTCTTTCTCATATCTCATCTTGGATGTCGTCTCACTACCTTTAAGTAAATCTCTCCAAAACTGAACTCCTTATTTTTCCCCCTTCTTCCAATGTCTCCACCCCCAAAATTTCTATAACTATTGATAATTCCATCATTACCCCTACCCCGCATGCCTGATGTCTTTGGGTCACACTTGACTCAGATCTTTCCTTCACTCCTCACATTCAGTCCTTTTCTAAAGCCTGCCGCTTCCACCTTAAAAACATCTCTAAAATTAGACATTTCCTTACACAAGATACAACTAAGATTTTAATCCACTCTCTCATCCTTTTCCGCCTCAACTACTGCAACTCTGTCCTCTCTGGTCTACCTAGTTGCCACATAGTTCCTTTACAATCCATTATGTTTGCCTCTGCCAGGCTCATCTTCCTTACTTATCGCTCATCTGCTGCACCTCTCTGCCAATACCTTGACTGGCTTCCTCTTGCCTCTAGGATTAAACACAAAATCCTTACTCTGACATACAAAGCTCTCAACTGCACTGCTCCCCCTTACATTTCAGAACTTGTCTCCAGATACTCTCCCTCCCGTCCCCTTCGATCAGCTCAGGATCTCCTCCTTTCTTGTTACTTCCTCACATTCCCGTTTACAGGACTTCTCCAGACTGGCCCCCATCTTGTGGAACTCCCTGCCTCGCTCCACAAGACTCTCCCCTAGTTTTAACAGCTTCAAGCACTCCCTAAAAACTCTACTATTCAGGGATGCATAGAACCAACAGTAGCCTTTCCTAACTCCATTGGTTTCCCCTTGAACCCCTTAGCATGTAAGCCTATGAGCCCAGCTGTTTGCAGATCGCCTTAATAAGAGTCGACTACAACAGTGAAACTCTCGGCAGGGCCCTCTACCCACTTGATCCCTTCAAAAGCTATCCTGTATACTGACTATGTTTACAGCACTGTGGAATCTGTTGGCGCTCTACAAATACCTGATAATAATAATAATTAAGGTAGTAATACTGAAATGTCGCTGCTGTTAATTCTGTGCTTTATAGTTAAATAGCTTATTTGCTGCCACCTGCTTTGAATTTTCACTTTTAGATATATCAGAAAGCTGCAGAACCTAATGGACACATTTATTTTGAAAAGAAAAGACTAATAAAATCAAGTTATTTTTAACTATAGGTATAGGGGGGCTTAGGTTAACCAAACCGGCTACTTTATTATTATACAATGCACTTGGGAAGAATTATACATTGGTGTTGTGGAACTAGCACCAAGCAATTGGTTCAATTAGAAAATTATATCACACAAACTAACAGATTAGGAGACCAGTGCTGGATAGATAAACCACACAGGAAGTTTTCTTGCTCAAAAAATCTTCTGATAAAGGAGATCCTTTCAATTTGGGATAAAATAATTAAGTTTAAATTACAAATTTCCACTATCCAATTCCCCTTAACACCATTATTAAATAATCTATTCATTCCTTTTGGATCTCCACCAACTACAATAAAATTAACGGTTCACGCTCTAATTTACTAATCCACCTCATTTTATGTGGTGATGTTTTAAGTGACTTCAGTTCTCTTAGGAATGATTTTATCTTCACATTTAATCATTGTTTATCGTATTTTCAAGTGAGAAATATTCTCACAAAACATCCGCTTAAAAAGTACTTTGGTAGATCTTTAAAGCCCTTTGAGAATCTAATCATTAACAATTCCCCTGCTCGTGGAATTCTGTAAATCTGCTATAAATGGTTAATATTAGCATGGTATCCCAATAATCCTTCTTTTTTTTTTTTTATTCTTTTTTATTAGATTTTCATAATAAAAACATCGACATAAAAAACATACATTCGTTAAACTTAATGATCAAACAATTTTTTTAGCCCAAGCTATTCAACATCAATTTATTGTTGCTATATCTCTGTTCTACATCAATGTTAATTCCATCCATACGACTCATATCAATGTTTTTTTTAAATGTACTAATATGATATCTTCTGTGAATCATATGTCATGGTGCCACTTAACAGTTGTAGGACATTCTGTTTCTATTGCTCATTCGCAGGATACTTGCCTACAGTATAAGCCTTAGAGAGACACATGTCCCCAACTATAAGTACCATAACTATGGTGATATTGCAGTTCCCAACTAGCTATATGAGCTTTTTCTGATATTACACCTGCCTCTAGGCCTTGTCTTGACATTTGTTGTTTCATGGTGTTTTGCTATACTGTTTACATATATGTATAAGTTCATATTAGTGTAGTGGTGTTTCCATCTTCAAAGTTGAAGGCTTATTTCTACCTACTATACTGCATACCTAAATATTTAATTCATATTTTTGCCCTAGTTTACCCCCTTAATATTATAGTCAACATGTGGCCTGGGCTTTAAAAAAATGCTATTCGTCTGGCCGTACTAATGTAGACTATATTTGTAATATGCTCATTTACATAGCTTAGATTCCAATTGACCGAGTGTTTGACAATTTAGCTAGGTTATAAACAAATCCATAGTTATAATATCTCTATATACTGTTTTGTGTGTAAGGAGGCTCCTTTTCGTTAGTGAGACTGTTTGTATTCTTACTGATATATATCTGTAACGCCCTACAGTTTGTACTGATTGTATTTAAAGTTACCAAGTTCTGAGTACTGCCAATTTGGGAGATTTGTACTATACCTCTCTGTGTGGAGAGGTAGTTATCTACTTACTTTATGGTCAGAAGATGTTCATGTGTGGTTTAGATATGGTTTTAGTTATTGCATAATATCGATATTCAATCCTAATATACACTATCATAATCCTATGGCCTCCTCCCCATTTTATCCCCCTTTAATTATAAAACGCCCATTTTGCCATAGCCCTCTTTCTCAGCTAAGTTATGGAGCTAATACACTATATTTTATTTGTTTACCAATAGATTATTTAACCTTCATGTTTAATATTAAAATACCCATCTATATACCCCCAATATGCTTCTACATGACTAACACTAAATAGATAGATAACACAGCTTCATAGCCCATCTGTTCTACTTCGTGGGCAAGACTAAGAGTCTCCACCGAATCTCCTAAAGTACTTTCATATATATCCGGCTCCGCCCCCCCACTCTTCCCCTCCTATATATAGCGGTGCTTACCCGCTGAATCTCCCCTTCCCCCCTTCTCTACACACGTATACACGCTCCTCTTGAAGCTCCTAAGGAGCTAGACTTCTGGCCATCAGATATCTATTACTATCTAATTCTTGGTCCATGGGGCCTAAAACTAAGTTCCTACCTGGCCAGTCATACATGATATATTATTGAAAAAGTGAGGTTTCATTAACCTTTCACCAATGTATTTTATAGATGCCGAAATGTTTCGGTTAATTTTGTTTGTATTTCGTTCTTTTGACAAAAAGGTGTATTGTGTTTTATGTATGTTTTATGCAAAAGCCTCAATAAAAAATTATTTAAAAAAAAAAACATACATTCGTCAGTCTCGTAATTGTGACAATACAGATTTCATGTGACAATCACAGATACTTAATTCTTCAAAACAAATGGCCTGCATTTTTTCCATACACATTTTCGTGTCAAAGCTAAAATAACGATTTAGCAGACAGTGATATAGAACAATCGTAATAATCTACAAAGCTGCGACTAGATTCAGTCACCTATTTTACACCAACCTTAATATTACCTTCGATATGTTTGGCTAGTCTCTATACCACCTAGATTCCCCATAATTCAAAAATCTATGCATACATTTTCCCTAAAACTATACATTAATTGGACTTCCTCAGCTTGTATAATTTATTGTCATTCAGACCTTCATTATAGCCTTATCCATGTCTTGGATGTCAAAAGCAAAAAAAGAAAAAAACTGTCTACAATCAATTCTGTGCAACACATCAGAGAAGGAGGGGGTGTGGGATATTCCTGGGGGGGGGGGGGAGGGGAAAAAAAAAAAAGTTTTATACCACAGAGTAGGAGAGGGAAGTATCCTGGCTTACTCCTAATATTTGGGCTCATTGTACTTTCCTTCTATATTATCCACTGCGCCGGTAAGACTTCTGATACCACTAGATTTAAGAACGAGATTGAGTTCTGAAACGGCTCCAGGAATTGCCTCTGCAGCTCTATGGGCCAGGAGCAAATAAAATTTTTCCATTTACTGAAATACTTTTTGAAATGTTTTTCAGATCCTGCTTTCAATTCCTGCCTTTTGACTATCATCTGAGTTTTAATTGCGTTAACAAATTATGTTAGGCTAGGAGTTTCTTTCTGTTTCCATTTTTTAAATAATAAATTTCGAGCTGCCAATATAGTTATATTTATAAGATTCCTATCTCCTGAATTCTCTGGTATTTTAAAAAAAATATTTGGATCGGCTGCATTTCTATCCTCATATTAAGATGTCTGTTTAACCAGAACTGTATCCTCGACCAGTATTGTCTAACTTTCGGGCAAGCCCATAAACAATGCAATAGGTTAGCACCATCTTCCTTACATTTGAAACAATTACCTAGCTGGGTCTGAACCCACCTGGAAATTCTCGCTGGGGTCAAATACAAATTAATTACTTTGCACTGTGACTCCCTCCAATTTATGCAGTTAGTTGCTTCGCAGGACAGTTTTATACTTGCTATGATATCTTCAGCTAGTAACATTTCAAAATATTTTATATATTTACCCCTGATTCGATTAATATGCTCTAGCCCTTTAATCCTCAGTATGTTTTGGTACCACCATGAGATTGACCGTTTGCCTGCTTGATATAACTTTAAACCTGAAACTATTTGTTCTTGTCCCCAGTCTTCTCCCACCTCCCTTGTATATTTCTCAACATAGTGACGTGTTTGCAAATATGCATAAAATTTTTTAGCTGGGAGGTTGAATTGTTCAGCTAGGCTCTCAAACAAGTCTTTCCTATCCCATTTTCCTTTAACTGTACAAAATAACGAAGTCCTTTTACGCGCCATCCCTGGAATAATCTGTTATTATTCCCTGGTGGAAAATCCACACTACCGATAATAGGTAAGAAAGGGGATACCTGGTACTCCTGCCCTGTTATCTTGCAGTATTGTTGCCAGGTAAAAACTATATTTGAAAATGTGAGCATATTGCTCATGTTGTGAGGTAATTTCTTATGTGGGCAATGCAAAATTACTTGTGGGCTAAATGGGGTAATCATCTCTGCTTCTAGTTTATAATATGTTACATAATCAGTCTTGGTCAGCCAGTCTAGCCCGAATTTGATCAGCGTGACATAATTATAATATTTAATATTAGGTATTGAAAGACCCCCATATTGTTTTGTATTACTTAACTTTTCCATAGATATTCATGGTTTCTTTTTCCCCCATAAAAAAGAGGTACATGCTCTGTTGTATATGTCTATATCTCTCCTTGTTATTAGGATAGGTAGATTTTGAAGTAAAAATAATAGCTTTGGGAAAAAAATTGTTTTAATTAGCATGCTCCTAGCTGAAATTGATAGATAATACAAGTTCCATTTATTTAAATCGGATTGCATATTCTCGAAAAATTTAGTATAGTTTAGGGAATACCATTCTCTAGGATTTCTGCTCATCTTAATCCCTAGATAATTAATAGATTGCACTAAAGATATGCTTTATGTTTGATCTGGTTTTATTAACCCATAGCAATTCAGACTTAGTAGCATTGATTTTATAGCCTGAAAATGAGCTAAACTCGACTATGGTATCCATAAATCTTGGGATACTTACCACTGTATTCTGCAGAAATAATAGGATGTCATCTGCATAAAGGGAGATCAACACAGTCTCACCTCCTATTTGGACCGGTTTCATAGTTTTTCTTATATATATTGCAAGAGGCTCTAAAGCTAGATTGAATAGTAGCGGTGATAATGGGCATCCTTGGCGTGTTCCTTTTCCTAAGATTATATACTGTGAGAGCTCTCCATTTACCAGAAGTTGTGATCTTGGTTTGTTATAGATCGCTTTGATCAGGTCAACCAGGCAGCCCGAAAAACCAAAATTTTCCAGTGTGGTTAGCAAGTGGTCCCATATAATAGAGTCAAATGCTTTTTCCGCATCTACTGTAACTAAAGATAAATCTTTATTGATGTAATCTGTTTTCTCTCTTCTACCGCTCTGGTTGACCTGATGAAAAAAATCCAGAACTGTTAGTACTCTTCGCATATTGCGAACTGAATTTCTACCTGGAATAATTCCTGCTTGATCTGGGTGTATCAATCTGCCTACTACTTTTTTAAGTCTGTCTGCTATTATTGACATGAGTATTTTGTAATCCTGATTTAACAGGGAAATTGGGTGATAAGAATATAGTTCCTCTGTGCTTTTGCCTTTCTTATGTATAAGCGTTATTACTGAATCGGAAAAATATAATTCAGTGCTTTTTTCAGGTAGTAATCATTATATAGGTTTGTTAATGTGCCCGCTACTGTTTCGGCTAATATTTTGTAAAATTCTATTGAGAGGCCATCTGGGCCTGGTGCTTTGCCTATTTTAGCTTTTTGTATTACCTTTAATACCTCTGGTACACTAATTATTGCATTAATCTGGGTTAATTCCTCCGCTGATATGCGCTGGGTTTTGATACCTTTCCAAAACATGTCTTTGGCTCCCTTATTTATCTCCCCGCTTGTATACAAATTCTGATAATATCTAAAAAAAGCTTCTCTAATTTCTGATGGTTTGGTATGTATTGTCATTATTCTTTTTGCGGAATTTAGTAATCTTTACCAAATGTTTTGCAGAGATTTCCTGGTAACCTTGATACACGGCCCTAGCTTTGAGATCTTCCACTGCCCATCTTTCTTTTAAGAAATCCTCTCTTTCTGTCTTGGAAAGTCTATATTTACCTCATGTTGCCTGATTTGGGTTCTTTAGATATTTATCATATGCATTTCTTAATTGATTGGCTAGTTGTTCCTCCCTCGCTCTCCTTTTACGAATCATTTTAACCATATATGCCTTTATTTCTCTGCGTTCCACTGCTTTACCTGCCTCCCATAGAATTTCCAATTTGTTCCTATATTCTATATTCTGTGTATAATACTCTTGCCACCTAGTTTTTAGCCAATTTACAAAATGCAAGTTTTTGCTCATATATGCAGGAAAGCGGAAGGTGTTGATCCCCCTTTCTGCTCTTGTTTCTACTTTAATCTTCAGGCTAATAATTGCGTGGTCCGAGAGGATTATATTCGCAATATGAGATTCCATCTCGTTCCTCAATATTTGTTCGTCTACCAGAAACAGATCTATGCGTGAAAATTTTTTATGGGTCTTAGACTCACAAGTATACATCGGTTCCTCAGGGTGCTGTGAGTGCCAAATATCATTAATTTTTAATGATTTAACAAAATTCCGAAAATATTTCGCTTCTCGATGGTGTGTCTGTCTACACCTGATTCTGAATCTATCTATCTCAGGATATAATGTAAGGTTCATGTCTCCTGCTACAATGAGATTTTGTCACAAATATGGTGTGAGTTTTTGTCTGATCTTTTGCCAAAAGTTCATCTCGAGCTTATTTGGACCATAAATATTGCAAAATGTCCAACTTGTTTTCCCTATCTGCATTTGAAGGATAATGTACCTACCTAGAGGGTCTAGCTCTTGCTTAATAATTCTGTATACCAATTTTTGGCTACCTCTCTCTTCCGTTTATTGCATGGCGTGGCCACTATTTCTGCTACCCAATTTGTTTTAAGCTTCTCTATCTCAGTGCTTTTTAAATGTAGCTCTTGGAGAAAAATAATATCAGGTTTATTACTTTTCAACATTTTCATAACATTTTTTCGTTTAATGGGGGAGGTTATCCCTCCCACATTCCACGATACAAGGTTCAATGTTGTATTCATTCTTGCTTTATCTATATCTCATCTGAGATTAGGAGAGAAAAAAAACAAAAAAAAACAAACAAAAGGAACCCCCTTACTCCTGACACCCCCACCCCCTCTCCTACTTCTGCACCTATCTGCTTGTTGTATTTACATGGTTTTGGGTTCTTTCCTTTCAGACTTGTTCCTTTATTTTCAGCCTTATTCAACATTTGCTTCTACTCTCAGACCTTACTTTTCTGCTCCTTCTGTCTAATCATACTTCAATATTATTATCCTGGCAGAAAGCTTTAGCTTCTTCTATTGTGTTTAGCGCTATATTCCCTTCCACACTTAGCACTGTTATTTTGGCCGGGTATTTCATGGTTGCTTTTAACCCTGCTTTTATTAGCCCCAAGCAAAATAGAGCCATTGCCCTCCTTCTGGTGGAGGTTTCTATAGAGAAATCCTGAAATAACAGTATCTTTTGTTTTTCTATAAATAATGTCTGGATTTTTCTGTAGTGCTGCATGATATTGACTTTATCTTGGAAGTTCAGATATTTGATTAATACCATCCATGGGCGCATGTTTCCTTCTGTGGTGTGTCTAATGGTGCCAATTCTGTGTGTCCTTTCTACCTGTAGTGCACCTTGTTCTATATGTATTCCCAATAATTTGGGTAGTGTACTGGCAGCAAATTCTATTAAATCTTCATGATTTCTAGTTACTGGAAGTCCCACCACCCGAATATTACTGCGGCGAGACCTGTCCTCCAGGTCTTCCACTTTAAGTTGTAATGCCTTGATTTTGTCATTATGCTTAACTACACTTGCTTCTTGTATATTTACTTTATCCTCCAGGTCTGATATCCTGGACTCTGCTACTGTAATTCTATCTGAAAATTGTCTAACGTCTTGAGATAGATCTGTTATCTCCTTTTTTACTATTTCAAACTGTGGGAGTATTAATTCTGCCAACTGGTTTATTGTCATCTGTGTTTCTGTCTCTTTACCAGGGCTCTCCGGGTGTATTTCTGAGTGTGTTTCCTGTTGTGATTTCTGTTTCTTATATCTTTATATCGGCATTGCTGGGGATCTACTTTTCACATTTGTCATATACTTCTCCATAGACTTTCTTGACAAAATTCCAGATAAGGATATACTGTTGAGAAATTCTACTATCTACAACACAACTCTGCCTTCTCTTTTTCTCTCTCCCCTCTCTCTTTTTCTCCTTCCCTTCACCCCTTTCTTCACTCTTTCTTTTTCCCCTCTACCCTTCCTATTCCAACTATATGGACCCACCTGCCTCCTGGTTTTATGTCCTTGTCTGGTCGGATTTTCGATATGTTATTTTCCTGAATAGTTTTTACTTCTATAACGTTCACAAGTACCCCTTCTCTGCTCTGATGTATTTCAGTTAAAAAGAAAAAAATCTCAATATTTACAGTGTTTTACATACATCATAACATTTCAGTTTAACCTTAATGATGTCTTAATGACCATTTTTGTATACCCGCTCTGTTATTTTATGTTCTTTTGTTTGGTTAGCTTCTACTTTACTACACTCTGCCCTCTTTTACTTTGCACAGTGTTTTACATATATGCCAGCTTTCATATACATATAGAGTTAAACTATTCAGCCTTTGTGCTTTGCCCTAAAAGGTTTGTATGGAAACTCACAGTAATTAGCTGTACACACCTTTATTCTACGCTTTCCCCTTTTTTCAAATAAATGCAGTTTTTCTGCGAACTAGTACTTCTCTTTATATTACCATGGTTTTCTGTTGCTTTAATACAGTACCTTAAAAGATAAACAAACCCCCTGTTACAATATTCTTTCAATTCTATTTTTAACTAGCTCAACTGGGTTTGTTTTAACAATATACAATTCTCTCAGAACTTATTCCTTCTATTATCCTGACAGTTATTTTCGTACCAATAGGTCCACTTAGCAAACAAAATAATACACCTTCTCACTATACAGGCTTGTAACTCATAAAGCCTTTTTTGTAACTAAGGGAGGGAAACCACAATTGAAAAGATAAAACAAGCTAATATTACACTCTACTGTATATTGCTTTACCCTGATATATTGCAATCTGAAAGTTCTCAATATTTTAATGCATACACAGTATTTTAGGTACCTGCCGACTTTCATGTGGGTATGAGCTTAGACTATTCAATATATTCAATAATATGAGCTTAGACTATTCAATATTTTGCTATACCCTAGAAGGCTTGTATGCCCTCTTACACAGGGTGAGCTGATTGATTTTAATCTGTGCGACACCTTTGAAAGATTCCTCTTAATAAACAGGACTAGTTGTTTTAAGCTCTGGTTTCTATTATAATTCTCAGAATCTTTCTAACACACTGCTTAGATTCTGAGATCTGTAATTATTTAGCACACAAGAAAAGGAAGAGGGAGAAAAGAAATCGTTAGTCAACTATACAGTCTTAACAGAAATGTTCCCTTCTAATATCTTAAAAGTTATTGTCCAGCCAGTAGGGCCACTTAACAAGCAAAATGATACACCTTCTCACTATGCAGGCTTGAGCCACATACAGCCCTCTTTTGTGAGTGAGGGAGAGAAACAGCAATTAGAAAAATAAAGCAGGCAGTCCCATATCTGTTAAATCTTCTGATGGTTCCAATAATCCAATAATCAGATACTCAGATGTTATAATGTTCTAGTCTGCTAGTTGATAGTTAAGGTGTCTCTAGCTTTGCTCCCCCTCCATCTCTTCCTTGTTTTAAGTGCTACTAGTTTTCCTTGAATCTTAGCCTTTATGTTTACTAGAGCAGGAAAAAAAATAAACCAAGGCCTGCTGTGATGAGAGAGTATATTCACATAAATCTGATTTCTGGCTTTATGTTGTTTTACTTTTCCTTTTGAGACTGTGTGTGGTGCTGGATTAAACTCTCAGTTAAAAAGGAGAGAGCTCCTTACCCTTCTTCAGTTGCTAGCACAGTTCGGATTGATGTTTAGTTATTTACACCTGGGCTCTATGAGCCTATACTTGCGATTATGTAGCTTGTCTTCAGCGCCTGGGATCACTTGACCGGCCTCCTCTCTGTCTTGCACTAAACGGGATACCTCTCGCCCAGAGCAGAAAAGAAGAAGGTGCTGTGGAATTATGAAGATGTTCGAGCCACCAGTGCCCTGCTTTGTGCCGCTCTCGCCTCACACGATCTCCGGATGGCACTCCTCCTATGCACCTCTTCGCAGATTTGTGTGCGCCTTGTTTATCTGCAGCCTCTGGTGTTTCCAGCTGTGATATGGTCAATACCACTCGACCTTTGCAGGCTCCACTGACTTCCGAGCTTAGGCTGGCTCCGGATCTCCCTCCCCACACCGGGTAATCTGTCTCCGGCTATAGAGGGTGCCGCCTTGTCGGGGTGATGATGTTTCGCTCCACGATGCAGAGCTTAGCTTGTGAGCCTGCTACTCAGATGCTCCTCCCACCGGAAGACGCTCCCCAATAATCCTTCTTATGTAACTAAATGGAAAGAGATTTGAACACATCCATTCAAGATAAGACTTGGATTAGGATATTCTGGGCATTGCATAAATTCTCAATCTCTGCAAATGTGGTGGAAACTAATATTACATTTATCACAAGGTCGTATCTTACTCTACAGAGACTGTGCCATATCATTCTGGTGTGCTGGAATAGGTGCTGGTGACGAGGTTGTGGCGAGGAGGGCTCTCTCCTTCAAATCTGGTGGGAATTTAGAGTAGTTAAAATCTATTGGTCCTCTGTGATAGATGCTATGTAAAAAGTAATCATACTCCCACTGCAAAGTGACATTGTAAGAATCTTCATGCATGGAAATATTCAGATCCCTTGTAAACTAAAATTAAGACTCAAATTAATGTCAAACTGTGCTGGTACTTAAAAATCCACAGACATACTATCAATCTCAAAATGGGTAAGCTTAGTATCTTATACTCTTAGCTTAGAAAAAGCCCATTAAAACTTGAGAGGAAAAAAAAATTTTTTTGGAATTGTAGTTTTATTGGACCCAATGGGTAAATTCTAAAACATAAAAAAAACTCTAGAAGCTAAATTACAAAGGAAGAATGACTAGGCAAGTCATATTGGCCCGAGGAACTACAATTTTATTGAGATAAATATACTGCTTAGATAGTTAAAGATGTAGACACATGTTTTTATTTATAAAACAAATACATTTAATTTTATTATGTTTTTCTCTTTATTAAAGGGACATAATACTCATATGCTAAATCACTTGAAACTGATGCAGTATAACTGTAAAAAGCTGACAGGAAAATATCACCTGAGCATCTCTATGTAAAAAAGGAATTTCACAATTTCCTCAGCTCAGCAGAGTAAGTTCTGTGTAAAAAGTTATACTCAGCTGCTCCCAGCTGCAGGTAAAAAAATTAAAAAAAATGAAGAAATGAACAGCAGCCAATCAGCATCAGCAGGGCTGAGGTCATGAACTCTTACTGTGATCTCATGAGATTTGACTTAACTCTCATGAGATTTCATAGTAAGCTTCCTTTACCTGATTGGTGAAATAATATGAGAGTGCACGATGCTAGTCCCTTCAGATGTCCCAGGACAAACACACTAAAATGCTGCTTAGAAATCCTTTACAATGGGAGGTGGCTACTGAGGAACTTTTGAGGTAAAAAATCTTTCTTTTTTACATAAAGATGTTCAGGTGATATTTTCTAATCAGCTTTTTACAGCTATGCTGCATCACTTTCAAGTGTTTAAACATTTGGGTATTATGGCCCTTTAATACATTTATTTTTTTATTTCTTCTTTTTTCTCCCTATTTTCTTAATCAAGCACTGAGTAATCTATATAAGTAACCTATTACAAGTATTGATTTTATGTCTAGAAACCTTCAATATGCCAATCTTTGATTGCTGTAGTTCTGTACTTTCCTCTATATAGGTGAATGTAAAATCTCTAAAGACTATTCTACTTTCTCAATACATGCTTAGCTTACCTCGATTGCAATAGTGTTGTAATATGTGTTATGTCTTATTATTTCTGTTGTTCAAATCTTATTCAAAAATTCAACAAAAATTAATATACTCAACAAAAAAACCTATTGAAATAAAAATAAAAAAGTTTATTTTGAATGAATAATCTGCAGAAACTCTTTTATTGGATTTACAGATAAACGTATTTAGTAATATTGGAATTTAATGATTCACTTTTGAACTTTAGCTATTTAAGTATCATCTGGGATATTTAAGAAGTAAAAGGATTGGTTGGTAATTATTTCAGTCTGCATTAACCTCTGATATTTATTGGGCAAGTAACCAAACACCTGCCTGTCTGAACAAAAGAGCATTATGTATTGTGTACTTCTATAAATTTGCTTTCCAAAGAAGTGTCAGTGTTGCTGATTACCTGTGATTATTTCCCACTTCACAGTTTAAGATGTGAACTCTTTTCTGTTCTTAGAAAGATTGGCAAGAATTGCCTACAGCTAGTTAAAATCCTTGTCTGCAATCTGGTTCATCAAACACCTGCAGCATTAAAGGGGCATTAAACTATAATAATCATTATCATGCATATGAAAGAGCACTATGAAAACATGTTAGCAATATTTGAAAAAGATTGTTAACCCTTCTCATAAAAACTATGAACTTTCTTTCAAGCATGCCTATGCAAAAAAAAATGCACATGCTCAGGAACACACACACACATCTACAAACATGTACACTTGAACACAACACTCGCATTTGCATACACATCGTATTATTGTGGTTATAACTTAAGAAGCAAAAGAATAAATCTATATCAAGTAATTTGAAAAGTACAATTGTGTGCTAAATTCAAAGTGAATATCAATTGATAGTGAACTTGCACAAAAAATAGCTCACAATCAGGTATTAGAAGTGTATGGTAAACAATGTTAACCAGAGAATCATGGCAGACTTTTTAGAACGTTCAGTTGTGGCCCAACTCAACAGAGGGCCCTGCGCACTGCACTTGCTGTACCAATGGTAGTTCCACTCTATATTTGTAATGGATATTGCAGGGAGCACTATTTACAGTTATATTGCAATTGGTGGGTTAAGTGTGCTTTTGGAGACCTGATGTAATATGTTAATGCTTAAAATATGCATGATAAAACAAATGAAAAATGTATTAAAATAAAGTATTTCACTTACATTTAGACAGGTGCATTCCGCCTCTGAGGAATAGAGATTTCCATACATTTATACTGAAGAAAGGGGCAAGGAAGTAATAATGTTTGGCTAATCAGCTCATTTGTTTGCAGTGATGTACAGAGGGTCCATTTATGTGCCAATCTAGTCCTGCCATTTTATTGCTAATGATTGACATTAGGGGCAGCCAGTCATGCATTAAATCCTATATTGGCTTTAGGGTTGCCACCCAGCCGGTATTTTACCAACATGACCTGTATTTTAAGATTCAGGCAAAACTTGAAAATAAAGATTAAATATAGAAATAAAGATGCTATCATGGTCAAACTTCTTCTAAGTGTGTTGGGACCTAATTATAAAGATGCAGTATAATTATTTATCCAAATTTATGCTGGTATTTTTTTTTCCAGAAAAGGTGGCAACCTTTACTGGCTTGTCCAATCCAGTGTTAACTTATCATGTGGAGACTAGGGGAATCTTAGCTATTGTTAATCACTTTAACTTGTGCTTTTAGAAAGTGTAGTTGCGTGCCTCTGTGAGCTATTTTTCATTGTCTTAAAGGGACATGAAACCCAATTTTTTTCTTTCATGATTCAGCTAGATTATTCATTTTTAAACAATTTTCCAATTTACTTCTGTTATCAATTTTGCGTCATTCTCTTGGTGTCTTTAATTAAAGAAACACCAATGCACTCCTGGGAGCTAGTTGCATATATTTGTAAGCCAATGAAAATGGGCATATAAGTTCAGCCACCAATCAGCAGCTAGCTCCAAGCTCCTGAGCCTATCTAGACTTGATTTTCAACCAAGAATACCAAGAGAATGAAGCAAATTAGATCATATAAATAAATAGGAAAGCTGTTTAAAATGGTATACTCTACCTGTATCATGAAAGAAAATGTTTGGGTTTTATGTCCCTTTAAATACAATCAGCGACAGATATTGTATTTGTTGTAGTTATTCCAATGTTAGTGCTTGTACTAGTATTTGAGAGATAGGATAGATAGTGTGTGTTATCTTCTGATTTTTGTGTGTGTGCAGAATCATATTTGGAGGTCACTTTTTTCCTACAGTGCACTGCACATAATGCAACTGCTCAGAACTGTCAGTCCATTCATTTTTCTCTGTCAAGCAGGTATTGTTAAGTCTGCATCAGTTTTAATATTTGCTTTTGTTACAGTGGGGGCATCACTGGTAGGCCTCCTGCCTGGGCCCTTTCTTTTCTCTATAAGTAAGGCTTTGTCGTCTAGCAGCAGTCCATTAAAAAAAATATATATATATATAAACTAATATTATTTTAGTGGCATCGCACAAACAGAGCATATTACTACTGTTGTTGAAGTATTTTTTATTGCAGTTTCAATTTATTTTTTTATAAAATAATATTTTTTAGTGGCTTCTGCACACACAGTGCATATTACTGCTAAACTGAAGTATATCTTTCTTTTTTTCCTTTTTCTTGGGGAGTCAGTGGGGGCACTTAGTGGGCTCCTCTATTTGCTCTATAGGCTAGGGTTTGTTTTTGTAGAAGCAACTTCTATATACATCAGCTCTTCAGACAATTTGCTACTAAAACCAACTGCAATAGCGTTTGACCCAGTGCCAACATCAGTTCTACTACTACTGCCAGTCATGCCACTATCCTAATTCCTTCCAGCAGCCGGGATGGATTTATCAGAATATGAAAAGATGTCTCTCATAAGCAGCAGCACTGGTGGCAGCAGCAGCAACATCAGGACAGACACTGTAGGAGCTGTAGATGATCTGATTGTGCCAAGCAGCCAGGGCGCAGAGGGAACATTTGAGCAGGTTTCCCCGTCTATGGTTTTGGGTGATGAATATATTCTTGTGACTCCCAGTATGTCTGCTATAGCCTTCACTCTAGACCAGTAGAAACTAGGAGATAGTTAAGCAGAAGATTCCACTTCAGAGACCATGCATGGTGGGCATGAGTTTAAATCCCTCCACAGTTTTAGACCAGCAGTTTCTACCAGCATTCTTTCCCTGTCCATCACCACCATCATTCCCAGTGATAGAGCAGCCAATTACTACAAAAGCATCACCCACTACTCATGCTGCTACCTCCACTACTATTGCAATTACTATAGGTACTAGCATTAACAGTTCCACTGCCACCACCACCACTAGCAGCTCCACCAGTAGAAGAGGAAGAAGTTTTCTAGTGAGTGAGAGAGAAATAGGTGTGCTACATCTAAAACCCCCAGCAAGGAAACTTCTGCAGTGGTAGAAGGGCAGGCAGAGGAGGCAACTACTTCTCACTGTTCAAATGTGAGAGACCACATTGTCTGCATTGGAAATAGGTGCTTTGCTTAGTGCAAATTGGGAGGCAAAGAAGTTAGCCATGGGAGAGTGTTGGGTCATCTCACCCACTCCAAGATGAACCAGCAAGGCTGTGTCTTATTGAGGATAGAAAATAACATTTGAGGCAAATAACCAACTGATAGGTCAGTTAGTAGCTGGCGCATCTTTCTCCATGCTTGGATGAGAACATAGTCCCCTCACCAGAATAGGAAGGGATACCACTGACAAAATCAGCTATTTCAAATGCTGAAATAAAGATAAAATAGCTATTTGTAAACAATTTAGGGCTAGATTACGAGTGAGCGTGTCATGTCACTTTTCCCTTTAAGGTAGGAGGTAACATTTTCCTCTCCCTGCTCTGCAAATTATCAATCTACCTGTGCTTGGCATTTACACAAGCTACGTGCCTGAAGTGTTCGCATAATTCCACTGAGAGTTTAGTCATATTCCAGTTACTCCTATCTACTAGTCTCATGTCTGCTGAGCACACTTTGTGTGTTAAATATTTATATTTCAGCAAAAGTACCTCTTCCGGGAAGTTCTGCTTTCCCCACCTTCCTTTGCCTTCCTGATAAAATGGGCTGCAACAGAAGCTGCCACACTGATTCACAAACCGTGGTGACGTCACCATCAATCCTACCTACTCATCCTTAGCCTGCACGGTTCTCCAAACCTCATCTTAATAACCATCCAGTAAGATATTTTCCTTTTATTTACGAAGTGCTTCGGTCAAACTACTTAATGACCACTTACATTTTCGTGACGTATTTAATCTGTTAACAGAATTCGGCTTCACATTACAATCCCATTAACGCTACAGATGGTACCTCTGACATATTGTAGTGGACTTGGCTTTGAGAACTGATTCATAAATTGCTGAATTCATTCCAAGTTCTTGTTTAACTGTCAGCAGTTAATATTCTTATACAGTTTCAGAGTAACGCTCAACACCTCATTTCATAGAATGAATTCAACTACATTTATATTTCCAAACTCACAACATTAAAGCATAAAACAGATACAATCATCATCAATAATTGTTTATTGAACAATTTCTGCAGTTGTAATTCATTAAACCTATTTTGTATTGTAGCTATAACAGAGCGATATTAGCGCTCCACTGAGCGCTAATATCCCTCATGAGTAAAGCACAAGAGTGCGCTTTCATAGACTCCAATGGGAACCTCATTTTTATGCCGTCAAAGACTGCATCAGAACCTCGCGCAGCGAAGGGTAAGTAGCGCAGCGATGGCAGTATATTTTGAAATATATATGTATATGAATATATACATATACATTATATTTATGTGTTAATATGTACACATATTAACACATCAATATATATGTATATAGTCATATAAAAATATATATTTACAGGTTTTTTTCTAACACCCCACTCCCACCAACTTTAGACCCCAAAAACTGTCTAGTGCAGTTGTTTTTTATTTTAAAAAAATGCTACATATTTTTTAATAAACAAACTATAATGACCTGTATTTTGAGGGAATTTGGGGCACTTTTAGAAAATTAACAAGCGATTGCAAGCTCGCGGTAACAATAACCAGCCACCTCTAATGGTTAATTCGCCTGTTTGGGGGCATACAATAATTTAGCGCTCCACTTGTAATCTGGCCCTTAATACACTCCAGCAGGTAAAATTAATAATTGGGATCATTGGGAACAAATTAAAGGGGAGGAAAAATTAGGGTACACTGTCCCTTTAAGCTATCAAAAAAATGTACAGAGGTAAAGCTGAAACAGAGACCAAAATAGGTTAACTGGATAATAAAATTAAATTAGAAAGTTATTTATTTTGACTGCTAGTATTATTTGAAGCACACAAACACAACTGAAAGTGCTGCTTTACTAAACACATTTTGAACATTGTAGTAAATTGTTACTTTAAACACAATCGACTAGGTTACGAGTCTTGCGTAAGAGGTCCAAACGCTGTTTTTTAACGCCCGCTGGTATTACGAGTCTGGCAGGAGAGCGTCTACCGCTCACTTTTC
The DNA here is from genome assembly GCF_027579735.1 of Bombina bombina. NCBI lineage: Eukaryota > Metazoa > Chordata > Amphibia > Anura > Bombinatoridae > Bombina > Bombina bombina. Next base: position 115,649,772 of record NC_069499.1, on the reverse strand, counting down.
TTCCGCGACTCGAGCTTACTGCAAATCCCCTTACGTAAATTGTGTATCCTATCTTTTTAATGGGACTTGCCTAACGCCGGTATTATGAGTCTTGGAAGAAGTGAGCGGTAGACCCTCTCCTGTCAAGACTCCTACCACATTTAAAAGTCAGTAGTTAAGAGTTTTATGGGCTTAGGCCGTAACATAAAACTCTTAACTAAAGTGCTACAAAGTACACTAACACCCATAAACTAACTATTAACCCCTAAACCGAGCCCCCCCCCACATCGGAAACACTTTAATAAAGTTTTTAACCCCTAATCTGCCTACCACACATCGCCGCCACTGTAATAAATATATTAACCCCTAAACCGCCGCACTCCCGCTTCGCAAACACTAGTTAAATTTTATTAACCGCTAATCTGCCGTCCCTAACATCGCCGACACCTATCTACATTTATTAACCCCTAATCTGCCGCCCCCAACGTCGCCGCTACTATATTAAATTTATTAAGCCCTAAACCTAAGTCTAACCCTAACCCTAACACCCCCTAACTTAAATATAATTTAAATAAAAACACAATTTATGCTTACCTGATAAATGTATTTCTCTTGTGGTGTATCCAGTCCACGGATCATCCATTACTTGTGGGGTATTCTCATTCCCAACAGGAAGTTGCAAGAGGACACCCACAGCAGAGCTGTTATATAGCTCCTCCCCTAACTGCCATATCCAGTCATTCGACCGAAAACACGCAGAGAAAGGAGAAACCATAGGGTGCAGTGGTGACTGTAGTTTAAATGAAAAAATTACCTGCCTTAAAATGACAGGGCGGGCCGTGGACTGGATACACCACAAGAGAAATAAATTTATCAGGTAAGCATAAATTGTGTTTTCTCTTGTAAGGTGTATCCAGTCCATGGATCATCCATTACTTGTGGGATACCAATACCAAAGCTAAAGTACACGGATGAAGGGAGGGACAAGGCAGGTACTTAAACGGAAGGTACCACTGCCTGTAAAACCTTTCTCCCAAAAATAGCCTCTGAAGAAGCAAAAGTATCAAATTTGTAGAATTTTGAAAAAGTATGAAGCGAAGACCAAGTCGACGCCTTGCAAATCTGTTCAACAGAAGCCTCATTTTTAAAGGCCCATGTGGAAGCCACAGCTCTAGTAGAATGAGCTGTAATCCTTTTAGGAGGCTGCTGGCCAGCAGTCTCATAGGCTAAGCAGATTATGCTTCTTAGTCAAAAAGAGAGGTTGCCGAAGCCTTTTGACCTCTCCTCTGTCCAGAGTAGACAACAAACAAAGCAGATGTTTGTCGAAAATCTTTAGTAGCTTGTAAGTAAAACTTTAAAGCATGAACCACGTCCAGACTGTGTAATAGACATTCCTTCTTTGAAGAAGGATTAGGACACAAGGATGGAACAACAATCTCTTGATTGATATTCTTGTTAGATACCACCTTAGGTAAAAACCCAGGTTTGGTACGTAGGACTACCTTATCCGTATCGAAAATCAGATAAGGAGAATCACATTGTAAGGCAGATAACTCGGAGACTCTGCAAGCCGAGGAAATAGCTACCAAAAAAAGAACTTTCCAAGATAAAAGTTTGATATCTATGGAATGAAGAGGTTCAAACGGAACTCCTTGAAGAACCTTAAGAAACAAATTTAAGCTCCATGGTGGAGCAACAGGTTTAAACACAGGCTTGATTCTAAATAAAGCCTGACAAAATGCCTGAACGTCTGGAACATCTGCCAGACGCTTGTGCAAAGAATAGACAGAGCAGAAATCTGTCCCTTTAAGGAACTAGCTGACAATCCTTTTTCCAAACCTTCTTGGAGAACGGATAATATCCTGCGAATCCTGACTTTACTCCATGAGTAACCCTTGGATTCACACCAATAAAGATATTTACGCCATATTTTATGGTAAATTTTCCTGGTGACAGGCTTTTGTGCCTGTATTAAGGTATCAATGAGTGACTCGGAGAAGCCACGCTTTGATAAAATCAAGGGTTCAATCTCCAGGCAGTCAGTCTCAGAGAAATTAGATTTGGATGGTTGAAAGGACCCTAAAATAGAAGGTCCTGTCTCAGAGGCAGAGTCCATGGTGGAAAGGATGACATGTCCACCAGATCTGCATACCAGGTCCTGCGGCGCTATCAAAGTCACCGATGCTCTCTCCTGCTTGACCTTGGCAATCAGTCGAGGGAGTAGAGGAAACGGTGGAAACACATAAGCCAGGTTGAAGGACCAGGGCGCTGCTAGAGCATCTATTAGCGTCGCCTTGGGATCCCTGGACCTGGATCCGTAACAAGGAAGCTTGGCGTTCTGGTGAGATGCCATGAGATCCAGTTCTGGTTTGCCCCAACGATGAATCAATTGTGCAAACACCTCCGGATGGAGTTCCCACTCTCCCGGATGAAAAGTCTAACGACTTAAAAATCCGCCTCCCAGTTCTCTACACTTGGGATATGGATAGCTGATAGGTGGCAAGAGTGAGTCTCTGCCCAGCGAATTATCTTTGAGACTTCTAACATCGCTAGGGAACTTCTTGTTCCCCCTTGATGGTTGATGTAAGCCACAGTCGTGATGTTGTCCGACTGAAATCTGATGTACCTCAGAGTTGCTAACTGAGGCCAAGCCTGAAGAGCATTGAATATCGCTCTTCCAGAATATTTATTGGAAGGAGTGTCTCCTCCTGAGTCCACGATCCCTGAGCCTTCAGGGAGTTCCAGACTGCACCCCAAACTAGTAGGCTGGCATCTGTTGTTACAATTGTCCAATCTGGCCTGCAAAAGGTCATACCTTTGGACAGATGGACCCGAGATAGCCACCAGAGAAGAGAATCCCTGGTCTCTTGATCCAGATTTAGTAGAGGGGACAAATCTGTGTAATCCCTGTTCCACTGACTGAGCATGCATAGTTGCAGCGGTCTGAGATGTAGGCGTGCAAATGGCACTATGTCCATTGCCGCTAACATTAAGCCGATTACTTCCATGCACTGAGCCACCGAAGGGCGCGGAATGGAATGAAGAACACGGCAGGAATTTAGAAGCTTTGATAACCTGGACTCCGTCAGGTAAATTTTCATTTCTACAGAATCTATCAGAGTCCCTAGGAAGGAAACTCTTGTGAGTGGGGATAGAGAACTCTTTTCCTCGTTCACTTTCCACCCATGTGATCTCAGAAATGCCAGTACTACGTCCGTATGAGACTTGGCAATTTGGAAGTTTGACGCCTGTATCAGGATGTCGTCTAAATAAGGGGCCACTGCTATGCCCCGTGGCCTTAGGACCGCTAGAAGCGACCCTAGAACCTTCGTAAAGATTCTTGGGGCTGTAGCTAATCCAAAGGAAAGAGCTACAAACTGGTAATGCCTGTCTAGAAAGGCAAACCTGAGAAACCGATGATGATCTTTGTTATCGGAATGTGAAGATAAGCATCCTTTAAATCCACTGTAGTCATATATTGACCCTCCTGGATCATAGGTAGGATGGTACGAATAGTTTCCATCTTGAATGATGGAACTCTGAGGAATTTGTTTAAGATCTTTAGATCCAAAATTGGTCTGAAGGTTCCCTCTTTTTTGGGAACCACAAACAGATTTGAGTAAAAACCCTGTCCCTGTTCCTCCTTTGGAACTGGATGGATCACTCCCATAACTAGGAGGTCTTGAACACAGTGTAAGAATGCCTCTCTCTTTATCTGGTTTGCAGATAATTGTGAAAGGTGAAATCTCCCTTTTGGGGGGGAAGCTTTGAAGTCCAGAAGATATCCCTGGGATATAATTTCCAACGCCCAGGGATCCTGGACATCTCTTGCCCACGCCTGGGCGAAAAGCGAAAGTCTGCCCCTACTAGATCCGTTACCGGATAGGGGGCCGTTCCTTCATGCTGCCTTAGAGGCAGCAGCAGGCTTTTTGGCCTGCTTACCTTTGTCCCAGGTTGGGTTTGGTCTCCAGACCGTCTTGGGCTGAGCAAAAGTTCCCTCTTGTTGGCATTAGAGGAAGTTGATGCCGCACTTGCCTTGCAGTTTCGAAAGGCACGAAAATAAGACTGTTTGGCCCTTGATTTGGACCTGTCATGAGGAAGGGCATGGCCTTTTCCTCCAGTGATATCAGCAATAATCTCCTTCAAACCAGGCCCGAATAGGGTCTGCCTCTTGAAGGGAATGTTAAGCAGCTTAGATTTTGAAGTCACGTCAGCTGACCATGATTTAAGCCATAGCGCCCTGCGCGCCTGTATAGCAAAACCAGAATTCTTAGCCGTTAGTTTAGTCAAATGAACAATGGCATCAGAAACAAAGGAATTGGCTAGCTTAAGTGCTCTAAGCTTGCCAAGTATGTCATCCAATGGAGTCGCTACCTGTAAAGCCTCTTCCAGAGACTCAAACCAGAACGCCGCAGCAGCAGTGACAGGAACAATGCATGCAAGGGGCTGTAGGATAAAACCTTATTGAATAAACATTTTCTTAATGTAACCTTCTAATTTTTTATCCATTGGATCTAAAAAAGCACAACTGTCCTCGACAGGGATAGTAGTACGCTTTGCTAAAGTAGCTTAGGAACTGTCTGTCATAAGTCCCGTGTGGTGGCATCTATTGGAAACATTTTTCTAAAAATAGGAGGGGAAGAGAACGTCACACCTGGTCTATCCCATTCCTTAGTAATAATTTCTGTAAACCTTTTAGGTATTGGAAAAACATCAGTACACACCAGAACTGCATAGTATTTATCCAGTCTACACAATTTCTCTGGCACTGCAATTGTATCACAGTCATTCAGAGCAGCTAAAACCTCCCTAAGAAACACGCGGAGGTGTTCAAGCTTAAATTTAAATGTAGAAATATCAGAATCAGGTTGCATCATCTTTCCTGAGTCAGAAACATCACCCACAGACTGAAGCTCTCCTTCCTTAGCTTCTGCATATTGTGAGGCAGTATCAGACATGGTTCTTAAAGCGTCAGTATGCTCTGCATTTCGTCTAACCCCAGAGCTATCTCGCTTACCTCTAAATTCAGGTAGTCTGGCTAATACCGCTGACAGTGTATTATCCATGACTGCCGCCATGTCTTGTAAAGTAATCGCTATGGGCGCCCTAGATGTACTTGGCGCCATTTGAGCGTGAGTCCCTTGAGCGGGAGTCAAAGGATCTGACACGTGGGGAGAGTTAGTCGGCATAACTTCCCCCTCGTCAGATTCCTCTGGTGATAAAATTTTTTAAAGACAGAATATGATCTTTATTGCTTAAAGTGAAATCAGTACATTTGGTACACATTCTAAGAGGGGGTTCCACCATGGCTTTTAAACATAATGAACAAGGAGTTTCCTCTATGTCAGACATGTTTGTACAGACTAGCAATGAGACTAGCAAGCTTGGAAAACAGTTTAAATCAAGTTAACAATCAAATATAAAAAACGGTACTGTGCCTTTAAGAGAAACAAATTTTGTCAAAATTTGAAAAACAGTGAAAAAAGGCAGTAAATCAAACAAATTTTTTACAGTGTATGTAATAAGTTAACAGAGCATTGCACCCACTTGCAAATGGATGATTAACCCCTTAATTCAAAAACCGATCAAAAAAACGTTTTTTAACAGACACAACAAACTGCCACAGCCTGCTGTGGTCCTACCTTCCCCAATAAACGACTTTGGAAAGCCTTTGAGCCCTTTAGAGATGTCCTATAGCATACAGGGGACTCCTGAGGGAAGCTGGATGTCACAGTTTGTAATTTTAACTGCACCAACTGTAACTTTTATACTACAACAGTGGAAAGCCTCAGGAAACTGTTTCTAGGCAAAAATAAAGCCAGCCATGTGGAAAAAACTAGGCCCCAATAAAGTTTTATCACCAAAGCATATATAAAAACGATTAAACATGCCAGCAAATGTTTTATATTGCATTTTTATAAGGGTATTACCCCTGAGAGTAAGCATGATACCAGTCGTTATTAAATCACTGTATTCAGGCTTAACTTACATTAATCCGGTATCAGCAGCATTTTCTAGCATTTCCAATTCTAGAAAAAATTGTAACTGCACATACCTCATAGCAGAGTAAACTGCACGCCATTCTCCCGCTGAAGTTACCTCTCTCCTCAGACATATGTGAGAACAGCAATGGATCTTAGTTACAACCTGCTAAGATCATAGAAAACTCAGGCAGATTCTTCTTCTATTTCTGCCTGAGATAAAATAGTACAACTCCGGTACCATTTAAAAATAACAAACTTTTGATTGAAGAAAATAAACTAACTATTTTTCACCACTCTCTCCTACCATGCAAGAGAATGACTGGATATGGCAGTTAGGGGAGGAGCTATATAACAGCTCTGCTGTGAGTGTCCTCTTGCAACTTCCTGTTTGGAATGAGAATATCCCACAAGTAATGGATGATCTGTGGATTGGATACACCTTACAAGAGAAATTAAATAAAATTACTGCAATTAAATAAATTAATCCTATTTAAAACTAAATACTTACCTATAAAATAAACCCTAAACTAGCTACAATATAACTAATAGTTAAATTGTAACTAGCTTAGGGTTTATATTTATTTTACAGGCAACTTTGCATTTATTTTAACTAGGTAGAATAGTTATTAAATAGTTATTAACTATTTAATAACTACCTAGATATAATAAGTACAAATTTACTTGTAAAATAAATCCTAACCTAAATTACAATTACACCTAACACTACACTATCATTACATTAATTTACTAAATTACCTACAATTAAATTAAATAAACTAAAGTACAAAAAAAACCCACTAAACTAAAGAAAATAAAAAAATAATTAATTTTTTTTTAAACTAATTACACCTACTCTAATCCCCCTAACAAAATAAAAAAGCCGCCCAAAATAATAAAATTCCCTACCCTATACTAAATTACAAATAGCCTATAAAAGGGCTTTTTGCGGGGCATTGCCCCAAAGTAATCAGCTCTTTTACATGTAAAAAAAAAATACAATACCCCCCCACATTAAAACCCACCACCCACACTCCCAACCCTACTCTAAAAACCACCCAATCCCCCCTTAATAAAACCTAACACTACCCCCTTGAAGATCACCCTACCTTGAGCCGTCTTCACCCAGCCGGGCACAAGTGGTCCTCCAGAGGGGCAGAAGTCTTCATCCGATCCGGGCAGAAGAGGACCTCCAGACGGGCAGAAGGCGGCATCTTCTATATTCATCCATCCTGAGTGGAGCGGGTCCATCTTGAAGCCATCTGACGCGGAGCATCCTCTTCTTCCGACGGCTAAGACTGAATGAAGGTTCCTTTAAATGACGTCATCCAAGATGGCATCCCTTGAATTCCGATCAACTGATAGGATTCTATCAGCCAATCGGAATTAAGGTAGGAAAAATCCTATTGGATGATGCAATCAGCCAATAGAATTGAGCTTGCATTCTATTGGCTGATTTGAGCAGCCAATAGAATGCAAGCTGAATCCTATTGGCTGATTGGATCAGCCAATAGGATTAAAGTTCAATCCTACCTTAATTCCGATTGGCTGATAGAATCCTATCAGCCAATCCGAATTCAAGGGACGCCATCTTGGATGACGTTATTTAAAGGAACTTTCATTCAGTCTTAGCCGTCGGAAGAAGAGGATGCTCCGCGTTGGATGTCTTGAAGATGGACCCGCTCCGCTCCGGATGGATGAAGATAGAAGATGCCGCCTGTATGAAGCCTTCTGCCCATCTGGAGGTCCTCTTCTGCCCAGATCGGATGAAGACTTCTGCCCCTCTGGAAGACCACTTGTGCCCGGCTGGGTGAAGACTGCTCAAGGTAGGGTGATCTACAAGGGGGTAGTGTTAGGTTTTTTTAAGGGGGGATTGGGTGGGTTTTAGTGTAGGGTTGGGTGTGTGGGTGGTGGGTTTTAATGTTGGGGGGTATTGTATTTTTTTCAGGTAAAAGAGCTGATTACTTTGGGGCAATGCCCCGCAAAAAGCCCTTTTAAGGGCTATTTGTAATTTAGTATAGGGTAGGGAATATTAGGGGGTATTATTTTGGGGTGCTTGTTTATTTTATTTTCTGTAATTTAGTGGGTTTTTTGTACTTTAGTTTATTTAATTTAATTGTATTTAATTATAGTTAGTTTAGGTAATTAATTTAATGATAGTGTAGTGTTAGGTGTAATTGTAACTTAGGTTAGGATTTATTTTACAGGTAAATTTGTACTTATTTTAACTAGGTAGTTATTAAATAGTTAATAACTATTTAATAACTATTGTACCTAGTTAAAATAAATACAAAGTTGCCTGTAAAATAAAAATGAACCCTAAGATAGATACAAATGTAACTATTAGTTATATTGTATCTAGCTTAGGGTTTATTTTATAGGTAAGTATTTAGTTTTAAATAGGATTAATTTATTTAATTGTAGTAATTTTATTTCGTTTTATTTGGGGGTGTTAGACTTAGGTTTAGACTAAGGCTTAGGGGTTAATAAATTTAATATAGTAGTGGCGACGATGGGGGCGGCAGATTAGGGGTTAATAAATGTTGGTAGGTTGCGGCGACATGGGGGGGTATATTAGGGGTTAATAACTATAATGTAGGTGTCGGCGATGTTGGGGGCAGCAGATTAGGGGTTCATAGGGATAATGTAGGTGGCAGCGGTGTCCGGAGCGGCAGATTAGGGATTAATAATATTATGCAGGTGTCGGCGATGTCGGGGGCGGCAGATTAGGGGTTAATACGTGTAAGATTAGGGGTGTTTAGACTAGGGGTTCATGTTAGGGTGCTAAGTGTAGACATTAATTTTATTTCCCCATAGAATTCAATGGGGCTGCGTTAGAAGCTAAATGCTGTTTTTTTCCAGCTGAATCTGCCCCATTGTTTCCTATGGGGAAATCGCGCACGAGCACGTTTAGCCATCTTACCGCTACCGTAAGCAACGCTGTTATTGAGGTGAGATGTGGAGCTAAATTTTGCTCTACGCTCACCTTTTTGCGGCTAACGCAAGGTTTAAAAAAACCTGTAATACCAGCGTTGTCTTAAGGGAGCAGTGAAAAAAATAAAAAAGGCTTGTTAGCAACGCACCCCTGTTACCGCAAAACTCATAATCTCGGTGAAAAATGTTCAAATGTTCAAATCTTTATCAAATATATATAGACATTCAAATATACAACTGATAAATTGCAGCATTTATTCTCCTAACGGGTTTATCATTTATCAATTATGTGCATAATACATTGTATATATTCTGGTTTAATGTTCAGAAAATATGCTCTTGCAGTATTGTTATTTCTTGCCTATTTCCAAGTTTCTTCCTGAACATGGTCATTTAGGTACTGGTATAGGATAAATTAATGTCTTATATAGGAAATAAAATAATAAGGCAGTATGCTGTTGAAAAAGCCTCTAAACTTGTGCAATGGTGGCTTTTAGTATGTTATAATAATAGGGAAACGTGGTATTATAACATATATTGTTTAATGTTTATTATATATTTACTGGTGTTCCCTACAAGTTGCCTCTCTTACACCTAGATTACAAGTTGTGCGTTCGTGTTTTAACGCTGAAAAAATGCGCGTTAAAACAGCACCGCTATTATTACAAGTCTTGTCGGTATAGCTGTACCACAAGCCTTTTAGCCTGTAACGCAACGTCAGTTCCACACTCGTAAAAATTACGTTTTTTCATGAGACTTCCATAGCGCTACCATTACAAGTTTTGCGGTGAGGCTAAAAAGCTTGCGTTCCACTTCCAGCCTATACCGACAAGAGCCGTACCGCCATCTGAGACCAGTAGTTATGAGTTTTACGCTACAAAACTGTTACATAAAACATAACTAAAGTGTTACAAAGTACACTAAACTACCTATTAACCACTAAACCAAGGCCCTCCCTCATCGCAAATGCTATATAAGTTATTAACCCCTAACCTGCGCTCCTGACATCGCCGCCACTAATACAATTTATTAACCCCTATTCTTCCACTCCCCGATATCGTCACCACTGTAATAAAGCTATTAACCCCTGAACCGCCGCCCTCCTGCATCGCAAACACTATTTAAATATTATTAACCCCTAATCTGCTGTACGCCCACATCGCCCCCACTATACTAAAGTTATTAAGCCACTATAATAAACCTTTTTAACCCCTAAACCAAAAGCCCTCTACAACGAAATATACTAAATTAAACTATTAACCCCTAAACCGAAAGCCCCCCACATCGCAATAAACTAATTTAAACTAGTAACCCCTAAACCGAATGTCCCCCTAACTTTATATTAAAATTACATTTTCCCTATCTTAAATTAAATTAAAATTTACCTGTCAAATTAAAAACACTAAGTTTAAACTAACAATTAAAATAATATAAGTATTAAACTAAAATTAAACTAACTACCAATTAATTTAACTAAAATACGCATTAAAAAAAATCCTAACACTATTCTAAAAATTACAAACTACCTAATTACAAAAAAATATACTAAATTACAAAAAATAACAAACAATAAATTCCAAAAAGTAAGAAACAAAATTATCCAAAATAAAAAAGAATTACACCTAATCTAATAGCCTTATAAAGATAAAAAGCACACCCAAAATATAAAAAAAACCTAGCCTACAATAAACTACCAATAGCCCTTAAAAGGGCCCTTTGTAGGGCATTGCTCTAAGTTAAACAGCTCTTTTACCTATAAAAAAAAAAATACAAAGACCCCCCCAACAGTAAAACCCACCACCCAACCACACCCCCAAAATAAAAAAAACCAACTCTAACAAAAACCTAAGCTACCCATTGCCTTGAAAAGGGCATTTGTATGGGAATTGCCCTTAAAAGGGTATTTAGCTCTTTTGCATTGCCCTGAAAAGGTCATTTAGCTTGTTTATGAAAAGCCCAAACCCTAAACTGAAAAAAGTCCTTATCCAGGCGGCGAGAAATCTTCTATCTTCATCCAGGTGGCATCTTCTATCTTCATCCCGGCGACATGGAACGGGTCCATCATACGGTCGCCGCCGTACACTGAATCTTTAATGCAAAGTACGCAATTCAAGATGGTGTCCCTTGCATTCCTATTGACTGATTTTATTTGGGTGAAGATAGAAGAGGCCACCTGAATGAAGAGTTCTCACCACCTGGATGAGGACTTCGCCACCTGGATGAAGTTAGAAGAGGCCGCTTGGATGAAGACTTCTTGCCGTCTGTATGAGGACTTCACCGCCTGGATGAAGATCATTCAAGCAGGACTTCAAAAAGTGTAAGTGGATATTCGGGGGTTAGTATTTTTTGGGGTGTTTTTTTTTTTTAGTTTAGGGTTTGGGCTTTTCATAAACAAGCTAAATGTGCTTTTCACAGCAATGCAAAAGAGCTAAATGCCCTTTTAAGGGCAATGCCAATACAAATGCCCTCTTCAGGGTGATGGTTAGCTTAGATTTTTTTAGATAGTTTTTTTTATTTTGTGGGTTTGGGGGGTGGGGGTTTGTTATGTTAGTGGGGGTTTGTATTTTTTTTTTCAGGTAAAAGAGCTGTTTAACTTAGGTCAATGCCTTACAAAAGGCCCTTTTAAGGGCTATTGGTAGTTTATTCTAGATTAGTTTTTTTTATTTTTTGTAGCTTATTGTATGTATACTTTTCCCTTTCCTCCCATGTGTTTTAATTAAAGATCCAAGAAAAATGTTATTGTGGGAAAATTAATGTATTACTTTGAAAATACAGAAACAGCATATCTACTTCCTTACAGTCTACCTTTTTCTGAGCAACCCCCATAGCCTAGTTTCGAGCTGCCCCTTTACACTGCTGCTACCCCACCTATCTCTCTTAGTGAATATAGCCTCTTACTGCCACTGGAATGTTTGTTTGTTTTTTTGCTTACATTTGCCTTTAATCCGTATAGAGGGCACTACTGCCACCCCACCTCCCACATACACATCTCTGTGCTGTAGACAGTATTTTATATTAGTATTACTTTGAGTTATTTATTTTTTTTGGAGGGGGAGGCAAAATAAATTCTTGCACTATGGCCCTCTGTTTATTAGGTCTGCCACTGAGCGTGTGGCCATGTGGGGTGGTATGGACTGTGTACTGGTAAGTAAAGTACTGCTGTGCTGTGCTGTGTTTGTTTATCTTGTTCCACTTCTAACTTGCATAGTAGCTGGTGTTTAGTATAAATCGATCATTCTCACAAATACAAATAAAATATTTATTTTTATTATCATGACATTTTATTTTCACTTTGACATCCCCCTTTAGATGAATACCTTAAGAGTTCAAGTATCCCCCCTTTAGGTGAATAAGTATTCATCTAAAGGGGGAAAGTCAAAGTGTAAAAGAGAATGCAAATAAATATTATTGTTACTTGGGTTGTGATTTGGGAATATTCTTTATTTTTAAATATATATCCTGTCTGACCAGCCTTAGACTAATGCTTTCCTTTCTGTGCCCATTGATTGCAAAATATATGCAAAATAGTTGACCCCTCTACTAGGTTATTTTCCCAATAAAAACACAACTCAAATTCTGGGTAACAAAGGCCACGGCTTTTATTTATAACAATTAAATTACAACCATAAATAACTGAATATATTAAAACTCCAACTAGTGCTTGCTCCATAGCAGCCAAAGTTTCCACCAGATAAAATTTCCACCTACTCCTCTCCTAAAAATCAGGAGGTACCCATACAAATGCTATCCCACCAAGCAAGCACTCCGCCAACACAGCTGCGGCAATCAAATCTAATCCCTAAATAGGGGAGGGAGGGCGGGAGCTTCCTTCCACACTTACCCTCTCTCTCCAATTTTTGGCACTCTTTCTGTCCACCCCTACCTCTCTTATCTCTTTCCTCTAAGCCACACCTGTCTCCTCCTAACATCACCAACCTATCCCTCTCATTCACCTATACAGGGTTCAAATGCCCTTCCCTTGTATGGATGCCGTCCAGGGCTTTCTTTCTTGTTAAAAAAAAATATGCAATTTGCAAATTAAATTTTTAGTTTTTATTATCATTTACACTTTAACTTCCCCCCTTTACATGAATATTTCAAAAGTTCAAATATCCCCTTTTAGTCCCATGATGTATATTTTTGATAACTAAGCAGTTATTTTAACCCCTTGTCTGCCCCTCACTACTTTCTGCTCAATACTGTAGTGCATATAAGCATAGGGAGTTTTTAAAAAAAAATTTGCACAAGCACTTGTTAATTTACAATCTTTAGTTCTTATTAAAAATATTTAAGGAAAAAAATGGTAGGAGGAGCAATAGGGTGGAGGAGGGGCAGAGGAGGTAGGTAGGTGGAGCAAAGAGGATGTGGGGGCCCGGCCACAATTTTGCCCGGGGGTTCCTGGTTGGTCCACCCCTGACCGGGACTTTAAAGCTCTGGTTAACTGTTCTGCAAAACATACAAGTTTCACAAAACACATAAAAAAATACATTACAATGTACAGTTACACTCATAATAAAACCATCTAAAAAAAAATATTTAAAAAAAATATTGCACACAAAAGTTAGAAAGGCTTAAAATATGAGATATCCAAACAATTTCCAAAGCAGGAAGGCAGAGAAGACAGGTAGATCACATGCAAACAGCTCCCTGCTGTTTTGTAAGTGGCTTGGGATATGTCATATGTACCCACCCTGGTTTGAGAGTGCAGTCCACTTCTGGATTTTGTATGTGTCTAGGGAAGGTTACAAATCACTCACACCCTTGGGAGTTCTCAGTGTGTTTAGTTGGAAGCCAGTGTATGTAGGCTGTAGGTAAGGACCATGGTAGAAAGAGACCATTAAGTGAATCCTGGGATTATCCCTATTTGTCCACAAACTGTGAAAAAAACTCTTCACTTTTATGCTTTTAGCCTTGCTGTGTGCACCCAAGTGAGTGCTGAATATAGTGTGTTCTGTTTTATATCTGTTTGATATTTTGTGTGATTTTTGCTATTGGGATCTGCACTCAGTCTGGTATGGTTTCAAATTTCAAATACAACTGTCTGCTGAACATGTGTGTGTGTATATAAGTATATACATATACATATATATATATATATATATATATATATATATATATATATATATATATATATATATATATATCTTTGGGTACAAAAGCACTCTCACCAAACTGGTCAGGTAGGCACCAGGTTGCAGAAATAGGAATAAAAGATTAGCAAGAAATAAGCACTCTCTAGTTTTGAAAAACAAATAGTATATTTTACTAGCGTGATGTTTTGAGGGTCTGAAAAAGGGGCGAATACCTCGAAACATCTCTTTCTCTCTCTTTCTCTCTCTTTTTCTCTCTTTTTTTCTCTCTCTCTTTCTCTTTTTTCTTTCTTTCTTTCTTTCTTTCTTTCTTTCTCTCTTTCTTTCGATTTCAATAGTAAAATATATAGACTGCACGTACTGGATTTGTGAAAAGAAATAGATTTATTTTGTTATATCATAGTGACGTTTCGGAATCCACAGACCTGTTGAAAGGGTCTGTGGATCCCCGAAAAGTCACTATGATATAACAAAATAATATCTATTTCTTTTCACAAATCCAGTGAGTGCAGTGAGTGCAGTCTATGGGCAAGATTACATATGTGGCATATAAATGTGGCACGCATATTTCACAAGTCTGGCACAATTTTTACTCCCATAAGCTAACATAGAACCTCTTTGCAAATTGTTATCACATATTCAGTGCAAGGACTTATGCGGCAAAAATGGAGAAATTTTACTCCATTTTCACCTAGCCACACATAGGCAGACGCAGCAAGCCTTGTGCTGAGTATGTGAGCGCCATAACTCCGTAACTGCCTGAAAATATTAACTAATACCTAAGCAATAACTATCTACCTGTCAACTGCAACCTCCCACCGCAATAACTAATAAAATATATTAACCCCTAATCCGCCATTACCCACATAGGAACTAATAATAAAAGTATTAACCCCTAAACCAACAACCCCCCACAACTAAATATGCCTAATTAAACTATTAACCCCTAATCCGCCATTCACACATATCGCAAACTACCTAATAAAAGTATTAACCCCTAAATCCACCAACCCCAACATCGTAAACTACCTATTAAAACTATTAACCCCTAATCCACCATTAGCCCGCAACACAATAAACCTAATAAAACTATTAACCCCTAATCCACCATTAACCCACAATGCAATAAACCTAATAAAACTATCAACCTCTAATCCGCCAAACCCCACAACGCAAATAACTAATCACTAAGCCCTCTAACCTAACGCCCCCTAAATTAACCTCTTTACATAAATTTAAATAATACTAAATTACAAATAAAATAAAAAACCTAACATTACTGTAAAAATAAAAAAACTAAGTTTAAATTAAGCTAAAATTACAGAAAATAAAAAAGTCTAACATTACATAAAATAATAAACAAAATTATCAAAACTAAAAATATTATACCTAATCCCTATGAAAATAAAAAAGCCCCCCTCAAAATAAAAACACCCCAAAATAAAAACACCCCCTAATCTAATACTAAACTACCAATAGCCCTTAAAAGTGCCTTTTGTAGGGCATTGCCCTAAGTTAAACAGCAATCCTAAGTCCCCCCTCTACCAGTAAAAAATCCTAAACTACCCATTGCCCAAAATCCCTAATCTAAAAAATAAATAAAAAAAAATAAAAAAAAAAAAAAGCCTTTCTCCAACCCCCAGATAGGTACTTACGGTTCCTGAAGTCCAGCAGAGAAGGTCCTGTTCCAGGCGGTGAAGTCTTCTTTCAAGCAGCTGACATCTTCTTCCAAGCGGGGACCTCTTCTTTCTTCATCCAGGACCAAGCTGGCGTGGAGCAGAGATGACCGCGGACCAGGACCGGTGACCGCGGAGCCTTGGAGCATAGAGGATCCTCTTTGTAGGATCGCCGCTTTACACTGACTATTAAATGCAAGGTACGCAATTAAAAATGGTGTCCCTTGCATTCCTATTGGCTGATTTGATTCTTCAAATTCAAATCAGCCAATAGGATGAGAGCTACTGAAATCCTATTGGTAGTTCAAATCAGTTTTTTTTTAATGTTTAAAATAATGTTAGGTTTTTTATTTTAATTGTAATTTAGTATTATTTTAATTTAAGTAATGGGGTTAATTTAGGGGGTGTTAGGTAAGGGGGCTTAGTGATTAGTTATTTGCATTGTGGGGTTTGGCGGATTAGGGGTTAATAGTTTTATTAGGTGTATTGCGTTGTGGGTTAATTTAGGGGTTAATACTTTTATTAGGTAGATCGCAATGTGGGTGAATTGCGGATTAGGGGTTAATAGTTTAATTAGGCATATTTTGTTGTGGGGGGGTTGTCAATTTAGAGGTTAATACTTTTATTATTAGTTCTGATGTGGGTTTGATGGCGGATATGGGGTTTTACATGTTGGGTTTATTTTTGGAAGGCAGGTTAGACTTTTACGGAAGATTTGAATTTTCTTTTATTTTTTTTCTTAGGCGCTGGCAGTTTCTAAAGTGCCATAAGTCACTGGCGACTCCAGAAATTTGTATTTACGGTCATTTGTGGACATCGCTAGTTTATCCAACTTACGGCACTTTATGAACTGCCGGCGAGGTTTATTGGATACCCCGATGTGCGAGGGGAAATTACGGGCGGCGCCGTATATGTAATCTTGCCCTATATGTTTTACTATATATATATATATATATATATATATATTTGTTATTGTTTTTTTCTTGAATGTTCATTTTCATGTTACTCTTTTTCAACTTTTTACAGCACTTGTGAGTGTAATTGGAAAAAATGGAAATAGTGAAATTACCTGATTGATTTTGAGTTCAGTCTTGCTGATAGAGGTAAAGGGGTTTTAGCTAAAAATAGTCATTAACATTTTGGTTGATACTATGCAGCTCATTTTTAATGGAAATTCAACACTTTAATGCACTAAGCACATTTTATTTGGCCATTGGCCAGGGCAATAAGTCGTACATATTAGAACACACACAGTGTGAGAGACACAGAGAAGATCATTAATCAGCAAATATATCACAAATTTAACCTAAAAATCTGCATGAGAGTTGTATTTATAATTTTCATTTATTAATAAATGTTATATTTGAGGTCAGTAATGGCCATGAGTAATAAACAGTGTTTTCATCCTATTTCAGGAACATTGCCATTAGAAATTCTAGTTAAACATCTGCTCATAATCTATAGGTTCTTCTTGTTAATAAATTGCTGTGAGTCACATTTCTTATAAACAGAGATGTTCCCTCCGTGGGAATATTTAGAATATGTACTCTTATTAGGATATTAAGCATATAAAGCAGTAACAAATAAGTCAATTTATAAGAAAAAGAGTAAAGGATTAATTATACTGGGCCTCAGCCAACTGATCTATTATACTGGGCCTCAGCCAACTGATCTGGGTGCAGTCTATGTTTTCCAAAGAGCTCTTATACATCCCATACTTTTGTGATGAACCTGGTTTATACACTCTGTCCATACCTTTGTTTTTCCTCTGCCCAAGACCAATCTGTCTCATCACCAAGCCTCCTGATCCCTTATGCTATCTGGAAAACATTGGTAGGTTTGTTTCTGTGGTGAGATATGTTCTAAGATGGGGTTTAAAAATGTAAATAGAGACAGTTGGGGACAGTTGGAGACAGTTGGGGGCCTTCGGGCTCGCTGTAAACAGCAGTTATGAAGCAGCGGTCTAAAGACTGCTGCTCCATAACTTGTCCACCTGCTCTGAGGCTGCGGACATCAATCCACCCGATTCTATACTATCGGGCTGATTGACATCCCCTGCTAGCAGGAGATTGGCTTCGAATCTGCAGGGGGCAGCATTGCACAGGCAGTTCACAAGAACTGCTTGTGCAATGATAAATGCCGACAGCATATGCTGTAAAATGTTTAAAATAAAGCACCCTGATATTGATGACAATTTATATAAAAAATCTTTATAAAAATAAGTATGTTTTTAATTTTGCAAGAGATCTAAAGAGAGAGAGGGCCTAGTCAAAAACTCAATGGCAATGCGAGTAGAGGGAAATCAATCAAAACCTTTTTTTTAACATTATACTGCAATCTATGAGTCTCTTGTTTGCATACATTATTATTATTATTATTATCAGGTATTTGTAGAGCGCCAACAGATTCCGCAGCGCTATAAACATAGTCGGTGTACAGGATAGCTTTTGTAGGGGTCAAGTGGGTAGAGGGCCCTGCCGAGAGTTTCACTGTTGTAGTCGGCTCTTATGAAGCGATCTGTAAACAGCTGGGCCCATAGGCTTACAATCTAAGGGGTTCAAGGGGAAAGCAATGGCATTAGGAAAGGTTAGTGTTGGTTGTATGCATCCCTGAATAGTAGAGTTTTTAGGGAGTGCTTGAATGTGTTAAAACTAGGGGAGAGTCTTATGGAGCGAGGCAGGGAATTCCACAAGATGGGGGCCAGTCTGGAGAAGTCCTGTAAACGTGAATGTGAGGAAGTAACAAGAGAGGAGGAGAGGAGGAGATCCTGAGCTGATCGAAGGGGACGGGAGGGAGAGTATCTAGAGACAAGTTCTGAGATGTAGGGGGGAGCAGTGCAGTTGAGAGCTTTATATGTCAGGGTGAGGATTTTATGTTTAATCCTAGAGGCAAGAGGAAGCCAGTGAAGGGATTGGCAGAGAGGTGCAGCAGTTGAAGAGCGACGAGTAAGGAAGATAGGCCTGGCAGAGGCATTCATAATGGATTGTAAAGGAGCTATGCGGCAGCTAGGTAGACCAGAGAGGATGGAATTGCAGTAGTCGAGGCAGGAAAGGATGAGAGAGTGGATTAAAATCCACTCTTGTATCTTGTATCTTGTGTAAGGAAATGTCTAATTTTAGCAATGTTTTTAAGGTGGATCGGCAGGCTTTAGCCAAGGACTGGATGTGAGGAGTGAAGGAAAGAACTGAGTCAAGTGTGATCCCAAGACATCGGGCGAGCGGGGTAGGGGTAATGATGGAATTATCAACAGTTATAGAAATTTTGGGGGTGGAGACATTGGAAGAAGGGGAAAAATAAGGAGTTCAGTTTTGGAGAGATTTAGCTTAAGGTAGTTAGAGGACATCCAAGATGAGATGTGAGAAAGACAGTTAGTGACACGGGTTAGTAAGGAAGGAGGTAGGTCTGGTGCAGAGAGGTAGATTTGGGTGTCATCGGCATACAAATGGTATTGACACCCATGGGACTTTATTAAGGAACCTAGTGACGACATGTAGATTGAGAAGAGAAGGGGACCAAGGACAGAGCCTTGAGGTACCCCAACAGAAAGTGGTAACGGGGCAGAGGATGCTCCAGAGATGGCTACACTAAATGTACGGTCAGTCAGATAAGAAGAGAACCACGAGAGAGCTGTGTCACAGATGCCAAAGGATTGGAGGGTTTGGAGCAGAAGAGGGTGGTCAACAGTGTCAAAAGCTGCAGACAGGTCAAGGAGGATAAGCAGAGAGAAGTGGCCTTTGGATTTTGCTGTAAGTAGGTCATTGGTAACCTTGACAATTTCTGTCTCTGTAGAGTGATGGGAACGAAATCCAGATTGCAGTGGGTCAAGAAGAGAGTTTAGTGTAAGGAAATGGGAAAGACGTGCGTAAACTAGCTTTTCGAGGAGCTTTGAGGCAAGAGGGAGTAGGGAAATAGGGTGGTAATTGGAAGGGGAGGTTGGATCAAGGGAAGGTTTTTTGAGGATAGGTGTGACCAGTGCATGTTTTAGAGATGAGGGAAATATACCAGTGCTGAGGGAGAGGTTGAAAATGAGTGTGAGTATGGAGGTGAGGGTAGAATAGAGGGAGGGGAGTAGCTGTGAGGGGATGGGGTCGAGGGGACAGGTAGTGAGGTGGGAGGACAGTATAAGGGCAGAAACTTCATCCTCATTAACAGGGGTAAAAGAGCTGCATTTTTGGATATTTGGGTTTTGGGTGATCGTGAGCTTTTGAGGGGGTGGGAGATTGGAAGTATGTTGAGAGCTGATTTCACTTCTGATGGAGTCAATTTTGTTGTTGAAGTGGCTTGCAAAATCATGAGCTGAGAGAGAGGTTGTGTTAGGAGGTGGGGGTGGGCGGAGAAAAGTGTTGAACATGTTGAACAGACGTTTAGGGTTAGAGGAAAGAGTAGAGATGAGATTAGAAAAATATTGTTGCTTATAAAGATTAAGGGCAGAATAGTAGGAGTTCAGGATGAACTTGTAGTGAAGAAAGTCAGCTGAACTCAGAGATTTCCTCCAATGTCACTCAGCAGTACGAGAGCATCTGCGTAGGTATCGTGTCAGAGGAGTATGCCAGGGATGAGGATGAGAGTGTGGTTTCTGAGCTAAGGTTGGAGGGGCCAGAGTGTCAATGACCGATGTAAGGGTGGAATTATACTGGCAGATAGATTGGTCAGGGCAGGAAAAGGAGGTGATGGATGAGAGGAGAGGTTTGAGAGAGCTAGCGAGCTGATGCAGATCTAGTGACTTAGTGCTTCTGTGAAGTTTGGTGTGAGGGGTAGAGGGAGGGGGAGTTGTAGGTAGGGAAGTGATGTTGCAAGTTAGGAGATGATGGTCAGAGAGAGGAAAAGGGGAGTTTGTTAAATTTGAAAGAGTGCATCGATAGGTGAAAATCAGATCAAGGGAATGACCATCTTTGTAAGTGGGAGAGTCAGTCCATTGTGACGGGCTGAAAGAGGAAGTCAGTTGAAGAAGTTGTATTGCAGAGGAGGCATTGGGATTGTCAAGAGGGATGTTAAAGTCGCCAAGAATGAGGGCAGGGGTGTCTGAGGAAAGGAAATAAGGAAGCCAGGCAGCAAAGTGATCTAAAAATTGAGTTGGGGAGCCAGGGGGGCGGTATGTGACTGCAACACGTATAGAGAGGGGAGAGAATAAACAAATCATACATAACCATGTTTAAAAAAATAAACTTGTCTCAAGCTAACCTTTACCTTTTAAAGTTCATGCAACAAATTGTAATGTAAAAAAAAAAAACTATTTATAACTGCAGTTCTTAAATGCAGATTATAACATATCAACACAACTCTTGGCATATAATATTTAAGCAAGGTGTTCCAGGGACAAAAGGTATATGTGACCCAGGGGATGAATTTGGACTGGACATTTATTTATGGTGTTTAGGCAGTCCACATTTTATTTTTGTGGATTCAGGTAAAGAGGGGTGGGATTGAGTTCATGGGGATATTTATCAAAGACTCAACTATGCTGCATTCGCCGGCACCAATACGCTCGCCTAACATCGCGGCCGCAGACCTGAATAAATCTCTCCATATTTATGCAAAAAGCCGCGCACCAAGTAAGGGGCGATGAGCATCGGACTGTTGTTCAACAATAATTAAAATAAAAGAACAGTGCACCAGCAGATATGTAATGGTAGACAATGTAAGAAATTATTCACAAAGATGCTAGTCATACATAATGAACATCGACTAAATCACAGTAAATGTCAATGGTCATATAAAGTCCCAAAAAAACTTTTTGTAACCAAACGAAATCAGTAACTTAGCTGATACTGATGTGTAGATATTCCCCAATGGAACCAATTATAGTTCAGAAAGGTATATTCTCAATTTACGTTGATAGGTGGCTCGCAGCTTCTTCAAGACTTTTGTTGGTGTCCCAAAAGGAAGGAATCTGTAGAAATGTGAAATAAAAAAGAAGGCGCCACCATAGTGCACGATCAGTGAAATAAACAAGCCCCAAATGCGCAAGTATAGCTGGTACTTACAAGCTCCCAGACACTTGAGAAGTGTCACAAACGCCTTCTGGAACCTTTAGAGTCGTCCAGCTGACTCACACTCTCGCAGAGGTCAATCCACTCTTTGGGGTATCAGGATGGATACCGGCTGTGTTTCTCTCCCAACAGGACCACAGGTAGCAAATAAGGTTTTAACTCTAGCAGCCTTTTATCCTGTATTGGAGGTGGCCTAACCCGGTAGGCTGAATTACACAGTTATACGGGTGTTGGTAACACACTGTGTAAAAAATTCTTGCACCTGATGAAACGGTCACCTAAGACCGAGAAACATTGTGTTGTTAAATAAAGTCATTTTTATTTTTACAAGACTTTGTTTCCACAAACTTGTTTTTATCTTCTTTGTATCACACTTTGAGGAATTTTTTACACAGTGTGTTACCAACACCCGTATAACTGTGTAATTCAGCCTACCGGGTTAGGCCACCTCCAATACAGGATAAGAAGCTGCTAGAGTTAAAACCTTATTTGCTACCTGTGGTCCTGTTGGGAGAGAAACACAGCCTGTATCCATCCTGATAACCCAAAGAGTGGATTGACCTCTGCGAGAGTGTGAGTCTATCGGACTGTTGTTAACTAGCAGCCATCGATCTCGCTGCTATTCTGCTTTTTCCCAACTTTATTTATATCCTGTCACTAAATTATACTAAAATGTATTAACCCCTAAACCCCTGGCCTCCCACATCACTACCATTAACTAAACCTATTAACCCCTAAACCGCCAGCCCCCCACATCGCTAGTTCAATGTAATTGTATTATAATAGTTAGGGTAGGTTAATTAATAGTTTAGAATTAGTTTATTTTAATTCTACAGGTAAGTTTTAATTTATTATAAGATAGGGATGTTGTAATTTTAATGTAAAGTTAGCGGGTTGTTAGGTTTAGGGGTTAATAGGTTTAGTTTATGGTAGTGATGTGGGAGGTCAGGGGTTTAGGGGTTAATACATTTATTTAGTGGCAGCGGGGTCCGGGAGCGGCGGGGTAGGGGTTAATACCTTTATGTAGGTTGCAGCAATGTTGTGGGTGGCAGATTAGGGGTGTTTAGACTCTGGGCTTATGTTAGGCTGTTATGTAAACGTAACTGGTTTTCTACCATATAAATCAATAGGATATCTGGCAGCATCGAAAATAAGCTTTCACTGCTTTCAGACTCCTATTAATTCCTATGGCATCCGCGGACTCCATGGTGGCGGATTGAAAACCAGGTACTCTGGCCTGGAATAGCCGCGAGCGTACCGGTTAACTATTTGATAACTTTGAAAAAGTGTCAAATAGCGCCGAATGTGTATTCAGAACATCTGTAATGATGTTAACATCGATCTGTGTCGGATTGAGACCGGTGGATTGTATGTTACGTCACAAATTTCAAATTTTGACGGTCTGTAGGCTTTGATAACTAGACATGTGCGGTTCGTTTCGGATTAATTCGGAAATTCGGTAAATTCGGTAAATTCGGAGATTCGGATCGATTCGGATTTCCGAATTAAAATACTTCCGAATCTACCGAATGAATCCGAAATAGCTGCCGTATCTCCGAATAAATCCGAATTAGCTCGTTAAGATTCGGCATTTCCCCATAGGAAACAATGGGAGTTTCGGCTGAAAAAAAACCTAACACCGCAGCCCCATTGTTTCCTATGGGGAAACACTAAGTCTGCACCTAACACCCTAACATGTACCCCGAGTCTCTAAACACCCCTAATCTAACACTTATTAACCCCTAATCTGCTGCCTCCGCTATCGCTGACACCTACATTATTTTATTAACCCCTAATCTGCCGACCGAATATCGCCGCCACCTACATTATAGCTATTAACCCCTAATCTGCTGTCCCTAACACCGCCGACCCCTACATTATAGTTATTAACCCCTAATCTGCCTCCCCCAACGTCGCCGCAATCTAACTACAAGTATTAACCCCTAATCTGCCGACCCGATATCGCCGCCGCCTACATTATAGCTATTAACCCCTAATCTGCTGTCCCTAACACCGCCGACCCCTACATTATAGTTATTAACCCCTAATCTGCCTCACCCAACGTCGCCGCAATCTAACTACAAGTATTAACCCCTAATCTGCCGACCGCAAATCGCCGCCACTATAATAAATGTATTAACCCCTAAACCGCCGCACTCCCGCCTCGCAAACACTATAATACATTTTATTAACCCCTAATCTGCCCTCCCTAACATCGCCGCCACCTACCTACAATTATTAACCCCTAATCTCCCGCCCCCATCGTCGCCGCTACTATAATAAGGTTATTAACCCCTAAACCTAAGTCTAACCCTAACCCTAACACCCCCTAACTTAAATATAATTTAAATAAAACGAAATAAGTTTACTATAGTTAAATAAATGAATCCTATTTAAAACTAAAGACTTACCTGTAAAATAAACCCTAAGATAGCTGCAATATAACTAATAGTTACATTGTAGCTATCTTAGCATTTATATTTATTTTACAGGCAACTTTGTATTTATTTTAACTAGGTACAATAGTTATTAAATAGTTAATAACTATTTAATAACTACCTAGCTAAAATAAATACAAATTTACCTGTAAAATAAATCCTAACCTAAGTTACACTAACACCTAACACTACACTATCATTAAATTAACTAAATAAATTAATCCTATTTAAAACAAAATACTTACCTGTAAAATAAACCCTAATATAGCTGCAATATAACTAATAGTTACATTGTAGCTATTTTAGCATTTATATTTATTTTACAGGCAACTTTGTATTTATTTTAACTAGGTACAATAGCTATTAAATAGTTATTGACTAATTAATAGCTACCTAGTTAAAATAATTACAAAATTACCTGTAAAATAAATCCTAACCTAAGTTACAATTACACCTAACACTACACTATCATTTAATTAATTAAATAAATGAATCATATTTAAAACAAAATACTTACCTGTAAAATAAACCCTAATATAGCTGCAATATAACTAATAGTTACATTGTAGCTATTTTAGCATTTATATTTATTTTACAGACAACTTTGTATTTATTTTAACTAGGTACAATAGCTATTACATAGTTATTGACTAATTAATAGCTACCTAGTTAAAATAATTACAAAATTACCTGTAAAATAAATCCTAACCTAAGTTACAATTAAACCTAATTAACTACAAGTACCTACAATTATCTACAATTAAATAAACTAAAGTACAAAACCCCCCCACTAAATTACAAAAAAAAAACAAACACTAAATTACAAAAAATAAAAAAATATTACAAGAATTTTAAACTAATTACACCTAATCTAAGCCCCCTAATAAAATAACAAAGCCCCCCAAAATAAAAAAAATGCCCTACCCTATACGAAATTACAAAAGTTAACAGCTCTATTACCTTACCAGCCCTGAACAGGGCCCTTTGCGGGGCATGCCCCAAAGAAAACAGCTCTTTTGCCTGTAAAAAAAAAACACAATCGCCCCCCCACATTACAACCCACCACCCACATACCCCTACTCTAACCCAAACCCCCCTTAAATAAACCTAACACTACCCCCCTGAAGATCTCCCTACCTTGAGTCGTGTTCACCCAGCCGGGCCGAAGTCTTCATCCGATGGGGCAGAAGAGGACATCCAGACCGGCAGAAGTCTTCATCCAAGTGGGGCAAGAAGAGGTCTTCCATCCATCATACAAGTACCAAAATACAAACAAACACTAAATTACAAAAAATAATAAAATATTACAATAATTTTAAACTAATTACACCTAATCTAAGCCCCCTACTAGCTATTAATATAGCTTCAATATAACTAATAGTTACATTGTAGCTATTTTAGGATTTATATGTATTTTACAGGCAACTTTGTATTTATTTTAACTAGGTACAATAGTTATTAAATAGTTAATAACTATTTAATAACTACCTAGCTAAAATAAATACAAATTTACCTGTAAAATAAATCATAACCTAAGTTACAATTACACCTAACACTACACTATCATTAAATTAACTAAATAAATGAATCCTATATAAAACTAAAGACTTACCTGTAAAATAAACCCTAATATAGCTGCAATATAACTAATAGTTACATTGTAGCTATTTTAGCATTTATATTTATTGTACAGGCAACTTTGTATTCATTTTAACTAGGTTCAATAGCTATTAAATAGATATTGACTATTTAATAGCTACCTAGTTAAAATAATTACAAAATTACCTGTAAAATAAATCCTAACCTAAGTTACAATTAAACCTAACACTACACTATCATTAAATAAATTAACTACAAGTACCTACAATTAAATGCAATTAAAAAAACTAAACTAAAGTACAAACCCCCCCACACTAAATTACAAAAAATAAAAAAATATTACAAGAATTTTAAACTAATTACACCTAATCTAAGCCCCCTAATAAAATAACAAAGCCCCCCAAAATAAAAAAAATGCCCTAACCTATACTAAATTACAAAAGTTAACAGCTCTATTACCTTACCAGCCCTGAACAGGGCCCTTTGCGGGGCATGCCCCAAAGAAAACAGCTCTTTTGCCTGTAAAAAAAAAACACAATCCCTCCCCCCACATTACAACCCACCACCCACATACCCCTACTCTAACCCAAACCCCCCTTAAATAAACCTAACACTACCCCCCTGAAGATCTCCCTACCTTGAGGCGTGTTCACCCAGCCGGGCCGAAGTCTTCATCCGATGGGGCAGAAGAGGACATCCAGACTGGCAGAAGTCTTCATCCAAGCGGGGCAAGAAGAGGTCTTCCATCCATCAGAAAAGTACAAAAAAACAAACAAACACTAAATTAGCAAAAATAATAAAATATTACAATAATTTTAAACTAATTACACCTAATCTAAGCCCCCTACTAGCTATTAATATAGCTACAATATAACTAATAGTTACATTGTAGCTATTTTAGGATTTATATTTATTTTACAGGCAACTTTGTATTTATTTTAACTAGGTACAATAGCTATTAAATAGTTAATAACTACCTAGCTAAAATAAATACAAATTTACCTGTAAAATAAACCCTAACCTAAGTTACAATTACACCTAACACTACACTATCATTAAATTAACTAAATAAATTAATCCTATATAAAACTAAATACTTACCTGTAAAATAAACCCTAATATAGCTACAATATAACTAATGGTTATATTGTAGCTATTTTAGCATTTATATTTATTTTACAGGCAACTTTGTATTTATTTTAACTAGGTACAATAGCTATTAAATAGTTAATAACTACCTAGCTAAAATAAATACAAATTTACCTGTAAAATAAACCCTAACCTAAGTTACAATTACACCTAACACTACACTATCATTAAATTAACTAAATAAATTAATCCTATATAAAACTAAATACTTACCTGTAAAATAAACCCTAATATAGCTACAATATAACTAATGGTTATATTGTAGCTATTTTAGCATTTATATTTATTTTACAGGCAACTTTGTATTTATTTTAACTAGGTACAATAGCTATTAAATATATATTTACTGTTTAATAGCTACCTAGTTAAAATAATTACAAAATTACCTGTAAAATAAATCCTAACCTAAGTTACTATTAAACCTAACTCTACACTATCATTAAATAAATTAACTACAAGTACCTACAATTAAATACAATGAAATAAACTAAACTAAAGTACAAAAAAAACAAACACTAAATTACAAAAAATAAAAAAAATTACAAGAATTTTAAACTAATTACACCTAATCTAAGCCCCCTAATAAAATAACAAAGCCCCCCAAAATAAAAAAATGCCCTACCCTATACTAAATTACAAAAGTAATCAGCTCTATTACCTTACCAGCCCTGAACAGGGCCTTTTGCGGGGCATGCCCCATAGAAAACAGCTCTTTTGCCTGTAAAAAAAAACACAATACCCCCCCCCACATTACAACCCACCACCCACATACCCCTACTCTAACCCAAACCCCCCTTAAATAAACCTAACACTACCCCCCTGAAGATCTCTCTACCGTGTCTTCACCCAGCGGGCCAAAGTCTTCATCCGATCGGGCAGAAGAGGACATCCAGACCGGCAGAAGTCTTCATCCAAGCGGGGCAAGAAGAGGTCTTCCATCCATCAGAAGTCTTGATCCAGGCGGCATCTTCTCTGTTCATCCATCCGGAGCGGAGCGGCAGCATCCTGAAGACATCCCACGCAGAGCATCCTCTTCTTTCTTGATCCGACGACTAGGTGACTGTACCTTTAAGTGACGTCATCCAAGATGGCGTCCCTTGAATTCCGATTGGCTGATAGGATTCTATCAGCCAATCGGAATTAAGGTAGGAAAAATCTGATTGGCTGATTTAATCAGCCAATCAGATTCAAGTTCAATCCGATTGGCTGATGGAATCAGCCAATCAGATTGACCTCGCATTCTATTGGCTGTTCCGATCAGCCAATAGAATGCGAGCTCAATCTGATTGGCTGATTGGATCAGCCAATCGGATTGAACTTGAATCTGATTGGCTGATTGAATCAGCCAATCAGATTTTTCATACCTTAATTCCGATTGGCTGATAGAATCCTATCAGCCAATCGGAATTCAAGGGACGCCATCTTGGATGACGTCACTTAAAGGTACAGTCACCTAGTCGTCGGATCAAGAAAGAAGAGGATGCTCTGCGTGGGATGTCTTCAGGATGCTGCCGCTCCGCTCCGGATGGATGAACAGAGAAGATGCCGCCTGGATCAAGACTTCTGATGGATGGAAGACCTCTTCTTGCCCCGCTTGGATGAAGACTTCTGCCGGTCTGGATGTCCTCTTCTGCCCGATCGGATGAAGACTTCGGCCCGCTGGGTGAAGACACGGTAGAGAGATCTTCAGGGGGGTAGTGTTAGGTTTATTTAAGGGGGGTTTGGGTTAGAGTAGGGGTATGTGGGTGGTGGGTTGTAATGTGGGGGGGGGTATTGTGTTTTTTTTTACAGGCAAAAGAGCTGTTTTCTATGGGGCATGCCCCCGCAAAAGGCCCTGTTCAGGGCTGGTAAGGTAATAGAGCTGATTACTTTTGTAATTTAGTATAGGGTAGGGCATTTTTTTATTTTGGGGGGCTTTGTTATTTTATTAGGGGGCTTAGATTAGGTGTAATTAGTTTAAAATTCTTGTAATTTTTTTTATTTTTTGTAATTTAGTGTTTGTTTTTTTTGTACTTTAGTTTAGTTTATTTCATTGTATTTAATTGTAGGTACTTGTAGTTAATTTATTTAATGATAGTGTAGAGTTAGGTTTAATAGTAACTTAGGTTAGGATTTATTTTACAGGTAATTTTGTAATTATTTTAACTAGGTAGCTATTAATTAGTCAATAACTATTTAATAGCTTTTGTACCTAGTTAAAATAAATACAAAGTTGCCTGTAAAATAAATATAAATGCTAAAATAGCTACAATATAACCATTAGTTATATTGTAGCTATATTAGGGTTTATTTTACAGGTAAGTATTTAGTTTTATATAGGATTAATTTATTTAGTTAATTTAATGACAGTGTAGTGTTACGTGTAATTGTAACTTAGGTTAGGGTTTATTTTACAGGTAAATTTGTATTTATTTTAGCTAGGTAGTTATTAACTATTTAATAGCTATTGTACCTAGTTAAAATAAATACAAAGTTGCCTGTAAAATAAATATAAATCCTAAAATAGCTACAATGTAACTATTAGTTATATTGTAGCTATATTAATAGCTAGTAGGGGGCTTAGATTAGGTGTAATTAGTTTAAAATTATTGCAATATTTTATTATTTTTGCTAATTTAGTGTTTGTTTGTTTTTTTGTACTTTTCTGATGGATGGAAGATCTCTTCTTGCCCCGCTTGGATGAAGACTTCTGCCAGTCTGGATGTCCTCTTCTGCCCCATCGGATGAAGACTTCGGCCCGGCTGGGTGAACACGACTCAAGGTAGGGAGATCTTCAGGGGGGTAGTGTTAGGTTTATTTAAGGGGGGTTTGGGTTAGAGTAGGGGTATGTGGGTGGTGGGTTGTAATGTGGGGGGGGGGGGTTGTGTTTTTTTTTACAGGCAAAAGAGCTGTTTTCTTTGGGGCATGCCCCGCAAAAGGCCCTGTTCAGGGCTGGTAAGGTAATAGAGCTGTTAACTTTTGTAATTTAGTATAGGGTAGGGCATTTTTTTTATTTTGGGGGGCTTTGTTATTTTATTAGGGGGCTTAGATTAGGTGTAATTAGTTTAAAATTCTTGTAATATTTTTTTATTTTTTGTTATTTAGTGGGGGGGGGTTGTACTTTAGTTTAGTTTTTTAATTGTATTTAATTGTAGGTACTTGTAGTTAATTTATTTAATGATAGTGTAGTGTTAGGTTTAATTGTAACTTAGGTTAGGATTTATTTTACAGGTAATTTTGTAATTATTTTAACTAGGTAGCTATTAAACAGTAAATATCTATTTAATAGCTATTGTACCTAGTTAAAATAAATACAAAGTTGCCTGTACAATAAATATAAATGCTAAAATAGCTACAATGTAACTATTAGTTATATTGCAGCTATATTAGGGTTTATTTTACAGGTAAGTCTTTAGTTTTATATAGGATTCATTTATTTAGTTAATTTAATGATAGTGTAGTGTTAGGTGTAATTGTAACTTAGGTTATGATTTATTTTACAGGTAAATTTGTATTTATTTTAGCTAGGTAGTTATTAAATAGTTATTAACTATTTAATAGCTATTGTACCTAGTTAAAATAAATACAAAGTTGCCTGTAAAATAAATATAAATCCTAAAATAGCTACAATGTAACTATTAGTTATATTGAAGCTATATTAATAGCTAGTAGGGGGCTTAGATTAGGTGTAATTAGTTTAAAATTATTGTAATATTTTATTATTTTTTGTAATTTAGTGTTTGTTTGTATTTTGGTACTTGTATGATGGATGGAAGACCTCTTCTTGCCCCGCTTGGATGAAGACTTCTGCCGGTCTGGATGTCCTCTTCTGCCCCATCGGATGAAGACTTCGGCCCGGCTGGGTGAACACGACTCAAGGTAGGGAGATCTTCAGGGGGGTAGTGTTAGGTTTATTTAAGGGGGGTTTGGGTTAGAGTAGGGGTATGTGGGTGGTGGGTTGTAATGTGGGGGGGGGATTGTGTTTTTTTTTACAGGCAAAAGAGCTGTTTTCTATGGGGCATGCCCCGCAAAAGGCCCTGTTCAGGGCTGGTAAGGTAATAGAGCTGATTACTTTTGTAATTTAGTATAGGGTAGGGCATTTTTTTTATTTTGGGGGGCTTTGTTATTTTATTAGGGGGCTTAGATTAGGTGTAATTAGTTTAAAATTCTTGTAATATTTTTTTATTTTTTGTTATTTAGTGGGGGGGGGGTTGTACTTTAGTTTAGTTTTTTAATTGTATTTAATTGTAGGTACTTGTAGTTAATTTATTTAATGATAGTGTAGTGTTAGGTTTAATTGTAACTTAGGTTAGGATTTATTTTACAGGTAATTTTGTAATTATTTTAACTAGGTAGCTATTAAACAGTAAATATCTATTTAATAGCTATTGTACCTAGTTAAAATAAATACAAAGTTGCCTGTACAATAAATATAAATGCTAAAATAGCTACAATGTAACTATTAGTTATATTGCAGCTATATTAGGGTTTATTTTACAGGTAAGTCTTTAGTTTTATATAGGATTCATTTATTTAGTTAATTTAATGATAGTGTAGTGTTAGGTGTAATTGTAACTTAGGTTATGATTTATTTTACAGGTAAATTTGTATTTATTTTAGCTAGGTAGTTATTAAATAGTTATTAACTATTTAATAGCTATTGTAC
Organism: Bombina bombina; assembly: GCF_027579735.1. Classification (NCBI taxonomy): domain Eukaryota; kingdom Metazoa; phylum Chordata; class Amphibia; order Anura; family Bombinatoridae; genus Bombina; species Bombina bombina. The sequence continues at coordinate 115,618,291 of NC_069499.1, read as the reverse complement.
CTAGTTAAAATAAATACAAAGTTGCCTGTAAAATAAATATAAATCCTAAAATAGCTACAATGTAACTATTAGTTATATTGAAGCTATATTAATAGCTAGTAGGGGGCTTAGATTAGGTGTAATTAGTTTAAAATTATTGTAATATTTTATTATTTTTTGTAATTTAGTGTTTGTTTGTATTTTGGTACTTGTATGATGGATGGAAGACCTCTTCTTGCCCCGCTTGGATGAAGACTTCTGCCGGTCTGGATGTCCTCTTCTGCCCCATCGGATGAAGACTTCGGCCCGGCTGGGTGAACACGACTCAAGGTAGGGAGATCTTCAGGGGGGTAGTGTTAGGTTTATTTAAGGGGGGTTTGGGTTAGAGTAGGGGTATGTGGGTGGTGGGTTGTAATGTGGGGGGGGGATTGTGTTTTTTTTTACAGGCAAAAGAGCTGTTTTCTATGGGGCATGCCCCGCAAAAGGCCCTGTTCAGGGCTGGTAAGGTAATAGAGCTGATTACTTTTGTAATTTAGTATAGGGTAGGGCATTTTTTTATTTTGGGGGGCTTTGTTATTTTATTAGGGGGCTTAGATTAGGTGTAATTAGTTTAAAATTCTTGTAATTTTTTTTATTTTTTGTAATTTAGTGTTTGTTTTTTTTGTACTTTAGTTTAGTTTATTTCATTGTATTTAATTGTAGGTACTTGTAGTTAATTTATTTAATGATAGTGTAGAGTTAGGTTTAATAGTAACTTAGGTTAGGATTTATTTTACAGGTAATTTTGTAATTATTTTAACTAGGTAGCTATTAATTAGTCAATAACTATTTAATAGCTTTTGTACCTAGTTAAAATAAATACAAAGTTGCCTGTAAAATAAATATAAATGCTAAAATAGCTACAATATAACCATTAGTTATATTGTAGCTATATTAGGGTTTATTTTACAGGTAAGTATTTAGTTTTATATAGGATTAATTTATTTAGTTAATTTAATGACAGTGTAGTGTTACGTGTAATTGTAACTTAGGTTAGGGTTTATTTTACAGGTAAATTTGTATTTATTTTAGCTAGGTAGTTATTAACTATTTAATAGCTATTGTACCTAGTTAAAATAAATACAAAGTTGCCTGTAAAATAAATATAAATCCTAAAATAGCTACAATGTAACTATTAGTTATATTGTAGCTATATTAATAGCTAGTAGGGGGCTTAGATTAGGTGTAATTAGTTTAAAATTATTGCAATATTTTATTATTTTTGCTAATTTAGTGTTTGTTTGTTTTTTTGTACTTTTCTGATGGATGGAAGATCTCTTCTTGCCCCGCTTGGATGAAGACTTCTGCCAGTCTGGATGTCCTCTTCTGCCCCATCGGATGAAGACTTCGGCCCGGCTGGGTGAACACGACTCAAGGTAGGGAGATCTTCAGGGGGGTAGTGTTAGGTTTATTTAAGGGGGGTTTGGGTTAGAGTAGGGGTATGTGGGTGGTGGGTTGTAATGTGGGGGGGGGGGGTTGTGTTTTTTTTTACAGGCAAAAGAGCTGTTTTCTTTGGGGCATGCCCCGCAAAAGGCCCTGTTCAGGGCTGGTAAGGTAATAGAGCTGTTAACTTTTGTAATTTAGTATAGGGTAGGGCATTTTTTTTATTTTGGGGGGCTTTGTTATTTTATTAGGGGGCTTAGATTAGGTGTAATTAGTTTAAAATTCTTGTAATATTTTTTTATTTTTTGTAATTTAGTGGGGGGGGGGTTGTACTTTAGTTTAGTTTTTTAATTGTATTTAATTGTAGGTACTTGTAGTTAATTTATTTAATGATAGTGTAGTGTTAGGTTTAATTGTAACTTAGGTTAGGATTTATTTTACAGGTAATTTTGTAATTATTTTAACTAGGTAGCTATTAAACAGTAAATATCTATTTAATAGCTATTGTACCTAGTTAAAATAAATACAAAGTTGCCTGTACAATAAATATAAATGCTAAAATAGCTACAATGTAACTATTAGTTATATTGCAGCTATATTAGGGTTTATTTTACAGGTAAGTCTTTAGTTTTATATAGGATTCATTTATTTAGTTAATTTAATGATAGTGTAGTGTTAGGTGTAATTGTAACTTAGGTTATGATTTATTTTACAGGTAAATTTGTATTTATTTTAGCTAGGTAGTTATTAAATAGTTATTAACTATTTAATAGCTATTGTACCTAGTTAAAATAAATACAAAGTTGCCTGTAAAATAAATATAAATCCTAAAATAGCTACAATGTAACTATTAGTTATATTGAAGCTATATTAATAGCTAGTAGGGGGCTTAGATTAGGTGTAATTAGTTTAAAATTATTGTAATATTTTATTATTTTTTGTAATTTAGTGTTTGTTTGTATTTTGGTACTTGTATGATGGATGGAAGACCTCTTCTTGCCCCGCTTGGATGAAGACTTCTGCCGGTCTGGATGTCCTCTTCTGCCCCATCGGATGAAGACTTCGGCCCGGCTGGGTGAACACGACTCAAGGTAGGGAGATCTTCAGGGGGGTAGTGTTAGGTTTATTTAAGGGGGGTTTGGGTTAGAGTAGGGGTATGTGGGTGGTGGGTTGTAATGTGGGGGGGGGGATTGTGTTTTTTTTTTTACAGGCAAAAGAGCTGTTTTCTTTGGGGCATGCCCCGCAAAGGGCCCTGTTCAGGGCTGGTAAGGTAATATAGCTGTTAACTTTTGTAATTTAGTATAGGGTAGGGCATTTTTTTTATTTTGGGGGGCTTTGTTATTTTATTAGGGGGCTTAGATTAGGTGTAATTAGTTTAAAATTCTTGTAATATTTTTTTATTTTTTGTAATTTAGTGTTTGTTTTTTTTTGTAATTTAGTGGGGGGGTTTTGTACTTTAGTTTATTTAATTGTAGATAATTGTAGGTACTTGTAGTTAATTAGGTTTAATTGTAACTTAGGTTAGGATTTATTTTACAGGTAATTTTGTAATTATTTTAACTAGGTAGCTATTAATTAGTCAATAACTATTTAATAGCTTTTGTACCTAGTTAAAATAAATACAAAGTTGCCTGTAAAATAAATATAAATGCTAAAATAGCTACAATGTAACTATTAGTTATATTGCAGCTATATTAGGGTTTATTTTACAGGTAAGTATTTTGTTTTAAATATGATTCATTTATTTAGTTAATTTAATGATAGTGTAGTGTTAGGTGTTAGTGTAACTTAGGTTAGGATTTATTTTACAGGTAAATTTGTATTTATTTTAGCTAGGTAGTTATTAAATAGTTATTAACTATTTAATAACTATTGTACCTAGTTAAAATAAATACAAAGTTGCCTGTAAAATAAATATAAATGCTAAGATAGCTACAATGTAACTATTAGTTATATCGCAGCTATCTTAGGGTTTATTTTACAGGTAAGTCTTTAGTTTTAAATAGGATTCATTTATTTAACTATAGTAAACTTATTTCGTTTTATTTAAATTATATTTAAGTTAGGGGGTGTTAGGGTTAGGGTTAGACTTAGGTTTAGGGGTTAATAACCTTATTATAGTAGCGGCGACGATGGGGGCGGGAGATTAGGGGTTAATAATTGTAGGTAGGTGGCGGCGATGTTAGGGAGGGCAGATTAGGGGTTAATAAAATGTATTATAGTGTTTGCGAGGCGGGAGTGCGGCGGTTTAGGGGTTAATACATTTATTATAGTGGCGGCGATTTGCGGTCGGCAGATTAGGGGTTAATACTTGTAGTTAGATTGCGGCGACGTTGGGGGGAGGCAGATTAGGGGTTAATAACTATAATGTAGGGGTCGGCGGTGTTAGGGACAGCAGATTAGGGGTTAATAGCTATAATGTAGGCGGCGGCGATATCGGGTCGGCAGATTAGGGGTTAATACTTGTAGTTAGATTGCGGCGACGTTGGGGGGAGGCAGATTAGGGGTTAATAACTATAATGTAGGGGTCGGCGGTGTTAGGGACAGCAGATTAGGGGTTAATAGCTATAATGTAGGCGGCGGCGATATCGGGTCGGCAGATTAGGGGTTAATACTTATAGTTAGATTGCGGCGACGTTGGGGGAGGCAGATTAGGGGTTAATAACTATAATGTAGGGGTCGGCGGTGTTAGGGACAGCAGATTAGGGGTTAATAGCTATAATGTAGGCGGCGGCGATATCGGGTCGGCAGATTAGGGGTTAATACTTATAGTTAGATTGCGGCGACGTTGGGGGAGGCAGATTAGGGGTTAATAACTATAATGTAGGGGTCGGCGGTGTTAGGGACAGCAGATTAGGGGTTAATAGCTATAATGTAGGCGGCGGCGATATCCGATCGGCAGATTAGGGGTTAAATAATGTTATTATAGGGTTTGCGATGTGGGGGGGCCTCGGTTTAGTGGTTCATAGGTAGTTTATGGGTGTTAGTGACTTAGTGTACTAAATGGGTGTTAGTGTAGTAAAAACATACCGAATTTCGGAACGGAATAGAACCGAATTCAGCCGAATCCGAATAAATCCGAAACGAATTTATTCGGATCCGAATAAATCCGAAACGAATTTATTCAAATTTTGCCGAATCAGATTCGATCCGAAACGAAATTCTAAAAGTCCGAATCGATCCGAACCGAAAACGAACCGAATTTTTTAGCGGTGCACATGTCTATTGATAACTAGGTTGAATCAAGCTCGCCACAATTACGCTGCGGAATTCCAGCATATTTGCGGTTGAGGGCTTGATAAATATCCCCCCATAGGTAGAGACCCTCCGGAAAATATCAGACAAAATGGAAGCTCTTAACATAAGAAATCCTTTAATGGGGAACTTTTGATATTTGGTTCTCCAGTAGAACTACTGTGTATCGCTCATACTTTGCTTCAAGAATTAACTGCTTCATGTGGCCTGTGTGCTAATGATTAGGCATCCTTGTTAGGATGAGGGTTTGCCAATCAGAATCTGTTTCCAGCGATCTCAGCACTACAGGTCAGGGATCATTGGTGGCCTAGTGGGCAGCATACCTAAGCCATCAACTGGAGTGCTGGTGACATAGCCACAAACTTGCTGCAAGGGAGCTGGATGGGGGAGTTAATAGCGTATAAATTTAGGCATCCAAAAAGAAATGGCTTACCACAGGAGTGTATAAAAGGCTTGGCAGCAAAAGGATTAATAAAAGGGGGAAATTCATCAGCAAGTTTAAGAGCCGAAATTCATCAGCAAGTTTCAGAGCCCATGCTTACTCTGAAGAGGCTGCTGTTTAATCTTACTTTCTTATTTTTGTCATTTATGCTGCAGTAAGATTACTATATTTTTGTTTTTTCAAAATTATTTTTTTGGAATACATGTGGAAATAGTACATAATGTGTAAGTAAATTAAAACTTTGTACCTTGTGCAGTGAAAGGGCAATTTCATTAGATAAAAAACTATTATTTTTGGTGTTTAAACATGGGGTTTAGTAGAGTTCAGAATCAAATTTGGCCCAAAAGGACAGTCTGGATCTTATGTAATGTTAAAATAATTACCTTACATATAGGCCCTTACTCAAAATCAAGTGTGATTGACAATTTGCTCCAAAATCTACTATTCCTCTGCTGATGTGTGAAATGTTGCAGGAAACTATAAGTGCTTATAATATCTGAGGCTTGAGGCAGCCATATTGGCAAGCAAGCAAGAATCAAAACATGCTTGAATTCTCACTGCAAATCAGCACCATCTTCTTGCTAGAAAGCAAATTTGTGAGCAATGGAGGAAATAGAACTAGATAGCACTAGAAAAAAAGGTACTTGTATTTGTATAATGCAGAATTGTATTTTGGGTATAATTAAAGGTTTTATCTTTGTTGTGTACACAGAAAAGATCTAGATATTTGCAGTGAGATATTCTTCATTGTGAACTGTTCTAATGTATTGAAAATGTCCTTGAAGGAAATAGAACAACAGATATATTGTGAGGCACTGTAAAAAGAATAGTAGCAATTTAACAGAAGGAAACATACTTATGCCCTTCAGAGCTATTAACTTAGCTACAAGTATAACAGCACTATATGGTACATACTTACAGCAAAACTGGGAACAGTTTATAGTCTGAAAAAATATTTATTATAAAACACAATAAAATCTCAGATGTTAAAGGAAAATGTACAAGTAACTAGTAACACTACACTGCAGTTAGTAATACTGATTACGCCACATTTTTGCAATGTGGATATTTAGGGGATTTATCATTGATCAGACAAGGTTCCCATGTAGTGAACTTGATGCCTGATATTGCAGATTGTCGGGTGCTTTTGATCCTCATATTTGGCGTTGCACGAGAACCCACTCATGCAAAGCCGCCCACTTGTCAATCAACCCGGCCAAATCAGTCCAGGGTGATTTTTACACATCTGAATTAGTGATCTTTAACATTGCCTGTCTCCATCACTGCTTTAGTAACAATATACATTCTTTAAAGGGAAATGAAAACCAGTTTTTTATTCTGTCATGATTCAGATAGAAAATACAATTTTAAGCATCCTATTAACTTTTATTATCAAATATGCTTAATTTGCCTGCTATCTTTTGATAATGGAACAACACTGCAATACTGTGAGCTTTGCTGAACACATCATGTGAGCCAATGATAACAGGAAAATATGTTCATATTGCATATTGTCAAAAAAAGCAGTAGGTATAATTATAGGCTGACATGGGCATCTGCAGGGGGAGCAAGGATTTTTGCCCCTTACAGTCAAGCATAATAAGCAGCCACTCATAAGGGTATAAAATCTAATTCAGTGCTGATTTTCCTGCTCTATTCACATCATAATACAGTGTAGTTTATATTTCTAACAAATGCATTCTGTTTTCTACCTTACTGCTGTTGCAATAATGACAAGCAGTTATGGGCAGGATCCGCAGGCACAATCAGTAATAGATAAAGTAAAACAAAAAAAAAAAAAATACATGTAAATTAGAAAAATGACCTCCAATAGTGGGAGGGTGTAGGATTAAATAGTTGTTTGGGAGGGGTCAGGGAGGTGGTATAGTTTAGGAGGATAAATAAACTGCAGAAATAAATAATAATAAAAAGTAATCCTATATTATAAAAGGCCAAGTGTGTTTGTCTGAAGCCGTCATGCGCAGTAGAGACTGCGCACGGACAAACATACCTGGCCTTCAGCTGCAGAGTAGTGCGCACTGCGGAAGCTGCCTGGTGGGGGCGTGACCGGCGTCGGGCGTGCCGTGATGGGGGCATGACCGGCGGGCGTGGGGAGGGGGCGTGGCCTCGCAGGAGCGGCGGGAGCGGCGTGGCCGGTGGGAGAGACCAAAACAGAGGAAGGAAGGAAAGAATTTAGAAAGAAAGCGAGCAGAAGAGGGGGGAAGAGCAAAAGAGGGAGAGAGAGCGCAAGAGAGTGGGAGAGAAAGAGGGGGAGAGAGATGGGGAGAGAGAGCTCAAAAGAGAGGGGGGAGAGAGAGAGCTCAAAAGAGAGGGGGGAGAGAGAGCTTAAAAGAGAGGTGGGAGAGAGAGCGCAAAAGAGAGGGGGAGAGAGCGCAAGAGAGGGGAGAGAGAGCGCACAAAAACATAATTTATGCTTACCTGATAAATTCCTTTCTTCTGTTGTGTGATCAGTCCACGGGTCATCATTACTTCTGGGATATAACTCCTCCCCAACAGGAAATGCAAGAGGATTCACCCAGCAGAGCTGCATATAGCTCCTCCCCCCTACGTCAGTCCCAGTCATTCGACCAAGAATCAACGAGAAAGGAGTAACCAAGGGTGAAGTGGTGACTGGAGTATAATTTAAAAAATATTTACCTGCCTTAAAACAGGGCGGGCCGTGGACTGATCACACAACAGAAGAAAGGAATTTATCAGGTAAGCATAAATTATGTTTTCTTCTGTTATGTGTGATCAGTCCACGGGTCATCATTACTTCTGGGATACCAATACCAAAGCAAAAGTACACGGATGACGGGAGGGATAGGCAGGCTCATTATACAGAAGGAACCACTGCCTGAAGAACCTTTCTCCCAAAAATAGCCTCCGAAGAAGCAAAAGTGTCAAATTTGTAAAATTTGGAAAAAGTATGAAGCGAAGACCAAGTTGCAGCCTTGCAAATCTGTTCAACAGAGGCCTCATTCTTAAAGGCCCAAGTGGAAGCCACAGTTCTAGTGGAGTGAGCTGTAATTCTTTCAGGAGGCTGCTGTCCAGCAGTCTCATAGGCTAAACGTATTATGCTACGAAGCCAAAAAGAGAGAGAGGTAGCAGAAGCTTTTTGACCTCTCCTCTGTCCAGAATAAACGACAAACAGGGAAGAAGTTTGGCGAAAACCTTTAGTTGCCTGCAAGTAGAACTTGAGGGCACGAACTACATCCAGATTGTGTAGAAGACGTTCCTTCTTTGAAGAAGGATTTGGACACAGGGATGGAACAACAATCTCTTGATTGATGTTCCTGTTAGTGACTACCTTAGGTAAGAACCCAGGTTTAGTACGCAGAACTACCTTGTCTGAGTGAAAAATCAGATAAGGGGAATCACAATGTAAGGCTGATAACTCAGAGACTCTTCGAGCCGAGGAAATAGCCATTAAAAACAGAACTTTCCAAGATAACAATTTTATATCAATGGAATGAAGGGGTTCAAACGGAACACCCTGTAAAACGTTAAGAACTAAGTTTAAACTCCATGGCGGAGCAACAGCCTTAAACACAGGCTTGATCCTAGCTAAAGCTTGACAAAAAGCCTGGACGTCTGGATCTTCCGACAGACGCTTGTGTAACAAGATGGACAGAGCTGAAATCTGTCCCTTTAATGAGCTAGCTGATAAACCCTTTTCTAAACCTTCTTGTAGAAAAGACAATATCCTAGCGATCCTAACCTTACTCCAGGAGTAACCTTTGGATTCGCACCAGTATAGGTATTTCCGCCATATTTTATGGTAAATCCTTCTGGTAACAGGCTTCCTAGCCTGAATCAGGGTATCAATAACCGACTCAGAAAAACCACGTTTTGATAAAATCAAGCGTTCAATTTCCAAGCAGTCAGCTTCAGAGAAGTTAGATTTTGATGTTTGAATGGACCCTGTATCAGAAGGTCCTGTCTTAGAGGTAGAGACCAAGGCGGACAGGATGACATGTCCACTAGATCTGCATACCAAGTCCTGCGTGGCCATGCAGGTGCTATTAGAATTACTGATGCCCTCTCCTGTTTGATTTTGGCAATCAATCGAGGAAGCAGCGGGAAGGGTGGAAACACATAAGCCATCCCGAAGTTCCAAGGTGCTGTCAAAGCATCTATCAGAACTGCTTCCGGATCCCTGGATCTGGACCCGTAGCGAGGAAGTTTGGCGTTCTGGCGAGACGCCATGAGATCTATCTCTGGTTTGCCCCAACGTCGAAGTATTTGGGCAAAGACCTCCGGATGAAGTTCCCACTCCCCCGGATGAAAAGTCTGGCGACTCAAGAAATCCGCCTCCCAGTTCTCCACTCCCGGGATGTGGATTGCTGACAGGTGGCAAGAGTGAGACTCTGCCCAGCGAATTATCTTTGATACTTCCATCATTGCTAGGGAGCTTCTTGTCCCTCCCTGATGGTTGATGTAAGCTACAGTCGTGATGTTGTCCGACTGAAACCTGATGAACCCCCGAGTTGTTAACTGGGGCCAAGCCAGAAGGGCATTGAGAACTGCTCTCAATTCCAGAATGTTTATTGGCAGGAGACTCTCCTCCTGATTCCATAGTCCCTGAGCCTTCAGAGAATTCCAGACAGCGCCCCAACCTAGTAGGCTGGCGTCTGTTGTTACAATTGTCCAGTCTGGCCTGCTGAATGGCATCCCCCTGGACAGGTGTGGCCGATAAAGCCACCATAGAAGAGAATTTCTGGTCTCTTGATTTAGACTCAGAGTAGGGGACAAATCTGAGTAATCCCCATTCCACTGACTTAGCATGCATAATTGCAGCGGTCTGAGGTGTAGGCGTGCAAAAGGTACTATGTCCATTGCCGCTACCATTAAGCCGATCACCTCCATGCATTGAGCTACTGACGGGTGTTGAATGGAATGAAGGACACGGCATGCATTTTGAAGCTTTGTTAACCTGTCTTCTGTCAGGTAAATCTTCATTTCTACAGAATCTATAAGAGTCCCCAAGAATGGAACTCTTGTGAGAGGAAAGAGAGAACTCTTCTTTTCGTTCACTTTCCATCCATGCGACCTTAGAAATGCCAGAACTAACTCTGTATGAGACTTGGCAGTTTGAAAGCTTGAAGCTTGTATTAGAATGTCGTCTAGGTACGGAGCTACCGAAATCCCTCGCGGTCTTAGTACCGCCAGAAGGGCACCCAGAACCTTTGTGAAGATTCTTGGAGCCGTAGCCAATCCGAATGGAAGAGCTACAAACTGGTAGTGCCTGTCTAAGAAGGCAAACCTTAGATACCGGTGATGATCTTTGTGGATCGGAATGTGAAGGTAAGCATCCTTTAAATCCACAGTGGTCATGTACTGACCCTCTTGGATCATGGGTAAAATTGTCCGAATAGTTTCCATTTTGAACGATGGAACTCTTAGAAATTTGTTTAGAATCTTTAAATCTAAGATTGGCCTGAAAGTTCCCTCTTTTTTGGGAACCACAAACAGGTTTGAGTAGAACCCTTGTCCTTGTTCCGACCGCGGAACCGGATGGATCACTCCCATTAATAACAGATCTTGTACGCAGCGTAGAAACGCTTCTTTCTTTATCTGGTTTGTTGACAACCTTGACAGATGAAATCTCCCTCTTGGGGGAGATAATTTGAAGTCTAGAAGGTATCCCTGAGATATGATCTCTAGTGCCCAGGGATCCTGAACATCTCTTGCCCAGGCCTGGGCGAAGAGAGAGAGTCTGCCCCCCACTAGATCCGGTCCCGGATCGGGGGCTCTCGGTTCATGCTGTCTTTGGGGCAGCAGCAGGTTTCCTGGCCTGCTTGCTCTTGTTCCAGGCCTGGTTAGGCTTCCAGCCTTGCCTGTAACGAGCAACAGCTCCTTCCTGTTTTGGTGCAGTGGAGGTTGATGCTGCTCCTGTTTTGAAATTCCGAAAGGGACGAAAATTAGACTGTCTAGCCTTAGCTTTGGCTTTGTCTTGGGGTAGGGCGTGGCCCTTACCTCCTGTAATGTCAGCGATAATTTCTTTCAAACCGGGCCCAAATAAAGACTGCCCCTTGAAAGGTATATTAAGTAATTTGGACTTAGAAGTAACATCTGCTGACCAGGATTTTAGCCACAGCGCCCTACGTGCCTGTATGGCGAATCCTGAGTTCTTAGCCGTAAGTTTGGTTAAATGTACTACGGCCTCCGAAATGAAAGAATTAGCTAGTTTAAGGACTCTAAGCCTGTCCGTAATGTCGTCTAGCGTAGATGAACTAAGGTTCTCTTCCAGCGACTCAATCCAAAATGCTGCCGCAGCCGTAATCGGCGCGATACATGCAAGGGGTTGCAATATAAAACCTTGTTGAACAAACATTTTCTTAAGGTAACCCTCTAATTTTTTATCCATTGGATCTGAGAAAGCACAGCTATCCTCCACCGGGATAGTGGTACGCTTAGCTAAAGTAGAAACTGCTCCCTCCACCTTGGGGACCGTTTGCCATAAGTCCCGAGTGGTGGCGTCTATTGGAAACATCTTTCTAAATATTGGAGGGGGCGAGAACGGCACACCGGGTCTATCCCACTCCTTAGTAACAATTTCAGTTAGTCTCTTAGGTATAGGAAAAACTTCAGTACTCGCCGGTACCGCAAAATATTTATCCAACCTGCACAGTTTCTCTGGTATTGCAACGGTGTTACAATCGTTGAGAGCTGCTAAGACCTCCCCTAGTAATACACGGAGGTTCTCCAATTTAAATTTAAAATTTGAAATATCTGAGTCCAATCTGTTTGGATCAGAACCGTCACCCACAGAATGAAGCTCTCCGTCTTCATGCTCTGCGAGCTGTGACGCAGTATCAGACATGGCCCTAGCATTGTCAGCGCACTCTGTTCTCACCCCAGAGTGATCACGCTTGCCTCTTAGTTCTGGTAATTTAGACAAAACTTCAGTCATAACAGTAGCCATATCTTGTAATGTTATCTGTAATGGCCGCCCAGATGTACTAGGCGCCATAATATCACGCACCTCCCGGGCGGGAGATGCAGGTACTGCCGCGTGAGGCGAGTTAGTCGGCATAACTCTCCCCTCGCTGTTTGGTGAAATTTGTTCACATTGTACAGATTGACTTTTATTTAAAGTAGCATCAATACAGTTAGTACATAAATTTCTATTGGGCTCCACCTTGGCATTGGAACAAATGACACAGACATCTTCCTCTGAGTCAGACATGTTTAACACACTAGCAAAAAACTTACAACTTGGTTATAATCTTTTTTAGCAAAAACGTACTGTGCCTCAAAGAGGTACTAAACGATTAAATGACAGTTGAAATAATGAACTGAAAAACAGTTATAGCATCAACTTTAAAACAACACAACTTTTAGCAAAGGTTTGTTCCCATTAGTAAAATAACAATAATTAAATTTGACATAAAAAATACAAAGCAACGTTTTTATTCACAGTCACTCTAAGAATTCTCACAGCTCTGCTGAGAGAATTTACCTCCCTTCAAAGAAGTTTGAAGACCCCTGAGATCTGTCAGAGATGAACCGGATCATGCAGGAAATATAAAAGTAACTGACTGGAATTTTTTGATGCGTAGCAAAGAGCGCCAAAAACAGCCCCTCCCTCTCCCACACAGCAGTGAAGAGAAACGAAACTGTCATAAATAAAAGCAAAAAAATGCTGCCAAGTGGAAAATAATGCCCAAATATTTATTCACACAGTACCTCAGCAATGTAAACGATTCTACATTCCAGCAAAAACGTTTAACATGATAAATAGTTAATAAAAGGATTAGTGACCTTTAACAGAGTAGTTCCGGTGAAATACCATTCCCAGAATACTAAAGTGTATACATACATGTCATTTTAACGGTATGGCAGGATTTTCTCATCAATTCCATTCAGAAATAAAAACTGCTACATACCTCAATGCAGATTCATCTGCCCGCTGTCCCCTGATCTGAAGCCTTTACCTCCCTCAGATGGCCGAGAACAGCAATATGATCTTAACAACTCCGGTTAAAATCATAGTAAAAAACTCTGGCAGATTCTTCCTCAAACTCTGCCAGAGAAGTAATAACACGCTCCGGTGCTATTGTAAAATAACAAACTTTTGATTGAAGTCATAAAAACTAAGTATAATCACCATAGTCCTCTCACACATCCTATCTAGTCGTTGGGTGCAAGAGAATGACTGGGACTGACGTAGGGGGGAGGAGCTATATGCAGCTCTGCTGGGTGAATCCTCTTGCATTTCCTGTTGGGGAGGAGTTATATCCCAGAAGTAATGATGACCCGTGGACTGATCACACATAACAGAAGAAAGAGGGGGAGAGAGAGAGCTCAAAAGAAAGGGGGGAAAGAGCGCGCAAAAGGGAGGGGGGAGAGAGCGCGCAAAAGAGAGGGGGGGAGAGAGAGCGCAAAAGAGAGGGGGAGAGTTTAAAAGAGAGCGCAAAAGAAGGGGGAGAGAGCGCAAAAGAGAAGGGGGAGACAGAGTGCAAAAGAGGGAGAGAGAGAGCAAAAGAGGGAGAGAGAGAGCACAAAAGAGAGGGGGAGAGAGCACAAAAGAGAGGGGGAGAGAGCGCAAAAAAGACGGGGAGAGAGCGCAAAAGAGTGGGGGGAGAGAGCTCAAAAGAGAGGGGGGGACAGAGAGCTCAAAAGAGAGGGGGGGAGAGAGAGCTCAAACGACAGTGGGGGAGAGAGAGCTCAAAAGAGAGGGGGGGGAGAGCGCAAGAGAGGGGGAGAGAGAGCGCACAAAAGAGGGGGAGAGAGAGCGCAAAAGAGAGGGGGAGAGAGCGCAAGAGAGGGGGAGAGAGAGCGCACAAAAGAGGGGGAGAGAGAGAGCTCAAAAGAGAGGGGGGAAAGAGCGCGCAAAAGGGAGGGGGGAGAGAGCGCGCAAAAGAGAGGGGGGAGAGAGAGCGCAAAAGAGAGGGGGAGAGTTTAAAAGAGAGCGCAAAAGAAGGGGGAGAGAGCGCAAAAGAGAAGGGGGAGACAGAGTGCAAAAGAGGGAGAGAGAGAGCAAAAGAGGGAGAGAGAGAGCGCAAAAGAGAGGGGGAGAGAGCACAAAAGAGAGGGGGAGAGAGCGCAAAAAAGAGGGGGAGAGAGCGCAAGGGGGAGACAGCACAAAAGAGAGGGGGAGAGAGCGCAAAAAGACGGGGAGAGAGCGCAAAAGAGTGGGGGGAGAGAGCTCAAAAGAGAGGGGGGGAGAGAGAGCTCAAAAGAGAGGGGGGGAGAGAGAGCTAAAACGACAGGGGGGGAGAGAGAGCTAAAACGACAGGGGGGGAGAGAGAGCTCAAAAGAGAGGGGGGGAGAGAGAGTTTAAAAGAGAGGGGGGAGAGAGAGGGCACAAAAGAGGGGGGAGAGAGAGTGCAAAAGAGAGGGGGAGAGAGCGCAAAAGAGAAGGGGGAGAGAGCGCAAAAGAGGGGAAGAGAGAGTGCGAAAGAGGGGAAGAGAGAGCAAAAGAGAGGGGGAGAGAGAGAGCAAAAGAGAGGGGGGAGAGTTTAAAAGAGAGCGCAAAAGAGGGGGGAGAGAGCGCAAAAGAGAAGGGGGAGACAGAGTGCAAAAGAGGGAGAGAGAGAGCAAAAGAGGGAGAGAGAGAGAGCGCAAAAGAGAGGGGGAGAGAGCACAAAAGAGAGGGGGAGAGAGCGCAAAAAAGAGGGGGAGAGAGCGCAAAAAAGAGGGGGGAGAGAGCGCAAAAGAGTAGGGGGGGAGAGAGAGCTCAAAAGAGAGGGGGGAGAGAGCTCAAAAGAGAGGGGGGGAGAGAGGGCTCAAAAGAGAGGGGGGAGAGTTTAAAAGAGAGGGGGGAGAGAGTGCACAAAAGAAGGGGAGAGAGCGCAAAAAAGAGGGGGAGAGAGCGCAATAGAGAAGGGGGAGAGAGCGCAAAAGAGGGGAAGAGAGAGTGCAAAAGAGGGGAAGAGAGAGCAAAAGAGAGGGGGGAGAGTTTAAAAGAGAGCGCAAAAGAGAAGGGGGAGACAGAGTGCAAAAGAGGGAGAGAGAGAGCAAAAGAGGGAGAGAGAGAGCACAAAAGAGAGGGGGAGAGCACAAAAGAGAGGGGGGAGAGAGTGCAAAAAAGAGGGGGGAGAGAGCGCAAAAAAGAGGGGGGAGAGAGCGCAAGGGGGAGACGGCACAAAAGAGAGGGGGAGAGAGCGCAAAAAAGAGGGGGAGAGAGCGCAAAAAAGAGGGGGGAGAGAGCGCAAAAGAGTGGGGGGGGGGAGAGAGCTCAAAAGAGAGGGGGGAGAGAGAGCTCAAAAGAGAGGGGGGAGAGAGAGCTCAAAAGAGAGGGGGGAGAGAGAGCTCAAAAGAGAGGGGGGGAGAGTTTAAAAGAGAGGGGGAGAGAGAGTGCACAAAAGAGGGGGAGAGAGAGTGCAAAAGAGAGGGGGAGAGAGTGCAAAAGAGAGGGGGAGAGAGCGCAAAAGAGAAGGGGGAGAGAGCGCAAAAGAGGGGAAGAGAGAGTGCAAAAGAGGGGAAGAGAGAGCAAAAGAGAGGGGGAGAGAGAGAGCAAAAGAGAGGGGGGAGAGTTTAAAAGAGAGCGCAAAAGAGGGGGGAGAGAGCTCAAAAGAGAAGGGGGAGACAGAGTGCAAAAGAGGGAGAGAGAAAGAGCAAAAGAGGGAGAGAGAGAGTGCAAAAGAGAGGGGGAGAGAGCACAAAAGAGAGGGGGAGAGAGCGCAAAAAAGAGGGGGAGAGAGCGCAAAAAAGAGGGGGAGAGAGCTCAAGGGGGAGACAGCACAAAAGAGAGGGGGAGAGAGAGCAAAAGAGGTGGGAGAGAGCAAAAGAGGGGGGAGAGAGAGCACAAGACGGGAGAGAGAGAGCAAAAAAGGGGAGAGAGAGAGAGAGAGAGAGCATAAGAGGGGGGAGAGAGAGCTCAAAAGAGAGGGAGGAGAGAGCGCGAAAAAGAGAGGGGGGAGAGAGCCTGCAAAAGAGAGTGGGGAGAGAGAGTGCAAAAGAGAGGGGGAGAGTTTAAAAGATAGCGCAAAAGAGGGGGGAGAGAGCGCAAAAGAGAAGGGGGAGACGGAGTGCAAAAGAGGGAGAGAGAGAGCAAAAGAGGGAGAGAGAGAGCGCAAAAGAGAGGGGGAGAAAGCACAAAAGAGAGGGGGAGAGAGCGCAAAAAAGAGGGGGAGAGAGCGCAAAAAAGAGGGGGAGAGAGCGCAAGGGGGAGACAGCACAAAAGAGAGGGGGAGAGAGCGCAAAAAAGAGGGGGAGAGAGCACAAAAAAGAGGGGGAGAGAGCGCAATGGGGAGACAGCACAAAAGAGAGGGGGAGAGAGCGCAATGGGGAGACAGCACAAAAGAGAGGGGGAGAGAGAGCAAAAGAGGTGGGAGAGAGAGAGCAAAATGGGGGGGAGAGAGCAGATGAGGGGGGGGGAGAGAGAGAGCGAGCAAAAGAGGGGAGAGAGAGCAAAAGAGGTGGGGGAGAGAGAGCACAAGAGGGGAGAGAGAGAGCAAAAAAGGAGAGAGAGAGAGCAAAAGAGGGGGGAGAGAGAGCTCAAAAGAGAGGGGGGAGAGAGCGCGAAAAAGAGAGGGGGGAGAGAGCCTGCAAAAGAGAGTGGGGAGAGAGAGTGCAAAAGAGAGGGGGAGAGTTTAAAAGATAGCGCAAAAGAGGGGGGAGAGAGCGCAAAAGAGAAGGGGGGGACAGAGTGCAAAAGAGGGAGAGAGAGAGCAAAAGAGGGAGAGAGAGAGCACAAAAGAGAGGGGGAGAGAGCGCAAAAAAGAGGGGGAGAGAGCGCAAAAAAGAGGGGGAGAGAGCGCAAGGGGGAGACAGCATAAAAGAGAGGGGGAGAGAGCGCAAAAAAGAGGGGGAGAGAGCACAAAAAAGAGGGGGGAGAGAGCGCAAAAAAGTGGGGGGAGAGAGCTCAAAAGAGAGGGGGGGAGAGAGAGCTCAAAAGAGAGGGGGGGAGAGAGAGCTCAAAAGAGAGGGGGGAGAGAGAGCTCAAAAGAGAGGGGGGAGAGAGAGTTTAAAAGAGAGGGGGGAGAGAGAGTGCACAAAAGAGGGGGAGAGAGAGTGCAAAAGAGAGGGGGAGAGAGCGCAAAAGATAAGGGGGAGAGAGCGCAAAAGAGGGGAAGAGAGAGTGCAAAAGAGGGGAAGAGAGAGCAAAAGAGAGGGGGAGAGAGAGAGCAAAGAGAGGGGGGAGAGTTTAAAAGATAGCGCAAAAGAGGGGGGAGAGAGCGCAAAAGAGAAGGGGGGAGACAGAGTGCAAAAGAGGGAGAGAGAGAGCAAAAGAGGGAGAGAGAGAGCGCAAAAGAGAGGGGGAGAGAGCACAAAAGAGAGGGGGAGAGAGCGCAAAAAAGAGGGGGAGAGAGCGCAAAAAAGAGGGGGAGAGAGTGCAAGGAACAGTGAAGTGATTTTTTATTTAAAAAAAAATCATAATCAGAAATGATTCACTGCACTGCAAAAAATCTGCATGCACAATAAGGGTGCGCGATAAATAACTAGCCATTACAAGGGGTTGGTTATTCGTACAGCAAGCTCAGAGGAGCAATTAGCACTTAGAAAATTAACTAAAGATCAGATCTCTGGTTAATTTTATAAATGTGCAACAGATGCCCGCAAAATACAGTGTAGTGTATTGTTTAAAAAAAAAAAAATTATATAATTTTTATTATTTAATAATATAACTGCACTAGGCAGTATTTTGGGGTTAAAGATGGCGGGAGCGGGATGTTAGAAAAAAAATGTAAAGGAAAAGTGCCTTTACATTGCGGTCTATGGGAACTGTGTGTTCCCAGTAAATATATATGTATATGCTTATATACATATATATTTACAATTTGCTGCCACTGCTGCGTGACTTCTCATGCTGTGTCTCACGGCATGAGAATGAGGCTCCCATAGGAGTCTATGGAAGTGCGCTCTCGTGAACGCAACACTTACAAGCTCGTGTTCGCATTTCTGTCAACTTGTAATACCATCGCACATTAGCATGCTCTGGTTTTACTCAGTGGAGCGCAAATATCGCTTTCACGAAAGCGATATTTAGTGTTCAACTTGTAATCTAACCCTAAATGTTTTGAAAAGCTTCTGAAAACCTCTTGAATTAGGGACAGATATTAAAAAAAGCCCCAGCGCATATTAACCAATCACTCTGCATTACGTAGGAGTCTCAGATTTCTGCAATTCACAGAATAATCTTCATCCTCTGTGAGGGCAGTGGAAACATTAACATATCGTTATATTAACAGAACATTAAATTACAGGAACAGCAGGGAAAATAAACAATGAAGGCACATTCCAATGTTGATTAACTATACATAATTCAACATTTTGTGCAAGATTACAAGTGGTACACTGTTAACCACTCCCGTTCAAGTATAAAACTGATGGAAATTAGCTTTTTGCACATATAACAAGTTGAAAGTAAAAACTTTCACCAAGATTACAAGTTTTGTGGTATGGTGCGGTATAGCAATACCTCTGAAAAATTGACCATTGTGCGAGGAATGGCAGGTCTCCCGTATTACAAGTCACTGCGGTATAGCTATAACGCAAGCATTTAAGCATGTAACGCAACTCTCCATTCAGCATTCAAAAAATGACTGAGTGCGGGATTTCCATACCGCTGTATTACAGGTTGTGCGGTCCGGCTAAAATGCTTGCATTATACCGCCCTGATCCATTCCGCAATCTGAGACTAGTAGTTATGAATTTTGTGAAACAAAAATATTTCACAAAACTTATAACTAAAGTGTTACGAAGTACACTAACACCCGTAAATTACCTATTAACACCTAAACTGCCACCCTCTTGCATTGCAAATACTATATTAAAATGATTAACCCCTAATCCGACCCCACCCACATAGCCAACACTATATAAATCTATTAACCCCTAAACCGCTGGCCCCCCACATCGGTACTGGGGAGTTATTAAATATAGAATATGGGAATGTGGAGTTATAAAAAATAGAATATGGAAAGTAGAGTTATAAATGTAATTAACATAGATAGGATTAGTCAGAATTTAGTTAGTAATGGGTTAATGCTTTTTCAAGGGTACTGTATTTAGGACTGTGACATGCACATTCAGTTGCTCTTATTATTATTAACTCCCTATAGACTGCGCATGAACAGGTTAAAATCGTATTTTATATATGTCAGCGAAAATTATAAAGTCTGTTAAGGTAGTTAACATATATAGAGTTAGCATTTCACTTATGGTATGCTCTAATTTGATTGGTTTAAATTGTGTATATAAGCTTTGAATTTGTATTAAGCTATTGTTATCTGTTACCTTCAGATCTCAAGTTATGTATTAATCTTGTTGTGATTAATAAATTATATATGTTGACTAATATTTGATAGATATGAGTATTAATTTAATCTGTTAGATAACCCAGATTGAATATTTGTCTATAGTTAGGGTTTTGTCTAATCAAGGCATATAATAGTCATATTAAAGAATACTTCTTACAGCATCCCTTTTTTGTATCCTCTTCTATGAGAATCATACATTCATCTGTTGCTAAACACTTATTTAGTGACAACCCCTAGCCTGAGGAATATGATAGCTACTTCTATAATAAACCTATTAACCCCTAAACCGCTGGCCCCCACATTGCTAATTATAAACTGAACATATTAACCCTTAAACCAACTACTAACCTCTAAACCTAACACCCCCAACTTTAAGTTAAATTTACAATATAACTATATGAAAATAAATAAAAACTTACCTGTGGAATAAAAAACTAAACTAAAATTAAACTATAAATAAACCTAACATAACTATTTCAATAAAATAAAATAAACTACAAATTAAAAAAATAAGTTACAAGTTTAAAATAACCTAACACTAAAAAAAATTAAAAAGAATTATAAATTTTGAAAAAACATAACACTATGAAAAAATGAATAAAATCTAACATTACCAAAAAATAAAATGTTTTTTTGTTTTTATAGGGCTATTAGATTAGGTGTATTTTTTATTATTTTTGATAGTTTAGGTTTTTTTTTCTCTTTTAATTTTTAATTTTTATTTTCCGTAATTTAAGCGTTTTTATTTTTTGGTAATGTTAGATTTTTTTTTTTTATAGTGTTAGTTTTTTTAAATTTGTATTTTATTTTTTTCTGTAGTGTTAGGTTTTTTAAATCTTGTAATTTAGTTTATTTGTAGTTTATTTTATTTTATTAAAATAGTTATGTTAGGTTTATTTATTGTTTATTCTAAGTTTTTATTTATTTGAAGATAGTTATATTGTAAATTAAATTTAAAGTTAGGGGGTGTTAGGTTTAGGGGTTAATAGTTTAATTTAGTGATTTGCAATGTGGGGGCCTGGCAGTTTAGGTGTTAATATGTTTAGTTTATTATTAATGTTGTGGAGGCCAGCGGTTTAGGGGTTAATAACTTTAATCAGTGTCGGCGATGTCGGGGCGGCAAATTAGGGGTATTTAGACTAGGGTTTTATGTTTTTAGGGTGTTAGGTTTTAACATAACTTTCTTTTCCCCATAGATATCAATGGGGTTGCATTACGACGATCGCCATTGCACAATCTCAAGTGTTAGTTTTTTTCTAATAATTTCTTCCTACTGTTGTCTATGGGGTAAGCATGCTCAAGCATGTAAAGTCAGGCCTTGGGTTTTGTGCGGTATGGAGCTTAACGCACTATACCACACAACAGAAGAAGGTTTTGGCTTAACTTGTAATGGCAGCGTTGTGGAAAGTGCAATAACGCTATTTTTTTTGCGTTATTTACATACCCGGTTTAGCACACAACTTGTAATCTTGGTGACTATGCTCTAAAAGTTAGACCTCAGATATCGTGACTGTGTTAACGTATTCTCCCCATTGACTAATAGAGGTGCAAAGTTTAAAAAAGTAACACTTATCGATCTTGGGCTAACCCGATCTTATTTAACCAAGTGCTCTATATAAGTCATGAATTATGAATATTTTACATTTCAATGTTTTTCACATTAAAAAGTTTAATTTATTGATATATATATATATATATATATATATATATATACACATACTGTTAGGAAAACATATTTAAAAATACACAGACTATTATAATCCTTTCCAATCAAGCACCTTTTCATATATAATATACCATTGAATCCTTACTTTTTTTTTTACTTTTTTTTAATTATATTTATATGAATACTTTTTATCAAATAGTGTATATATAAGTGTAACTATATATTTTAATGTATTTATGTTGTGTTTGGTACACATTTTTTAACTCCCTGCCTATATACTGTAGTACGTGAGATCTTACACTTGCGTGTTCGTACTTACTTTCAACTTGCAATATAACTGCTAGTTAACACGGGCACAATATATATTTTTTTTTTGCGTGATTGGCTGATTGGTTCAGCCAATCGGATTGAACTTGAATCTGATTGGCTGATTCAATCAGCCAATCAGATTTTTCTACCTTAATTCCGATTGGCTGATAGAATCCTATCAGCCAATCAGAATTCGACGGACGCCATCTTGGATGACGTCATTTAAAGTTACCTCATTCCTCGTTCAGTCTTCGTGCCAGATGGATGCTCCACGGCGAAGGAGCGATGAAAGAAGATTGAAGATGCCGCTTTGCTTGAAGACATCGCCGGATGGAAGAAGACTTCACTGCCGCTTGATTGAAGACATCGCCCGGATGGAAGAAGACTTCACTGCTGCTTGATTGAAGACATCGCCCGGATGGAAGAAGACTTCACTGCCGCTTTATTGAAGACATCGCCCGGATGGAAGAAGACTTCACTGCCGCTTGATTGGACATCGTCCGGATTGGATGAAGAGTTCTGCCCGGCTGGGTGAAGAAAAGGTAGGGAGATCTTCAGGGGGGTAGTGTTAGTTTTTTTTAAGGGGGGTTTGGGTGGGTTTAGAATAGGGGTATGTGGGTGGTGGGTTGTAATGTTGGGGGGTATTGTATATTTATTTAAATGCAAAAGGCCCTTTTAAGGGCTGGTAAGGTAAAAGAGCTGTGAACTTTTTTAATTTAGAATAGGGTAGGGAATTTTTTTTATTTTGGGGGGCTTTACTATTTTATTAGGGGGCTTAGAATAGGGGTAATTAGCTTAAAATATTGTAATCTTTTTTTTATTTTTTGTAATTTAGTGTTTGTTTGTTTTTTGTAATTTAGTTTAGTTTATTTTATTGTATTTTAGTTTAGATATTTGTAGTTTATTTAATTTATTGATAGTGTAGGTGTATTTGTAACTTAGGTTAGGATTTATTTTACAGGTAAATTGGTAATTATTTTAACTAGGTAGCTATTAAATAGTTATTAACTATTTAATAGCTATTGTACCTAGTTAAAATAAATACCAAGTTACCTGTAAAATAAATATAAACCCTAAAATAGCTACAATGTAATTATTAATTACATTGTAGCTATCTTAGGGTTTATTTTATAGGTAAGTATTTAGATTTAAATAGGAATATTTTAATTAATAATATTAATATTAATTAGATCTATTTTAATAAGAATTTAGTTAGGGATACTAGAGTTAGATAGGGTTATTATACTTAATATATATATATAATATAATAACGATATTAACTATATTAACCCTAATATAATTAGGGTTAATATAGTTAATATATATAATATAATAACTATATTAACTATATTAACCCTAATATAATTAAAGTTAATATAGTTAATATAGCTGTCGGCGGTGTAGGGGGATTAAATTAGGGGTTAATATTTTTAAAATAGATGGTGGCGGTGTAAGGGGCTCACTTTAGGGGTAGGTAAGGTATATGGCGGCGGTGTAAGGGGCTCACTTTAGGGGGTAGGTAAGGTAGATGGCGGCGGGGTAGGGGGCTCACTTTAGGGGGTAGGTAAGGTAGATGGCGGCGGGGTAGGAGCTCACTTTAGGGGGTAGGTAAGGTAGATGGAGGCGGCGTAGGGGGCTCACTTTAGGGGGTAGGTAAGGTAGATGGCGGCGGGGTAGGGGGATCACTTTAGGGGGTAGGTAAGGTAGATGGCGGCGGGGTAGGGGGCTCACTTTAGGGGGTAGGTAAGGTAGATGGTGGCGGGGTAGGGGGATCACATTAGGGGATATGTAATGTAGTTGGCGACGGTGTAGGGGGATCATATTAGGGTGTTATACTTTTAATGTAGGTGGCGGCGGGGTCTGGGAGTGGCGGTTTAGGGGTTAAATACTTTATTAGGGATTGTGGCGGGGGATCGCGGTTGACAGGTAGATAGACATTGCGCATGCGTTAGGTGTTAGGTTTTATTTAGCAGGTAGTTTTGGGAGTTACGGGGCTCCAATAGACAGCGTAAGGCTTGCTACAGCTGCATTTTGTGGCGAGGTGAAAATGGAGTAAGATTTCTCCATTTTCGCCACGTAAGTCCTTACGCTGTATATTGGCTACCAAACTGCGCTGGTTTGGTATACCTGCCTATGGCCCAAAAAGCTACGGGCGAAGGCAGAAATATATGAGCGTAACTTCTAGGTTATGCCCTATATGTGATACCAAACCAGTGCAAATTTCGGTGTCGCCGGCTTTTGCGGGCGACGCTGCATATCGGATCGGGCCCCTGGTATTCCATTTGGATTTGTAAACTATTTATGGAACTTTGCATACTTACATATTGACTTTTGCAAATGGTGTTTCAAGTTATAATTGTGTTTTGGGTTTTCAAAAAACAGTGGAATTTTTTTTTTTTTGTTATTGGTGCTGCTGACTTGTAGCAGAAGTGCTAGCTATTACTTTAACTTTATTTAAGTTTAAGCTGCTGCCCCTTAGGAAATAGCAAACAAATTATTTTTTTATTACAATCAATTCATCTAAAAACATCTTTTTGCTATGCACATATCTAAGAATAACATCTGAATCTTTTAAGTAATTAAAAAATTGTAATATTACTTGGGCATATTTAGTTTACAGTGTTTTTTTTTTTATATATACAGTGGG
The DNA here is from genome assembly GCF_027579735.1 of Bombina bombina. NCBI lineage: Eukaryota > Metazoa > Chordata > Amphibia > Anura > Bombinatoridae > Bombina > Bombina bombina. Next base: position 115,594,358 of record NC_069499.1, on the reverse strand, counting down.
GGAAAAAAGTATTTAGTCAGCCACCAATTGTGCAAGTTCTCCCACTTAAGAAGATGAGAGAGGCCTGTAATTTTCATCATAGGTATACCTCAACTATGAGAGACAAAATGTGGAAACAAATCCAGACAATCACATTGTCTGATTTGGAAAGAATTTATTTGCATATTATGGTGGAAAATAAGTATTTGGTCACCTACAAACAAGCAAGATTTCTGGCTCTCACATACCTGTATCTTCTTATTTAAGAGGCTCCTCTGTCCTCCACTCATTACCTGTATTAATGGCACCTGTTTGAACTTGTTATCAGTGTAAAAGACACCTGTCCACAACCTCAAACAGTCACACTCCAAACTCCACTATGGTGAAGACCAAAGAGCTGTCGAAGGAGACCAGAAACAAAATTGTAGACCTGCACCAGGCTGGGAAGACTGAATCTGCAATAGGCACGCAGCTTGGTGTGAAGAAATCAACTGTGGGAGCAATAATTAGAAAATGGAAGACATACAAGACCACTGATAATCTCCCTCGATCTGGGGCTCCACGCAAGATCTCATCCCGTGGGGTCAAAATGATCACAAGAACGGTGAGCAAACATCCCAGAACCACACGGGGGGACCTAGTGAATGACCTGCAGAGAGCTGTACCAACGTAACAAAGGCTACCATCAGTAACACACTACACTGCCAGGGACTCAGATCCTGCAGTGCCAGACGTGTCCCCCCTGCTTAAGCCAGTACATGTCCGGCGCGTCTGAAGTATGCTAGAGAGCATTTGGATGATCCAGAAGCAGATTGGGAGAATGTCATATGGTCAGATGAAACCAAAGTAGAACTGTTTGGTAGAAACACAACTTGTCGTGTTTGGAGGAGAGAGAACACCATACCTACTGTGAAACATGGGGGTGGCAACATCATGCTTTGGGGCTGTTTCTCTGCAAAGGCAACAGGACGACTGATCCGTGTACATGAAAGAATGAATGGGGCCATGTATTGTGAGATTTTGAGTGCAAACCTCCTTCCATCAGCAAGGGCATTGAAGATGAAATGTGGCTGGGTCTTTCAGCATGACAATGATGCCAAACACACCACCCGGGCAATGAAGGAGTGGCTTCGTAAGAAGCATTTCAAGGTCCTGGAGTGGCCTAGACAATCTCCAGATCTCAACCCCATAGAAAACCTTTGGAGGGAATTGAAAGTCTGTGTTGCCCAGCGACAGCCCCAAAACATCACTGCTCTAGAGGAGATCTGCTTGCAGGAATGGGCCAACATACCAGCAACAGTGTGTGACAACCTTGTGAAGACTTACAGAAAACGTTTGACCTCTGTCATTGCCAACAAAGGATATATAACAAAGTATTGAGATGAACTTTTGATATTGACTAAATACTTATTTTCCACCATAATTTGCAAATAAATTCTTTCCAAATCAGACAATGTGATTGTCTGGATTTGTTTCCACATTTTGTCTCTCATAGTTGAGGTTTACCTATGATGAAAATTACAGGCTTCTCTCATCTTCTTAAGTGGGAGAACTTTCACAATTGGTGGCTGACTAAATACTTTTTTTCCCACTGTATATATTTTTATTGAGGTTCAAATCAAGGCATGCAATCAATACATAACATTAAATGCTGTACAAAGAGATTGTTTCCCATACATTCAACCAATATAAGCTAAACGAGATAGACATAGCATGTTATATGACATTGTTTAGGAATAATAGTAAACATTATGCTTGCCAGATAGACTATATGCCTTTTTAAAGATATATGAGGCCACTTTTGGACCTCATATTACTATAGAAGCTAAAAAGCTACTGAAGGCAGTTATGGACAATAGGAGACCACTCTTGGGTCCCAAGTGGTGAACCTCATTTTTCTTATTTTATAATATAGAATACAAAAAATGGTAATAACGCAACATCCTTAACTTTAAAGTAAACTAGATAATAATGGAGTAAAAAATATTATGCTAAGATCCAGTTGTATAGTACAATGAAGTAAATATTTGAACCGTATATATAGTATAAAGCTCTAGGCTAGTCCTTGGATTTTAAGCAGGTGTGTATCATGGATAGTGAGGTTCATATGCTTAGAATATAAAATAAGTATTCCACATATAAGAAATTTGGAAGCACTTACTCTGAAGGAAAATATCCTATTACACTCAACAGTAAAGCTCCCATAGATATTAGTATAGAAGCTTGCGCATATGTAATGGTATGAAAATACATTCTTGTATATATTAGCATCTATGGGTGTAGGAAATCATGGGGTGTTATGAGCCTCACATATAATTAGATATCTACCATCTACCTTACCTACCCCGCCGACATCTACCTTAGCTACCCCGCCAACATCTACCTTACCTATCCGGCCGCCATCTATTTTAAAAATATTAACCCCTAATTTAATCCCCCTACACCGCCGCCAGCTATATTAACTATATTAACCCTAATTATATTAGGGTTAATATAGTTAATATCGTTATTATATTATCTATATATTAAGTATAATAACACTATCTAACTCTAACATCCCTAACTAAACTCTTATTAAAATAAATCTAATATTAATATTATTAATTATAATATTCCTATTTAAATCTAAATACTTACCTATAAAATAAACCCTAAGATAGCTACAATGTAATTAATAATTACATTGTAGCTATTTTAGGGTTTATATTTATTTTACAGGTAAATTGGTATTTATTTTAACTAGGTACAATAGCTATTAAATAGTTAATAACTATTTAATAGCTACCTAGTTAAAATAATTACCAATTTACCTGTAAAATAAATCCTAACCTAAGTTACAAATACACCTACACTATCAATAAATTAAATAAACTACAAATATCTAAACTAAAATACAATTAAATAAACTAAACTAAATTACAAAAACAAACAAACACTAAGTTACAAAAAATAAAAAAAATTACAAGATTTATAAGCTAATTACACCTATTCTAAGCCCCCTAATAAAATAATAAAGCCCCCCAAAATAAAAAAAATTCCCTACCATATTCTAAATTAAAAAGTTAGCTCTTAACCTTAAAAGGGCCTTTTGCGGGGCATGCCCCAAAGAAAACCACCCCCCAACATTACAACCCACCACCCACATACCCCTAATCTAACCCAAACCCCCCTTAAATAAACCTAACACTACCCCCCTGAAGATCTCCCTACCTTGTCTTCACCCAGCCGGCCCGAACTCCTCATCCGATCTGGGCGATGTCTTTATCCAAGCGGCAGCAAAGTCTTCTTCCATCCGGCGGCATATTCCATCAAGCGGCATCTTCAATCTTCTTTCTTCGCTCCTCCAACGCGGAGCATCCATCCCGGCCAACGACTGATCGACAAATGAGGTACCTTTAAATGACGTCATCCAAGATGGCGTCCGTCGAATTCCGATTGGCTGATAGGATTCCATCAGCCAATCGGAATTAAGGTAGAAAAATCTGATTGGCTGATTGAATCAGCCAATCAGATTCAAGTTAATCTGATTGGCTGATTCAATCAGCTAATCAGATTTTTCTACCTTAATTCCGATTGGCTGATAGAATCCTATCAGTCTTCGTGCCGGATGGATGGATGAAGATGCCGCTTTGCTTGAAGACATCGCCGGATGAAAGAAGATTTCTCTGCCGCTTGATTGGACATCGCCTGGATCGAATGAAGAGTTCTGCCCGGCTGGGTGAATACAAGGTAGGGAGATCTTCAGGGGGGTAGTGTTAGGTTTATTTAAGGCGGGTTTGGGTGGGTTTAGAATAGGGGTATGTGGGTGGTGGGTTGTAATGTTGGGGGTGGTATTGTGTTTATCTTTACAGGCAAGAGAGCAGTTTTCTTTGGGGCATGCCCCGCAAAAGGCCCTTTTAGGGGCTGGTAAGGTAAAAGAGCTTTGAACTTTTTTAATTTAGAATAGGGCAGGGAAATTTTTTTTATTTTGGGGGGCTTTATTATTTTATTAGGGGGCTTAGAATAGGTGTAATTAGCTTAAAAATCTTGTAATATTTTTTTTATTTTTTGTAATTTAGTGTTTGTTTTTTTTGGTAATTTAGTTTAGTTTATTTTATTGTATTTTATTTTAGAAATTTGTAGTTTATTTAATTTATTGATAGTGTAGGTGTATTTGTAACTTAGGTTAGGATTTATTTTACAGGTAAATTGGTAATTATTTTAACTAGGTAGCTATTAAATAGTAAATAACTATTTAATAGCTATTGTACCTAGTTAAAATAAATACAAAGTTGCCTGTAAAATAAATATAAATCCTAAAATCGCTACAATGAAATTTTTTATTATATTGTAGCTATCTTAGGGTTTATTTTATAGGTAAGTATTTAGATTTAAATAGGAATATTGGAATTAATAATATTAATTAGATTTATTTTAATAAGAATTTAGTTAGGGATGTTAGAGTTAGATATTATTATACTATATATAATATAATAACGATATTAACCCTAATATAATTAGGGTTAATATAGTTAATATAGCAGGCGGCGGTGTAGGGGGATTACATTAGGGGTTAATATTTTTAAAATAGATGGCGGCGGGGTAGGAGCTCACTTTAGGGGGTAGGTAAGGTAGATGTCGGCGGGGTAGGTAAGGTAGATGGCGGCGGGGTAGATGGCGGCGGGGTAGCTAAGGTAGATGGCGGCGGGGCAGGTAAGGTAGATGGCGGCGGGGTAGGTAAGGTAAATGGTGGCGTGGTAGATGGGGTAGATGGTGGCGGGGTAGCTAAGGTAGATGGCTGCGGGGTAGATGGGGTAGATGGCGGTGGGGTAGGTAAGGTAGATGGCGGCGAGGTAGGTAAGGTAGATGGCGGTGGGGTAGATGGCGGCGGGGTAGATGGGGTAGATGGCGGCGGGGTAGGTAAGGTAGATGGCGGCGAGGTAGATGGGGTAGATGGCGGCGGGGTAGGTACGGTAGATGGCGGCGGGGTAGATGGCGGCGGGGTAGATGGGGTAGATGGCGGCGGGGTAGGTAAGGTAGATGGCGGCGGTGTAGGTAAGGTAGATGGTGGCGGAGTAGATGGCGGCGGGGTAGATGGGGTAAATGGCGGCGGGGTAGATGGGGTAGATGGCGGTGGGGTAGGTAAGGTAGATGGCGGCGGGGTAGATGGTGTAGATGGCGGCGGTTTAGGGGTTAATAACTTTATTAGGTGTCGGCGGGGTCCGGGAGCGACGGTTTAGGGGTAAAACACTTTATTAGGGATTGCGGGGGGGGGATTGAGGACCGCGGTTGACAGGTAGATAGACATTGCGCATGCGTTAGGTGTTAGGAATTGTTTGCGCATGCACTACATGTGAACGAGCATGGATTGTCAATGATGATTTGTTAGGGAACGCATGCGCAGTTTGATCACGTTATGTGTGCAAAAAGGGGCTGGACGCCACGGGGTATGAGCTATAATTCGTTAACGGCAATGTCAATCAAATTAGATACGAGGGACAAGATGGCGGGCGGAGGAAGAAAGTAAGCAAAGTAGGGTTATAAATCCTTTGATTATGGTTTTAGTCTTAATTTATAGAAAAATTATGAATTAAACTAAAGTTTATTTTAGGTAATTAACAAGATGAGGAAGATTAAGTGACCATGACTTGACATTCACTTTAAAGGCATATGTACATAGACAGGTATACTGGTGTAAATACATGTATATATCATCCAAATACCCCTCAATAACCTGGAATCTTTTAACATGGTGGCTCTGATCTGGATCAACTTACACCATTCAAGCTGTGGGGAGATGAACATCAATAGCTGATACTAAGGTGAGCATAGGACTTCATTTCAATAGGAATCAAATTCACTGCTGACTATATACAACATTAATATGACAATGCAGCGAACAGGTAGGATAATACATGAACCTTATATCAATCATGAAGACATAGTAGGAGCTTCTCTTTACATGAGCCCTAGCCTAGAACTAGCAGGGGTATGTAGCTAGATAGGAATATTAATAGTGTAGGGTTTTAACAGTATAGCTGTAATAAACCCATTAGCAGACCTCTGAGTGCAAAAATTGTATTAACAATACTCCATATTATCAAATAAGTAAGCACCTAATTATCATTAGTAGTATTGCTGAATTGTATAAAGAGAAAAAGTAAGAACATTTTGAAAGCTCCATATTTATGTATGCTGTAACTAAATAACAATTTGACTTGTACTTTATAGATATATATCTCTAAGTAAGTAACTTCATGTTAGAAACCATTTAAATTGTGGAGCAGGGATATGGGGTAGGGTATGCTTATGTTTTAATGGAGCTGTTGGGCTTAATATACACAGTAGAGATCCCTTTAAAGCTATATCAGCTACATAAAACTGATTACCCTATTGGACAAGTCCCCAGAAGAAGTCTGTAAACATTAGCACTTTGTTAGGGGGATTACAGGGCACCTCCGTAGCAGACGACATCATAAAAGTAATGCAACACATCCTGAACTTGTCCAAACTGTGAAAGATAATATATACACATATATACCTCTATATAGCAGTTTTCACCTCACTATCCAACACCAGATCGAAGATTGCAGGAGGCAAAGTGAAGAAGATCAATAGCTTGGTGTGCCATTCTCACCTCAGTGAGCTCTTCATACCCTGTAACTACCACAACTTTCGCCAAAGTCATTCCCATATTTGCCTAGCTTCGCAATATCAGATAGAACTTGTGAGAGCCTGTAACTGCGCCATACCTTAGCGCTTGCACTATCAGGTAGGCCTCTGGCAGTGTGTGTGCTCCATCGGTTTCCGGGCTCAGTATCACTCTATAGTGGCTCCCCTCAAGCATGCTCATCATGCCCTCTTCGCTGTGTCCCTGCTCAATTAAGTGGGACCAGCTGACCGGTTCTCTCCGGTATCTTGTAGGGCTATTAACATCAGGGACCTGCTTCTGTGGGTATCGCAGTGGCAAAACCGCATCTTCAAGCATGTGCAAAGCAGAACCTTCAGTTGTGACTTGAACGCCAGGCTGTTTCATCATAGCGTTTGGGGTAGAGGTAGGTTTGTAACAATCTTGTTCTATTTGTTCCGTGGAGGTGCTTGTAATGTTTTCCGTTTCCCATGTGCTTTGCTGTGGGATAGGAGCAGTGCCGTGGGTCACTCCTGTCGCATGGTCTGGATCAAGGCGAAAGCAATTTTCAATAAGCTGGTGAAGGCCTGCAAAGGGATCTTCTAGTATGGTAGATAATGATTCTTCAAACTTTTGAAGGTTTATTGCCATACTAGGTCCTTACTAAGTGTATGTTGGGATATAGGAAATGTCAGCGTCAATGCACTGTATACTTGGCATACAAGGTACCGGGGGGGGGGTTGAGTACTTCTCACTGCAGAGTGTGCGTTAGGCCTCAATGCTCCGGATCGGCTAGCTAAGGTAGAGATCCCAAAAATAATATATCTTTAGATTCAGCTTGATTCGTAGAGTTAGGGTATCCAATGTTATTGATGAGATGATCTTCTAATACACTGATAATTGACAGATTATCAGTTATCCACGCAGAGCAACCAATATTGCTACCATTCAAGGGGCTGCCTAGAGACACACCTCAACAGTGGAAGTTTTAAGGTATTAGTCAATCTCACAGAGATAAAGAGATTCATAGAGTAGATAAAGCATTAGAGATGTAGAAGCAGGTGATGATAGAGGAGTATGGACTTAGATAGAAGAGGACAATACAGAAAATATCTGGAGATAAAAAAAATCATAAGATAAACACCACCCATATATTGTAACTAAATCTTCTGTTATCACAAAGCTTAACAAATATGGTTCTTTTTTTTTTAATTTTCTTTTTTTACTTTCACATTTTCTCAAAGCACTGACATTTATGTAAAAGAAAATTTCAAGACACATTACAAGCTTTGAATGACTTTAATAAAAGTCACCCTGACAAGCAACCCATAATATTAAAGCTTTTTTTGTCTGTTAGCTGTTAAATAATGTATTTTGTCTGTGTGCTATTATTTAGTTGAATACATTACAGTGAAATTCATCTTTCTCTTTTAGAGAGCTGTCATAAAAATGTATTTGGTTTTTACTCTTTATTTTTAGTTTTCCATTTTCAACACCTATTTTGGCAATAAGAATATTTTTCTCTCAGTATAATGCTTGGTTTGTTTCTGTAAACCATATTGTAATATGAATGCTATTTGTGTTTTTATGAATGTAGTGAGAATTTTAGGGTTCTGACTACAGTATTTTTCTTGAATAATCTTGTTAAGTTTTGCATTTATAATAACTGTGTTGTTGGTATCTATAATTACCATATTATTATACTTCTTAGGAAGAACTGTGCAATTTATTTTAATTCCATTTCCTACACAGATCTGAAGGTTTATTTAAAGTGCAAATAAAAATAATATTGAGATAAATTCAATAAAACCCTATTACCATATGTGTCAATTATTTCAAATCTTACAATTATCATTATAACTTGTGAAAACTTCCATTACTGTAAGTATTGAATGCACTGTGATATGTTGTGTATAATAAAAATAAATGTTCCACTGTTTTGTTTGCTTATTTTCTCTGTAGAGCGCATTTTGCACACTATAAAATATGTTAAAAGCAGGTGTTTTATCTTTTGAAATGCTTGATGAATAGAAAGAATGCATAATACAAACTTGGATTTTTTAACAGATATTACACGAAGTTAAAGGGATAGTAAAAAAACTAAATTGTTATTGTTTAAAAAGATAGATAATCCCTTTATTTACCATTCCCCAGTTTTGCATAACCAACACTGTTATAGAAATATACTTTTTACCTCTGTAATTACCTTGTGTCTAAGCTTCTGCAGACTGCCTACTTATCTCAGATCTTTTGACAGATTTGCATTTTAGCCATTCAGTGCTGACTCTTAAATAACTCCACGTGCATGAGCAAAATGTTATTTATATGAAACACATGATGTCAAATGCATTCAGATAAGAGGCAGCCTTCAAGGGCTTAGAAATTAGCAAATGCGCCTACCTAGGTTTAGTTTTAAACTAAGAATACCAAGAGAACAAAGCAAATTTGATGATAAAAGTAAATTAGAACGTTGTCTAAAAATACATGCCCTATCTGAATCATGAAAATTTTATTTGGACTTTACTATCCCTTTAAGGTGATATTGAACAAAGAATTGTTGTGTTTGTGGTATTACATTCAATATTATATATATATATATATATATATATATATATATATATATATATATATATATATATACATACTACATATACATGCCACTGCAAGTAGTCACTGTCCCCTAGGCTACAGCACTATACAGAACAATATCTGGGACTTCAACTCCCATAGACCTCTGCAGCCAAACCACTTAGGACCTTTTCACTTATTTTTACAATTGTTAAACTTATGTTTCCTGTTAGACATTTTAGCGATCTGTGATCAATATCAGTCATTGACGATCTGCAAGCAATATCAGTCATTGAGGATCTGCAATCAGTATCAGTCATTGATGATCTCCGATCAATATCAGTCACTGACTACATTTGGATTTATATAGGAAGTGCCATGTTGCAACAAATATGCGATCTATATAATGCTTATATGAACTTTTTTATATGGCTTGTTGCAACAAGTATGAGATTTATATAATGCTTGTATGAATTTTTTTATGACTTGTTGCAACAAATATGTGATCTTTATAATGTTTATATGATTTTTTTATATGGCTTTTAGATTTATGCAATTGATTTAATGTTTATATCATTTTTTTTTATATATAGTTTTGAAGAGTTTGACTAATGTATATATGGTGACATAAACACATATACGTTATAGGCAGTATCAAAAGAGTTAATTGATAAAAGGTGTGTGTTAGTTTGACCAATTTTGATTGGCTAGGTTAACCTTTGTTAGGTAGATGTGAACAGAAAACAGATTATGCCTCTGAGGAAACAGCCAGCAAGGCTGATAAATGCGTAGAGTACCTGTTTTAAAAGCTAGATATGCTTATCAGCATTAAAGATTTTAATATGCTTTTAATAAATGCTGTTTTATTTGTTTTAACCCATTTGTGTCCACAATATTATTCCTGGGAGGCTGATTAAGCCCAGCTGGGAGTAGCCTAACTCCACACCCTGGCTCAGTGAGCTGAGACACTGTGAGATCTCAGTCTGCTTCAATCAGCACGTTTGGTGTTGCTCTACTTGTGAGTATATTATTTGCCACATAGAGGGAGGATTTCTACATTGTGACATTTTATCGCACCAAGAGAGGTGCCTTCTTTATCTCTCTTTGCCTTTTTACAATTGTTTGCTTCTATAGAACATAATCTGTCAAACTAAGAAACTTTAAATCTATATATATTAGCTTTCTGCTTGTTTTTCCAACAAAAACACACTTACTTGATAATTTGCATGCCAAAATAAATTAAGATTGATACTTCAGTTTTGGCTATAGGTTTTGCTAATTGTTAAGACTGCTACTAATTAACCTCTCTGCCACCTAAAGTATGGCATTGTGCAATCATCCTGATCCAATACAATTGGGATGACTGACAGACCCTGCTCAAGTGAGATTGTCCACACATGAGCAGCAGGTGGCATTGCACAAGCAGCGGCTTGTGCAACATTAAATGTGAAATAAAAAAGGGTTGGAAAACAGCACCTTATCTCTCATCAGGCATGGAACATCAGACTGTCATGTCCAATTCAAAACAAAAAATAAAGTAGTAGTTCCAGCCTTACCACTTATGTCTTCTAGACATGACTAAGGGTCTTTAATATAACTGAAACATTGTTGTATACTCCAATGGACCCTGACGTGCAATAATACAAGTTCTATTTAAAGAAGTAAAACTGGAACTATACTTTATTTCTGACAATTTTATATGGGGGCAGTGTATACAGCCCACTGAACGCAGGAGCAAACCTTGTCCACCCAGCCTATAGTAAATGTGGACCATTGTCTGTTGCAAGAGGCAAAAGTAGAAGAAAAGGATGCAGAAACCAATAAACTTAGCAGCACAACAAAGGTAAACTGTATTTCAATTGTATTCAGTACCAGGAGGAAAACATGATGTTTCAGGCTCAATTGTCCTTAATCATATGACCTTATTGCAGTATACACCTCTTTTATATACACACCACCACAGGTGCAGCTAATTCCAAATTTACCTGATTTTTCAAAAATAATCTTATGGATAAGAGACTTGATGAAATGGGTAAAAAATTTAGAGATAAAGGTTAGTCAACAGAACTCATACACAATGATATACTGAGGGCTAAGAGTGATATTACAATCAGTAAAAGGAAAATTGATAATAGAGAAAATAGAATAACCTTTGTTTCAGAATACAATAATCAGAGTTTTAAGGTACAAAAAATTGTCAATAAATATTGGTTTATGTTAAGAGATTGTCATCCGGGCATACAAGCATTTGCCAATAGTCTAATGCCTGCCTATAGGAAGGGCACTAGACTTAAAGATAGGCTTGTAAGAGCAGATATTGGTAGCAGAAAGTTAAAACAAAGTTATATCTCTGGTAAAGGTTTGGGTTGTTACCCTTGCTTGGGATGTGCAAGCTGCAATAACATGGTTAAGGGACTTAATTTTGTGCATCCGTTAACTGGTAGAATTCATAAAATTAATGGTTTCTTTATATACAATACAAATTATGCAATTTATTTAATTAAATGCCCATGTGGTTGGATCTATATCGGAGAGACCACCTAGAGGGTGAGGGATAGAATTATACAACATAAGTCAAATATTAGATGCAAGGATTTAAACGCTCCCGTCTCTAATCATTTTCTAACATTTGGTCATTCAATCGCACAAATAAAATTTCAGTTCATAGATCATATCCCTGTCCCACGTAGAGGGGGTGATAGGGAATTTACCTTAAAAAGGCGAGAATCTATGTGGATATATAAATTAGATTGTATGTATCCAAAAGGCATGAATCGTGAATTGGATTTCAATATTTTTATTTAATTCCCTGAGATTCCATTGTGTCTCTGTTTTGATCTTGGGCTTAATTAGCAATGGTTTTTCCCTTCCTCTGTATTTAGATTTATCCTGCTAAAATTGTGTTTTGACACATGTCTGCATATTTATACGATATATAGCCAAATATCAAGTTGTAACACTGTTGAAATTGATTTGCTTTTATATTAAATTGTAACATGTATTATTACTTATAGACTACTAGGTGTTGCTGATACTTGAGAATTATGTTTGAAAAATCAGGTAAATTTGTAATTAGCTGCACCTGTGGTGGTGTGTATATAAAAGAGGTGTATACTGCAATAAGTTCATATTATTAAGGGCAATTGAGCCCGAAAAGTCATGTTTTCCTCCTGGTACTGAATAAAATTGAAATACAGTTTATCTTTGTTGTGCTGCTGAGTTTATTGGTTTCTGGATTGTTTTGGAGTCCCCCAAGTAGTGGCTCCTTCAGCTTGCACACGGATAGCCACTGGTGCTGGAGAATACCTTGTTTTACGGATTTGACTTCTCTGCTTGTCTCCGTGCACAGTTTGCCTTGATATGGAACCTTTACAAGAAACAGTACCTGATATGGAGGCGCAAGTGTTTACATTCACTGACATGGAGGCTTCCAGAATTACTACTCTGGTTTGTGGATCTAGAGACTTTCTTAAAACACTGATCACTGAGGCTACATTTAAAAATTATGAAAGACTTGCTAAAGAACAGATGACTTTCGAACTTCATGCTACGACCCTTGCGGAATATCACAAGGTGCGCAGGATCCCAAGGTGTCTAAGGATGAGCTCTAGGCCCACCTTATTGGTGGATAACAAAGAGTACTGTAAAAAGTTTGAGTGCATCTTAAACAAATGTTCATTGGACATTATAGTGTTAACGGTGGAATATCTGCAGAAAGCTATTGATGAGCAGAAGATCAAGATCAAAAGAATGGAGGATATGTTAAAACTTGATCTCAGTGCTGCAGATATTGAGTCCAAGTTGGCCACAGTGAATAAAGAAATTTCTGAAATGAAAAAAGACCTGCAAATTAAAAAGCATGAAAAATTTTACCGAGATGAGCAGGATTACACTCACGGGACTGTTTACAGATGGACAAGGGAGCGCACCGGAACCGAACGTCAATACACTTCCGGTCGGGCCTGGCATGGTAATCGATACCAGAGATGCAAATCAAGTACAGTGGATTCACAGATGGATAGCTCTCCGGGGGAGTCCGATAGAGGAAGCGACGTGGGGGTAAGAGACACCACCGCAAATGGCCCACAGGGATGGATACTACAAAAGGAGTCACAACAGCAACGTACGACGAGATAGAGGCACTGGAACTAGTGGTAAATATCTTGGGGTACCCCTTACTGCTGCGGAAGAAGAATTATTAAACAAAGGACTCTCTTTTTGCCCTAATAAGAACTGTGATTTTTTTTTATCTACAACAAGACCTGAATAGACTGTTTAGGAATGTGAAATTGAAGTCTTTTTTTGCCAAACAAAAATGAAAGTTTATACAGAGTTAAGCATTCGCAATTTTGGGTTAAAAAACAAAAGCAGTTTTGTTACTAATAGCTATAATCATTGTGTTGATACGTATATTGAACTAGCGTGTAATGACATCAATCAAGTTGTAACACTGTTGAAATTGATTTGTTTTTATATTAAATTGTAACATGTACTGTATTATTACTTAAAGACCACTAGGTGACGCTGATACTTGAGAATTATGTTTGAAAAATCAGGTAAATTTGTAATTAGCTGCACCTGTGGTGGTGTGTATATAAAAGAGGTGTATACTGCAATAAGGTCATATGATTACGGGCAATTGAGCCCGAAACACCATGTTTTCCTCCTGGTACTGAATAAAATTGAAATTCAGTTTACCTTTGTTGTGCTGCTGAGTTTATTGGTTTCTGGATTGTTTTGGAGTCCCCCAAGTAGTGGCTCCTTCAGCTTGCACACGGATAGCCACTGGTGCTGGAGAATACCTTGTTTTACGTAGAAGAGAAGGGTTGGATCACAGATAGATGCTTTACTATTATATTGCCATTAAGCATCTGGGTACTTGCACAAAATAGCAAACAAAGTAGAAGCCTACGTTGTTCAGCTGCGTTGGACTTACCCGGAACCATTCAGCATTAAGGGTATCCAATAGCTGTCTTAGCGGAATGCTGTAGCAGCGGCTTGATCAAACCGCTAGAACCAAGTCAGAAGCGAAGAAAGAATAGCAGGCACTGCTTCAGCGGATAAAAGGTAAAAACATACTTTAATGAAAAACTTGATAAAACAACATAAGTGTCCAGACACAGTGACATGGGAGTGTGGAGGTAACGGCCTGATGCGTTTCACACCCTCTAGTGGCGCTTAATCATAGGCTGCCGTATAAAAGCAGGGATACCCATTTATAGGGAAAATCATTAACCCCTTACTGACAAAACTGAAAGAACAATTAAAAACATTGACGATATAAAAACAAACTTAAGGATCAATTGGTAAAGATATAACCTAATTCATAAACAATCTTTAAGCATATAGAATGCATCTACATTGGTAATAGAGACACTATTTACCATTACATCTAGGTTAAAAAAGAAAAAAGAAAATACCATATAAGAAAAATAAATAAATAAATAAGACTTTGCAGATAATATCTCAACCTATACAGTGATTAATAGGGAAACAAAGCTATTTATTGAAATATAAGTTGTCAGATCCTGTCACATTGGAATAGACAAGGTGTGATAACCAAGCTTTGACAGTCTGAAATAAGACTAGTCATCTATGAAATAATTAATATCACACTCGTTCATGCCATTTGGTTGACGTGAAAGAAGTTTCAGGATCCAAAATAATTCTTTTTTATCCAGAATTTTTTGCTTGTTGCCTTCCCTAGGCGGAATACTGGCTATGTCTATAATTTGCACTGACATGTCTGCAATGTGTGAAAAGTGAAAACCATTGAAATGGTTTGCGACAGCTGAATCTTTGCAGTAATTCTTAAAGGGACACTCAATCAAAATTAAACTTTCATTATTCAGATAGAGCATGCCATTTTAAATAACTTTTCAATTTACTTCCATTAACTAAATGTGCACAGTCTTTTTATATTTAAACTTTTTGAGTCACCAGCTCCTACTGAGCATGTGCAAGAATAAGTATGTATGAATTTGTGAATGGCTGATGGCTGTCACATGGTACGTGTATGCATTTGTGATTGGTTGATGGCTGTCACATGGTACAGGGGGAGTGGAAAAAGACATAACTTTTTAAATTGTCAGAAAAAAAAAAAACTACTCATTTGAAGTTGAGACTAAGTGCAATTACATTGTCTTGTTATCTTGCATTTGTTGATTATGCAAATCTACTGTGCTGACTGGTCCTTTAATGTCAACATGCTTGCCAAATCTAGTTCTGACCCCACATGAGGTTTTACCCACGTATTAATCAATTTCATATATTGCAAGTGAGGACATAAATAGCAAATGTAGTTTTGCTTAGCATAACATTTTATACTGTGTTGTTCATTATCAAAACTTGAAACAAAGGAGTCCCCTATAATCAAATGAGAGCAGGTGGTACAATCTCTACTCCCACACTTATAGTTGTCTTCCCTAGATAACCAATCAAGGGTGCCAAAAGTTCTATTATTTTGCACTAGACTCGGGGCAATGGATTTAGGTTTTTTCGGAACAACCCTGCATGTATTTTTTATATTTTAGTGCAATGTAGTTTACGTTCATGATTTCTGACTGAAATTCTACAATTTTCTAATGAGGTGGAATCATGGCCCCTCTTAATGAGTCTTTCTTTCAGCTCTATTGATTGTTGTTCATAGATTAAGTCAGACTTGGTGTTCCTACGTATCCTAATAAATTGACCTCTTGGGGTTGCCTTAATTTTATGTTTAGGATGCTGTGAGGCAGCATGGAGAATAGTATTGCCGGCAATAGGTTTTCTATATGTTTTGGTAATTATCTGATTATCAATAATCTAAAGGGTAAGATCTAAAAAAAATAATCTGATGTCTATTATATTCCCCTGTAAGCCCAACTCATTCAGATTTAAATATGCCAGAAACTTGTCCAGAAAATTGTCATTTTCATCATCTTGTACCACAAATAGCAGATCATCAATGTATCATCAATGTATCGGACAAAAAGAACTACCTGCTCCTTCCAGGGGTTGCGTATGGTGTAAATGTATGACAATTCCCACCATGCTATAAAAATATTTGCAAATGCCGGGACTGACACCTTTACTTGCAAGTAGTACTCATTGTCAAGTATGAAATAATTATGAGAAAACAAAAATTGTAAAACTTCACCAACATATTATCTTTTACATGGTTCCAAATCTGATTCTTTCTCCAAAACATATTCAACAGCTTGTACAAAATAACTTGATGACTTTGACAAAGACTTCAGGAATCTGGAAAATTAAGGTACTTATAAAAAGCTTTGTGGAGTATACTGTAAACTGGATTGGATTTGAATCCTTTTCTAGAGGTAAAATAAGGAAAGTACTTAACAGAATAATTTATTAGACAGTTAAGTCTTCAAGCTCCACCATGATAGTCTTAGATGCCATTAATTATAGTTACTTAAGGAGCAGATGAGGCTATCCTACCATTTTTTTCATCTAAAGCAAAGTATTGTGCTTTTAAATACTGTTACTTTAGCCTCTTAACAAGTTAACATCTGACCTCTTTGCACAATGATTTGAACAATTTTGGTATGTGAAATATTTACAGTAAAATACATAGTTAAAACGTTTGTTAAATATTGCATAAATATGCTTTCACATGCTTTCATCTACTTTACGACAAAAGGCTCTAATGCACTTATATATATATGTCTCTATATGTGTACGTGTATATTTATGTGTTTTTATGTGTATATATGTCTGTAAATACATATATACACATAAATACATTAATATTTATGTACACATATATAGACTATATATATATATATATATATATATATATATATATACATAGTAACATAGTAGATGAGATTGAAAAGAGACCAAAGTCCATCGTGTTCAACCTATTAAAATCTAAAATATATACAAAAAGCTCAAGTTAAGCTTAAATAATCCCACTAAAAGGTGACCCATTTAAAACTAGCAATCATATCCATGAATTTTGTGTATAGACAGAAATGTATCCAAATAATTTTTAAATGTATCTAGGGTATTGGCATTCACTACAACCTTTGGCAATGAGTTCCACAATTTTATTGCTCTTACAGTGAAAAAACGTTTCCGTTGCAGGAGATTAAATCTCCTTTTCTCCAACCTTAAATTGTGACCTCTGGTCACAAACAATTTTCTTGGAATAAACAGAGCTTCTGCCATCTCTGTATATGGGCCTTGAATATATTTATATAAAGTAATCATGTCACCTCTCAAGCGCCTTTTTTCTAAAGAAAACAGACCCAGTTTGGCTAGCCTCTCCTCATAGGTTAATTTCTCCAATCCCCTTATTAGCTTTGTTGCCCTTCTCTTAATATATATTTCTTTCAAAGATATGCACACCTCATCTGTAACAATGGCCAGAGTGCTAACATATGTTAAATCCAACTTATGTATAGAGAAAGCACTCAATGGACTTATAGATGCAACAAATAACTTTTATTCCAAAGTCATAACGTTTTGGGTACCGGACCAGTCCCTTTGTCAAATGATACACACAAGAAAAAAATATGCATAACATCCCTCATTAAACCCCACTTTATATACCTAGAAATATCATAACAATTATGGCAAATAAATCAATAATACTTAGCCCTCATTGAAACAATGCTGGTTTTCGTGTGCACCGCCGCAAGCCTCAGTGATGTAATGACGTCATCGCGGTGCGACACATTGGATGTATCCGCACACCCCAAGGGTGGGCGGTATCAAAAGTGACAGCGGTCACATACATCCTACAGCCTGTAAGCTTGTGCGAATGCCGATGTCATCAGTAAACATGCAAGGAGGCTAAGCAATGTGCATCAAAATGGGGCTAGTACACAGATATAAAAAAACATAAAAAAACATGACCTATATACATAGCATATTGCACGCATATCATAATAAGCCCATTCTAATGTTACAATAGAAGCTCACAGTGTAACTTCCTGTCTAATGAGAATGGTAGACAAAACTTCTGAGAGTGTAGTAGCAGTTCATCCATCAGCATAATGAGTGACACTGTAGGAGACAATTTATGCCATTGTAGGCGTAAAGGCACCTTCCATTTAAGTCCCATCTTCAGAGACTAGTGATAAAAGGGACTAAAGTCCAAGTAGGTGTTAAGACCCTTGGGAATAATAGTGTCCAACATGTAGATCCATTTGGTTTCTCTCCTCAGTAAGGCCTTTGCCCTGTCTCCCCCCTCTAAACATAGGTGGTATATGATTTATTAGCATTGTTTTCAGACTTGCAGCACTATGTTTCTTCTGACAAAAGTGTCTGGCAACAGGTTGCTCAGAGTCGCCCTTATCGATACATAAATTGCAAAGCAACAAAAACATACTTATATACCCTCTAAAACTAATTAAACACAACTGTTGGTAGTTACCACAAGAGCATACAGAGCGTACATGATGCGTCTCTAGGACACGCCCTTCATGGCCTGCATATAGCGATGACCAGAGTAAGTGAGCTGAGGAAATTGTGAGACTCCATTGGAAAGGATTCTGAAAACAAAGACCCAAGTAAAGACAGACAAACTCTGGATAAGACTGATCGAGGTGTACTTAACTATCATCTCCCTCCCAAAGCTTAAACTTACCTCATAAGATTGAGGTTAGCTCTGGTAAGCAGAAAGACTTTATTATCATAGGATTTCTGCAATAGGATTACCTATAGATGCGAACTGTACTGATTACTTGGCATCAACAGTTCAAAGTATTTATTGACTTTTTTTTAAAAAAAAGAGACAATACAAATATGTGCGCCATTGTTTATTATTGATTTTTATATATATATATACCTGCATGTTAAAGCCCTTCGGCAGCTTTTTTTTTTTTTCTTACACCCGCAATCTCATATCTTTGAGCCCTTATAACTTTTGTGTGCAATTTTTTTTGAGAATAATTTTTATAAGACAGTGTTAATATTAGTGCACATGTACTCTGTAATGTATTTTTAACATTTTTTGTGCAACTTTTTAATTTTGCAAAATAGTTAACCACGGCTCTGAAATCGCAGTTAGGATTCTAGCGTAAATTAAGATTGCGCTAGCGAAATCGCTAATTCGCTACACTTGTAATATCAGTGCAATTTAAACTGCAAGCAAACGATCGTGAAAACCCTAGCGCAATTGTTTGTGTGTCACTTCTAATCTAACCCTAAAGATTTTATCATGGATGGTAGCAGCTGAGTTTCCAACTTCTCAAACAGCAAGAGTTTACAGGCAACCTGGAGCAGTGACAGAGCTCAACTCAACTCACAACAGGAAAAAGACCTTTTTTTGTGCCCAAGGCCTGGACCTGAACCATTCCACTTCTCACATCAGCCTGGTCATCACTCCCTATGCTCTAGTCCATGAACTCTTGTCACTAAAGGGTAAAAGGTACTCAAACCCTTAAGCGGCTCCAAAACCACCTGATCTTCAAATGGACTGGTTAAGGAGGGTGACCAAGTAGATCATCCATGTTGTTACTAGGATAAGCTTAAGTGACCAAATCCATGCTTTAGGAAATAACCAGCATCCCTAAGGAAGGTGTCGACAACTAATTTCACCATCTATCTAACATCCAGCAAGGGATAACAGGAAACCACTAATCACAGATTTAATTCAGTTGAGTAGAAGGGTCCTATTTATCAATCCGTCAACCGGAAATTTCGCTGGAATTCCGCAGCGTAATTGTGGCAAGCCTGATTCGCCTTATTTATCAAAGGCTACAGACTGGCAAAAGTAGAATTTTGTGACGTAACATACGATCCGTCGGTCTCAGTCCAAAACAGATCGATGCTTACGTCACTACAGATGTTCCGAATGCAAATTCAGCACTGACTACTTTTGCTAGTTAACAAATAACTAGCAGGAACACTCGCCACTATTCCGGCCCAGCATACCTTGTTTTCAATCCGCCGTCCTGGAGGCGGCAGATGCAAAAGGAATCAATAAAGCTTATTTTCGCTGCTGCCCGATATCCCATTGATTCCTATGGGAGAATAAAAGTTATGTTTTCAACCTAACACCCTAACATAACCCCCGAGTCTAAACACCCCTAATCTGCCGCCTCCTACACCGCCGCCACCAACATTATACTTATTAAACCCCTAATCTGCCGCCCCGACACCACCGCAAACCTACATTATACTTATTAACCCCTATTCTGCCGCCCCGACACCGCCGCCACCTACATTATACTTATTAACCCCTAATCTGCCGCCCCCTACACTGTCGCCACCTACATTATACTTATTAACCCCTATCCTGCCGCTCACGGAGCCATCCGCAACTAAATAAATGTATTAACCCCTAAACCGCCAGCCCCCCCACCATGAACTAAATTAAACTATTAAGCCCTAAACCTAACAACCCGCTAACTTTATATTAAATATAGCACATTCCTATCTTATAATAAATTTAAACTTACCTTTAGATTTAAATTAAACTATATTAAACTATTAATTAACCTATTCTAACTATTATACTACAATTACATTAAACTATATTAAATTAATAATTAATCTACCCTAACTTTTATACTAAAATTACATTAAACTATATTAAAATAATAATTAATCTAACCTAACTTTTATACTAAATTACATTAAACTACAAATTAAATTAACTATATTATATATTTAAACACCTAACCCTACTCAAATAATTTAAATCTACACTAAAAAATTACAACGTTACAAAAAACTAACTGTTACAAAAAATAACAAACACTAAGTTACACAAAAAAGTAAACACTAAGTTACAAAAAATAAAAAATAAATTATCAAAGATTTAAACTAATTACACCTAATCTAAGGGCCCTATGAAAATAATAAAGCCCCCCAAAATAAAAAACCCTAGCCTACAATAAACTACAAATAGCCATTAAAAGTGCCTTTTGCGGGGCATTGCCCCAAAGTAATCAACTCTTTTACCTGTAAAATAAAATACAAATACCCCCCCAACAGTAAAACCCACCACCCATACAACCAACCCCCCAAATAAAATACCTTCTATAAAAACCTAAGCTCCCCATTGCCCTGAAAAGGGCATTTGGATGGGCATTGCCCTTAAATGGGCATTTAGCTCTATTATACAATAAAATAGTGGCGCTTACCAGTCCTGGGGGTCCGTGTATCTGTGTGTGTTGAGCAGCGTCGCTTCAGCATGTGTTGCAGCGTTTGCTCTATGAGCTCAATCAGCTGTTTGAGTACATCCGGGAGGGAAAAGGGAGCCCAGCCAATGCACCTCCAACTTAAGGCACAACAATATAATATACTTCTCTACAAGCAAGGTACTGGGCTTCACATACCTTAATCTTCCTTGATATGAAAATGATGAACGGGGTCACATATTAAAAAGGTAAGTTTATTAGTAGAGACACTAAAAACAAAGTGAGCCAAAGCTCAAAGTAGCAGACATAAGGGGTCACAGAGCGGTAACTGCATACATGTTTCGTGTGGCTCAACCACCCTTGATCACTGCTGAAGTTTTACCGCCTCTGTGTCCTCTATTTAAAGAAAAAAAAATTCTAAGGATTTATGGGATTTTAAAAAACAAAAATTAGCAAGAGATAAAAGAGATTACGAATTCAATAAAGTATATAAATGGCAAAGTGCAGGGAGGAGTCAGTGTCATATACACAGTTTCAACAAGAATAAAACAGATTTTCAATCAAAGAAAAATAAAAACAAAAAAGTGCAGTTTGCAGAAACTGAATATGACATTGACACCTCTGAGCATGATTCTAGTGAAGAATTAGTGGTTACAGAAGGATTGTCAGTTCTAGATGTCCCATTAGAAAATAATGACACTATGTCAAAAAACGAAGAGCGCATAGGGACAAAACCCAAAATAAAAAAACAAGAAGGGGCAGTAGGGGGAGAAACAAACAGAAGGGGAGGAGGAACCAGATATCAGACACGCAATCAGTGAAAGAAATATATATGAAGAATGTCATTAATTTATCTAAATATGATCTTACAGCTACAGAAGTAGAGGTGTTGGGCCAAGGATTAGGCTTTGCACCAACAACACTCTTTGACCTGTTCGGCACTGTCCATGATGTTAATAAATTTGTAAGGAAATTAACATTAAAGAACCATTTTACACAGGGCAGTGCCGAACCGGAAAAAGCTGAAGTTAAACAAAAAAAGTCACTCCAAAACTATGAACCAGCTCCCTTTCAGTGAACAATGTTCAATTCTAGATCTTACCACTATGCTAAATGAAAATTTAGAGCAAGAAATTTCAGAGGTGATCCCTCCTTTTAAGCCCAGTATGCAAAAAAGCAACTTTCATTCTGTGAACAGCAGAAATAAAGGTATTGAAGTGTTCCAACGAACAGTGGAGCACAAATTGAAATAATTGTCAGATAAATTGTCTAATGAGAAGGGTATCAAAAACAAAAACAAATATAATCAGAATCTTACTGAAGACCAAAACAATGCTTTAAAAGCTTTGGGGAACAATAATCAAATTGTAATAAAAGAATCAGATAAGGGGGGAAATGTAGTAGTCATGGACCGTGAATACTACATTATGGAAGCACACAGACAGCTACATGACAAAGAAGTGTACACTAGGCTTACATTTAATCCTACTAAAAAATTTCGGCCCACATTAGTAGATATACTTAATTTAGGAAAACAAGCAGGAGCCTTCTTTTCGATACTTTACTTCCCCCTACACCTTATACACCGATATTTTACTTTGTCCCCAAGCTACATAAGGACAGTCAGAATCCACAAGGGTGACCCATAATATCAGGGGTATGTCATTACTTGAACCCCTCTCTGAGTTAGTGGACACATACTTACAGTCCCTAGTGGGAGACTTAATGAGTTATATACGAGATTCTACTCAAGTACTTAATCAAATGAATAACTTCCAATGGGAGGATACCTACTGTTTCATGACAATAGATGTCCCAGCACTGTACACATCCATCCCACACCACCAGGGTGTAGAAGCATTGTCTTTCTTTCTTAAGAATTTTTCAAATTATACGGAAGAAATTATATATTTTTTGTTGACAGCAGTAGAGTTTCTTCTTACCCATAATTATTTTTTGTTTGAGGGGAGTTGCTATCTTCAGAGACGTGGGACAGCTATGGGGGACAAGTTTGCCCCCTCTTATGCCAACCTCTACATGGGTTGGTGGGAAGCCTCCCATGTCTATGAAGATGGCAACCCCCTCAGGGAATGGATTGTTTACTATGGAAGATATATTGATGACCTGCTGGTGGTGTGGGATGGAGATATAGAGTCAGCTGAGAAATTTGTAAATAATATTAATGCAAACAACATGAATCTCAAATTTACATCCGAATTCAGTACAAATAGAATAGTGTTCCTAGATCTGGAACTAACTAGATGTTCAGCAAAATACTGTGAAAACTTCCCTGTACAGAAAATCCACAGGGGGAAATACAATCCTCAATTACAAATTTAGCCATCCAAGACATGTCAAAAAGGCAATTCCTAAAGGACAATATATAAGAACTAAGAGAATTTGCTCAGACACTCAAACATACAAAGAACAATGTAAAGTACTTGAGGATAGATGACTAAACAGGGGTTACCCCAAAAAATTGCTTCAAAATACCAAAGCAGAAGTAGATAAAATCCCATGAGAAGATCTACTAAAATACAAAAAAGTTAGCACAAAAAATGATTTAAAGATGGAAGGTAAACTAGTATTTAGTACCCCATATAGTCTGGAATATCACAAGATTTGCGACATTATAAAACAAAGTCTCCCTATTTTAGAGACTGACTCGAGTTTGGAAAAATAGCAACAGAAGGTTTCAGATTTTTAGCAAAAAAAAAGTAAAACTATAGGTAATATGATAGCACCCTCAAATTTACCATATGTTAATCCATGTAAAACTATAGGTAATATGATAGCACCCTCAAATTTACCATATGTTAATCCATGTACTTGGTTACCAAACAGATTAGGATTTTACAAATGTAGAGCACAGAGATGCAAAACCTGCAATCACGTAGAAGAAGGTGTAAATTTTACCTCCACAGTAACAGCGCAGGTATATGATATTATGTACAACTTAAATTGTAAATCCAATCATGTCATTTATCTACTTACCTTCAGGGGTGCCAAATTCAATACATGGGTAAAACAAAAACGATTACTAAGAGATAGGGCCTTAGAACATGTTAGGGACATTGAAGATCCCGACATATTCACACCAGTATCTAGACATTTTAAATCTGAACATTCAGGGGATGCACCCCTTATGACTGTCCAAGCAATTGATCATGTTCCACCGCATAAAATAGGCCGGGATAGGGTACAAAGGTTAGACTATAAGGAGGCCCAATGGATTTTCCTGTTAAATACCAGATCCCCCTTTGGTATAAACAAAGAAAGTGACGTAAACTTGTTTATCTAAATAAATGTGAAAACTAAATAATTTGGGTCACAGATACAATAAAAATATTATCTATATTGAAACAGCGAACTATGTAAATATAGAATATTAGGTAAACGGATATAGTACCCATTACAATATTAAGAGTATTACGAAAATGTTTTGTTCAAATATAAATGTATATCTGTATAACACAATATTCTTTAAATCCTACATTGTACTAGTTTTATCCATTACAAATGATAATAGGAGTAATATATATTATGCTCCACTATACAAATTTAAAATACTGGCAGTAACAATTCATTCATTAATAACTTTCTAGAATAATTGCTGCAATTGGTAATCTGCATTAAACTGCACAAAAAAGTTGCATTTTTCTAATAAGACACTAAGGGGTTAATTGTTGTTTTTAAAAGAGTCTGTAATTTCTCTTTAAATAGAGGACACAGAGGCAGTAAAACTTCAGCAGTAATCAAGTGTGGTTGAACCACACGAAACATGACTGCAGTTACTGCTCTGTGACCCCTTATGTCTGCTACTTTGAGCTTTGGCTCACTTTGGCCTAGATTTGGAGTTCGGCGGTAAAAGGGCTGTTAACGCTCCGCGGGCTTTTTTCTGGCCGCACCATAAATTTAACTCTGGTATCGAGAGTTAAAACAAATGCTGCGTTAGGCTCCAAAAAAGGAGCGTAGAGCATTTTTACCGCAAAAGCAACTCTCGATACCAGAGTTGCTTACGGACGCGGCCGGCCTCAAAAAACGTGCTCGTGCACGATTCTCCCATAGGAAACAATGGGACTGTTTGAGCTGAAAAAAAACCTAACACCTGCAAAAAAGCAGCGTTCAGCTCCTAACGCAGCCCCATTGATTCCTATGGGGAAACACTTCCTACGTCTGCACCTAACACCCTAACATGTACCCCGAGTCTAAACACCCCTAATCTTACACTTATTAACCCCTAATCTGCCGCCCCCGCTATCGCTGACCCCTGCATATTTTTTTTAACCCCTAATCTGCCGCTCCGTAAAACGCTGCCACCTACGTTATCCCTATGTACCCCTAATCTGCTGCCCTAACATCGCCCGACCCCTATGTTATATTTATTAACCCCTAATCTGCCCCCCACAACGTCGCCGACACCTACCTACACTTATTAACCCCTAATCTGCCGAGCGGACCTGAGCGCTACTATAATAAAGTTATTAACCCCTAATCCGCCTCACTAACCCTATCATAAATAGTATTAACCCCTAACTCTGCCCTCCCTAACATCGCCGACACCCTACCTTCAATTATTAACCCCTAAACTTCCGATCGGAGCTCACCGCTATTCTAATAAATGTATTAACCCCTAAAGCTAAGTCTAACCCTAACACTAACACCCCCCTAAGTTAAATATAATTTACATCTAACGAAATTAATTAACTCTTATTAAATAACTTATTCCTATTTAAAGCTAAATACTTACCTGTAAAATAAATCCTAATATAGCTACAATATAAATTATAATTATATTATAGCTATTTTAGGATTTATATTTATTTTACAGGTAACTTTGTAATTATTTTAACCAGGTACAATAGCTATTAAATAGTTCTTAACTATTTAATAGCTATTGTACCTGGTTAAAATAATAACAAATTTACCTGTAAAATAAATCCTAACCTAAGTTATAATTAAACCTAACACTACCCTATCAATAAAATAATTAAATAAACTACCTACAATTACCTACAATTAACCTAACACTACACTATCAATAAATTAATTAAACACAATTGCTACAAATAAATACAATTAAATAAACTAGCTAAAGTACAAAAAATAAAAAAGAACTAAGTTACAGAAAATAAAAAAATATTTACAAACATAAGAAAAATATTACAACAATTTTAAACTAATTACACCTACTCTAAGCCCCCTAATAAAATAACAAAGCCCCCCAAAATAAAAAATTCCCTACCCTATTCTAAATTAAAAAAGTTACAAGCTCTTTTACCTTACCAGCCCTGAACAGGGCCCTTTGCGGGGCATGCCCCAAGAATTTCAGCTCTTTTGCCTGTAAAAGAATAAATACAATACCCCCCCCCCCAACATTACAACCCACCACCCCACATACCCCTAATCTAACCCAAACCCCCCTTAAATAAACCTAACACTAAGCCCCTGAAGATCTTCCTACCTTGTCTTCACCATCCAGGTATCACCGATCCGTCCTGGCTCCAAGATCTTCATCCAACCCAAGCGGGGGTTTGCGATCCATAATCCGGTGCTCCAAAGTCTTCCTCCTATCCGGCAAGAAGAGGACATCCGGACCGGCAAACATCTTCTCCAAGCGGCATCTTCGATCTTCTTCCATCCGGTGCGGAGCGGGTCCATCTTGAAGCAGGCGACGCGGATCCATCCTCTTCTTCCGATGTCTCCGACTAATGACGGTTCCTTTAAGGGACGTCATCCAAGATGGCGTCCCTCGAATTCCGATTGGCTGATAGGATTCTATCAGCCAATCGGAATTAAGGTAGGAATTTTCTGATTGGCTGATGGAATCAGCCAATCAGAATCAAGTTCAATCCGATTGGCCGATCCCATCAGCCAATCAGATTGAGCTCGCATTCTATTGGCTGATCGGAACAGCCAATAGAATGCGAGCTCAATCTGATTGGCTGATTGGATCAGCCAATCGGATTGAACTTGATTCTGATTGGCTGATTCCATCAGCCAATCAGAAAATTCCTACCTTAATTCCGATTGGCTGATAGAATCCTATCAGCCAATCGGAATTCGAGGGACGCCATCTTGGATGACGTCCCTTAAAGGAACCGTCATTAGTCGGGAGACATCGGAAGAAGAGGATGGATCCGCGTCGCCTACTTCAAGATGGACCCGCTCCGCACCGGATGGAAGAAGATCGAAGATGCCGCTTGGAGAAGATGTTTGCCGGTCCGGATGTCCTCTTCTTGCCGGATAGGAGGAAGACTTTGGAGCCTCTTCTGGACCGGATTATGGATCGCCAACCCCCGCTTGGGTTGGATGAAGATCTTGGAGCCAGGACGGATCGGTGATACCTGGATGGTGAAGACAAGGTAGGAAGATCTTCAGGGGCTTAGTGTTAGGTTTATTTAAGGGGGGTTTGGGTTAGATTAGGGGTATGTGGGTGGTGGGTTGTAATGTTGGGGGGGGGGGTATTGTATTTATTCTTTTACAGGCAAAAGAGCTGAAATTCTTGGGGCATGCCCCGCAAAGGGCCCTGTTCAGGGCTGGTAAGGTAAAAGAGCTTGTAACTTTTTTAATTTAGAATAGGGGTAGGGAATTTTTTATTTTGGGGGGGCTTTGTTATTTTATTAGGGGGCTTAGAGTAGGTGTAATTAGTTTAAAATTGTTGTAATATTTTTCTTATGTTTGTAAATATTTTTTTATTTTCTGTAACTTAGTTCTTTTTTATTTTTTGTACTTTAGCTAGTTTATTTAATTGTATTTATTTGTAGCAATTGTGTTTAATTAATGTATTGATAGTGTAGTGTTAGGTTAATTGTAGGTAATTGTAGGTAGTTTATTTAATTATTTTATTGATAGGGTAGTGTTAGGTTTAATTATAACTTAGGTTAGGATTTATTTTACAGGTAAATTTGTTATTATTTTAACTAGGTAACTATTAAATAGTTTAATAACTATTTAATAGCTATTGTACCTGGTTAAAATAAATTACAAAGTTGCCTGTAAAATAAATATTAATCCTAAAATAGCTATAATATAATTATAATTTATATTGTAGCTATATTAGGATTTATTTTACAGGTAAGTATTTAGATTTAAATAGGAATAATTTATTTAATAAGAGTTAATTAATTTCGTTAGATAAAAATTATATTTAACTTAGGGGGGTGTTAGTGTTAGGGTTAGACTTAGCTTTAGGGGTTAATCCATTTATTAGAATAGCGGTGAGCTCCGATCGGAAGATTAGGGGTTAATAATTGAAGTTAGGTGTCGGCGATGTTAGGGAGGGCAGATTAGGGGTTAATACTATTTATGATCGGGTTAGTGAGGCGGATTAGGGGTTAATAACTTTATTATAGTAGCGCTCAGGTCCGCTCGGCAGATTAGGGGTTAATAAGTGTAGGCAGGTGGAGGCGACGTTGTGGGGGGCAGGTTAGGGGTGAATAAATATAATACAGGGGTCGGCGGGGTTAGGGGCAGCAGATTAGGGGTACTAAGTATAACGTAGGTGGCGGTCGGCAGATTAGGGGTTAAAAATATTAATCGAGTGAGCGGGCGGTGTGGGGGGGAGCTACGGTTTAGGGGTACATAGGTAGTTTATGGGTGTTAGTGTACTTTAGGGTACAGTAGTTAAGAGCTTTATAAACCGGCGTTAGCCAGGAAAGCTCTTAACTCCTGCTATTTTCAGGCGGCTGGAGTTTTGTCGTTAGAGCTCTAACGCTCACTTCAGAAACGACTCTAAATACCAGCGTTAGAAAGATCCCATTGAAAAGATAGGATACGCAAATGGCTTGGGGGATCTGCGGTATGGAAAAGTCGCGGCTGAAAAGTGAGCGTTAGACCCTTTAATCACTGACTCCAAATACCAGCGGGCGCCCAAACCAGCGTTAGGAGCCTCTAACGCTGGTTTTGACGGCTACCGCCGAACTCCAAATCTAGGCCTTTGTTTTTAGTGTCTATACTAATAATGACCTTTTTTATGCACTATACATGACCCTGTTCATCATTTTCATATCAAGGAAGATTAAGGTATGTGAAGCCAGTACCTTGTTTGTGGAGAAGCATTTAGCTCTATTGCAGGCCTAAGTCCTAATCTAAAACTAAAACCCACCCAATAAACCCTTAAAAAAATCCTAACACTAACCCCAGAAGATTTACTTACAGTTTTGAAGATCCGACATCCATCCTCCAAGAAGGCGGGAGAAGTCCTCAACAAAGCAGCCAAAGTCTTCATCCAAGCCTGCAAAAATCTTCACCCAGACGGCATTTTCTATCTTCATCCATCCGACGTGGAGCGGCTCCATCTTCAAAACATCCGACGCGGAGCATCCTCTTCAATCGACATCTTCTTCCGAATGAAGTTTCCCCTTTAAATGACGTCATCCAAGATGGTGTCCCTTAGATTTCGATTGGCTGATAGAATTCTATCAGCCAATCGGAATTACGGTTGAAAAAATCCTATTAGCTGTTGCAATCAGCCAATAGGATTGAGCTTTCATCCTATTGGCTGATCCAATCAGCCAATAGGATTGAGCTCACATTCTATTGGCTGATTGGATCAGCCAATAGGATGAAAGCTCAATCCTATTGGCTGATTGCAACAGCCAATAGGATTTTTTCAACCTTAATTCCGATTGGCTGATAGAATTCTATCAGTCAATCGGAATCTAAGGGACGCCATCTTGGATGACATCATTTAAAGGAACCTTCATTCGTCGGTAGTCGTCGGAAGGAAGAGGAATACTCCGCGTCGGATGTCTTGAAGATGGAGGCCGCTCCCAGCCGGATGGATGAAGACAGAAGATGACGTCTGGGTGAAGACTTCTGCGGGCTTGGATGAAGACTTTGAAACCGCTTCGTTGAGGACATTCTCCCTGGCTTCTTGGAGGATGGATGTCGGATCTTCAAAACTGTAAGTTAATCTTCTGGGGTTAGTGTTAGGATTTTTTTTAAGGGTTTATTGGGTGGGTTTTAGTTTTAGATTAGGACTTGGGCCTGCAATAGAGCAAAATGCCCTTTTAAGGGCAATGCCCATGCAAATGCCCTTTTTAGGGCAATGGGGAGCTTAGGCCTTGGGGGTGGGTTGGTTGTGTGGGTGGTGGGTTTTATTGTTGGGGGGTATTTGTATTTTTTTTTTTACAGGTGAAAGAGCTGATTACTTTGGGGCAATGCCCGCAAAAGGCCCTTTTAAGGGCTATTTGTTGTTTATTGTAGGCTAGGGTTTTTTATTTTATTTTGGGGGGGGGCTTTTTTATTTTCACAGGGCCCTTAAATTAGGTGTAATTAGTTTTAAAGCTTTGATAATTTATTTTTTATTTTTTGTAACTTCATGTTTATTTATTGTTGTAACTTAGTGTTTGTTATTTTTTGTAACTTAGTTAGTTTTTGGTAACTTTGTAATTTTTTAGTGTAGAATTAAATATTTCAGTAGGGTTAGGTGTTTAAATGTATAATATAGTTAATTTAATTTGTAATTTTATGTAATTTTAGTATTAAAGTTAGATTAGTTTAATATAGTTTAATATAATTTTATTATAATAGTTAGAATAGGTTAATTATTAGTTTAATATAGTTTAATGGAATTTTATTATATTAGTTAGAATAGGTTGATTATTATTAGTTTAATATAGTTTAATGGAATTTTATTATAATAGTTAGAATAGATTAATTATTGGTTTAATATAGTTTAATGGAATTTTATTATAATAGTTAGAATAGGTTAATTATTAGTTTAATATAGTTTAATTTAAATATAAAGGTAAGTTTAAAATTATTATAAGATGGGGATGAGTTAATATTTAATGTACAGTTAGCGGGTTGTTAGGTTTAGGGATTAATAGGTTAATTGAGTTTATCGCTACGTGGGGGGCTGGCGGTTTAGGGGTTAATACATTTATTTCGTTGTGGTGGGCTCCTGGAGCGGCAGGATAGGGGTTAATAACTTGTATGTAGGTGGCAGCAGTATAGGGGTGGCAGATTAGGGGTAAATAAGTATAATGTAGGTGGCGGTGAGCTCCGGGAGCGGCGGTTTAGTAGTTAATAACTTTATTTAGTTGCGTCGGGGTCCAGGAGCGGCGGTATAGGGGTTAAACATATTAGTATAGTGGCGGTGTTAAGTGACAGTATACAAATAAAGCTAGGAAAAAGCCGAATAGCAGCAAGATTGATGACTGTTAGTTAACAACAGTCCGCTGCTCATCGCCCCGTACTTGGTGTGCGGCTTTTTGACAGTTATTTTGTTAAATATGGAGAACATATTCAGGTCCGCGGCAGCGGTGTTAGGTGATGTCAGGCGAGCGTATTGGTGCCCGGCGAATGCAGCACAGTTGACGGCTTTGATAAATAGGCCCCAAAATCTCCAACTCCTTGCCAAATTTGTTGTAACCAAACCTCTTCCTTTTCTACTTAACCCTTAGAAGTGGTGCAAGCCTATTCTGGGCTCTCAGTTATAATTCTGAAGGCAGATCTCTTGAAATAGTATATCTACAATAGCATTAATTCTCACAAAAAGTCTTCTTCTCCTCCATGATCATATTTTGCACCTAGTGTATTCACCATAATTCAACTAACTGCAACTATCAAAAGCATAGTCTCAAAATTGTCCATTATCCTTTTTTTGACAAGGAGCAGTGTGGTATTTCTATTCCTACATTTTTTTACAATTAATATACAGGGTAGCAAAACTCCTTAATGTAAAAAAAAATCACATACTTCATGACATGATTAAGTGCTGACTACTTAAAACCTTATTTTGTTTTTTATTTATGTTTTTGGAGTTAATAAATATGTTTAATTGTTTTATATGAAGGAGAACAGACACCATGTTACCATGTTTAGGTACTATTTGTGGAGTTGTTGTGGTTGTTGTAGAGAGCCCAAGTAAGCATGCACCCTGTTGGATATTACAGATTACACAGATACTGGTCTGCAGATTACTCATGTATTGCCATAAACAAGTAAAAATATGTAGAAACAAGGTTAGCTTCTCCCCAAACTACCCATCTAAACCAGCCCTTCATTGACTTGGAACGAAAATAATGAGATGAAAGAATCTGAAAATTCCTTTGAAACATTTGAAGTGACTTTTTATATGTTGCATTTAAAGGGACATAATACTCATATGCTAAATCACTTGAAACTGATGCAGTATAACTGTAAAAAGCTGACAGGAAAATATCAACCTGAGCATCTCTATGTAAAAAAGGAAGATATTTTACCTCACAATCTCCTCAGCTCACCAGAGTAAGTTCTGTGTATAAAGTTATACTCAGCTGCTCCCAGCTGCAGGTAAAAAAATAAAAAAAATGAAGAAATGAACAGCAGTGCTGAGGTCATGAACTCTTACTGTGATCTCATGAGATTTGACTTAACTCTCATGAGATTTCATAGTAAGCTTCCTTTAGCTGATTGGTGAAATAATATGAGAGTTCACGAAGCTCATCCCTTCAGTTGTCCCGGGACAGACATACTGATATGCTGCTTAGAAATCCTTTACAATGGGAGGTGGCTACTGAGGAACTTTTGAGGTAAAATATCTTTCTTTTTTACATAGAGATGTTCAGGAGATATTTTCTAGTCAGCTTTTTACAGCTATGCTGCATCACTTTCAAGTGTTTAAACATTTGGGTATTATGGCCCTTTAATCAGCCATGCAATATAAGTACATTCAATGGGTAAATTTGTATCTAAAAAAATGAAATTATATCTGTAAACTGATGCAACAAAAAACAATTGATAAAAAAAAAATGTTTACATCTTAATAATGTTCAACGATATATTTTAAGAAAAAATAATTTTAGAAACTGTTACAATATTTGGATAAGCTCGGTCTCATAAATCTCTGCATTGTGTCAACATGCATTGTATTGAATAATACATTTTGTGCTGCAGAAGGTTAAAGTAATCCCATCTGGCTATTTATTAGTTGCTTATAACTTTTACAAATCTCTTGTTGGATTTATGAACATAAATTAAGAAAACAAAAGCTTCCTTTGTGTTTTATAAAAACATGAAAATTAAATACGGTATTTAAATCTATAACAACAAAACAAAATACAAAAATAATACCAAAATGGTCTAATGCTATTTAATATAACAAAAAATAGTGAACTAAATAAATCACAAACAAACAAAATAAGTGATAAAATCAAAATGATCAAAATAAAGAAAATATCATCCACATTAAAGTTCTTCAAAAAATCTTCTCATTGAAGCTTCATAAAAACAAGAAAAAATCAATAATAGTGCAATATTGTCTGAGAAATGATAACCAAGGGAACATGCCAATTTTGTACTCACATACGTTAGAGCATGATTATGCCCTATCAATCCTACATGCCATATGATTTAAAGGCTCATACATTGCCATTCCATGAATCTTTGGAGACATAGCCATATATGGATATAAAATGTATTTAATATTATACTTTGCATAAAAACAATTAAAAACAAAAAAGGATTTACTATCAACGCTATATAGAACCCACCATATATTGAAAGCCCTAACTTCATGTTAAGCCGTTATTGTGTGCACCAGATACGGCTATACCAGTTATAACAGGACCATTAAATGCAAATATTTTTTGAGAATATTTTTATTAGACAGTGTTAATATGAGTGTAACTAAACTCTGTAATGTATTTTTGAAGTGTTTTGTCCAACTTTTTAAATTTCGCAAAACAGTTAACCAAAGCTCTGAAATTGCAGTAACGATTCTAGCGTAAACCGCAATTTCGCTCCACTTGTAATATTAGCGAATTTAAACTGCACACAAATGATTGGCAAAAACCCTAGCATAATTGTTTGTGCGCCACTTGTAATCTAGCCCTAAAGATTTTAACAAGGATGCCGCAGGTGAGGTTTCCAACCTTTTAAACTGCAAGAGTTCACAGGCAACCTGGAGCGGTGACAGAGCTCAGCTCAACCCACAACAAAAAAAGAGCTTTTTTGGTGCCCCCAGGACAGGACCTGAAGCATTCCACTCCTCAGTCTGGCCATCACTCCTTATGCTCTAGTCCATGAACCTCTGGTCACTAAAGGGTAAAAGGTACTCAAACCCTTAATTGGCTCCAAAACCCCTCAGATCTTCAAATGGGACTGGTTGGAGGAGGGTGAGCCAAGAAGACCATCCATGTTTTTACTAGGATATGCTTAAGTCACCAAATCCATGCTTCAGGAAATTACCAGCATCCCTAAGGAAGGTGTCCAACAACTAATTTTGCCATCTATCTAACATCCAGGGAGGGAGGGCAGGAAACCACTAATCACAAGATTTAATTCAGTTGAGTAAAAATGTCCAAACTCCTTGCCAACTTTGTTGTAACCAAACCCCTTCCTGTTTCTCCTTTCTCAACCATTTACTGATCTTAACCCTTACAAGTGATTGCAAGCCTATTCTGGGCTCTCAGTTTTTTAATTCTGAAGGCAGAACTCTGAAATAGTGGACTTAGAATAGCATTCATTCTCACAAAAAGTATTCTTCACCTCTGTGATATTATATTGCACCTAGTTTATTCACCACAATTCAACTAAACTGCAACTATCAAAAAACATAATCTCAAAATTGTCCATAATCCATTTTTTAAGCAGGAGCAGTATGGTATTACAATGCCAAACATTTTTAAATTAGTATCCAGGGCAGCTAAACGCCTTAATGTAAAAAAAAGACACATACTTCATGTACATGATGACTACTAAAAACTTCTGTTTTTTTTATGCTTTTGGAACCAATAAATATGTGAATTTATATATGAAGGAAGAACACGCCACCATGTTGGGTACTATTTGTGAAGTTGTGGTTGTAGAGAGCCCAAGTAAGCATGCACCCTGTTGGATATTACAGATATTACACAGATACTGGTCTGCGGATTATTTATGAAATTATGTATTGCCATAAACAAGTAAAAATATGTAGAAACAATGTTAGCTTTTTCTCAAAACTACCCATCTAAACAAGCCTTCATTGGCTTGGAAACATAAATAATGAGATGAAAAGAATCTGAAAATTCCTTTGAAACATTTGGAGTGACTTTTTATATGTTTGCATTTAGTTAGCCATGCAATTTAAGTAAATTTAATGGACAAATTGGTATCTGGAAAACAGAAAATTGTATCTGTAAAATGGGTGCAACAAAAAAACATCAGCTAAAAAAATGTTCACATCCTAGTAATGTTCAGCGAAATATTTTAAAGGAAAAAATAATTTTACAAACTTGCAATATTTGTATAATCTTGGTGCCATAATCTCTGCATTGTGTCAACATGCATTGCATATATTGCATAATATATTTTGTGCTGCAGAAGGTTAAAGTAATCCATCTGGCTATTATTAGTTGCCTATAACTTTTACAAATCTCTTGTTGGATTTATAAACATAAATTAAGAAAACAAAAGCTTCCTATAAAGACATAGGAGCCTATTTATCAAAACGTCAACTATGTTGCATTCGCCGGCGTTAATACGCTTGCCAAACATTGCTGCAGCAGGTCTGTTTTCTGATCTCCTTTTTATAGAAAAAGCCATCAAAAACACACGCGTCGAATATGATGTGAAGAGCATCGGACTGGTGTTAAGTAACAGTCATCGATATTGTGGCTATTCTGGTTTTTCCCAACTTTATTTATACCATTTCATTACTGTCCATGAACAAGCACATTTCTCTAAAGCTAATCTTTTATTTTTCAACTGTTAATGTCCAAGAAATAGATTGATTTATACCTCAACAAATATATATCTCATAGATAGATAGATAGATAGATAGAAGTAATTTTTATATTGATTTGTTATATGATACTTTCACAGAAATTAATGTGTATTTGTATTTCTAGGAGTCATATTTTTTATTTATTTTTTTAAATTATTATTATTAATGCTAGAATTTGTACATATCCTTGCACATATATGTCAGAAATCTTTTCAAACATATTTACATGTCCCCAAGTTCCTTTTTTTGTTCTAAATAATGTTGTCTGGTTATTTCTCTGTGTTTATTTATACCATTATATGTATTATATTGTAAATGTATTATTATTCTGAGCAGGAAATAATTGTGAATATAACATGTAGATCATGGGTATCATATGTATTTATTTGCAATCATTGGATATTTTAAAGGGATAGGAAAAGTAAAAATTTAAGTTGCATGATTCAGATAGAGCATGTCATTTTATAAAACACACTTCTATTTTTCAAATGTGCTTTTCTTATCTTGGTATCCCTTGTTGGAAAAGAATACACACATATCCTATACTAGTGGAGCTACCTGCTAATTGGTGCCTGCACACATATGTCTCTTGTGATTGGCTAAATAGATGTTGTTCAGCTAGCTACCAGTAGTGCAATACTGTTCATTCAGCAAAGGATAACAAGAGAATGAAGCAAACTTGAGAATAGAAGTAAATTGGAAAGTTGTTTAAAATTGTATGTTCTATCCAAAATCATGAAAGAATATTTTGGGGTTTTCTGTCCCTTTAAGAGCTGAGCCAGTTTTCTCTCTGCACCCTGTCTAACCCCTCCTGATTGCAATATATTTTTAAAAACCACCCCTACACAGGTGTTTATAATAATGGGCTGGCATATAAGATGACATTTCTTACTGAAAAAGAAATTCAAGAGAAGGAAGATATACACTGAAAAGATAGCATGCCAGTAATAGGTGATTTTAATTTCTGCTGTATCTGAATCATGAACAGTTTTAAAGTTAGATGGGCTATCCCCTCTGAGCTATCATCTTAAGATTATATTGAATCAAACATGACCTTATGTCAGCATCAATGTTTAATCTTTAATACTAATTTCAGGATATACATACTTTTAAAGTATAATACAACAATGTAACAAATGGTACTTACAAGTTCTGATGAGTGATCAATGTATCGAGCAATTTGATTTGTTAGTAATAGTTTATAATGTGTATTTGAATCAGATTGGCAGATGTCATAAATCATTGTGATTATGCATATTCCCAATCAAAAGGTGGTGAGAAAATTAACTAGTGTGTGGGTTATCAAGGGAGTTTGCATCATAATTGGATCGAAAAGTGTTGAGTCAAATATGCGGTGAAGTTGGAGTGTGGGCTTGTATTACATGGCTTAAACATGGTGCACATAGATTTTTCATAGAAAATAAAAAAGGAAGTTACGCTATATTATGTTGTGTATTTTATTTCATTTGTATCTCTATATCTATTAGTGCAACAAGTTTGGGGGCAACAACTTTGCACCTAAAAATGTAGAAATAATAGTGTCCCCTTGCTTTGTAATGAGAGACAAAGTGTTGTAGGCAGTAATCCATAAGTAGTAATGTTTTTTTACATTTTTATCCCTACTGTATATCTACTAGTGCACCAAATGTGGAGACAATAATATTGTTTGGTTTAGAAAGGGTATACAATTTTAATAAAGTTTTAATTTACTTTTATTATGTAAATATATCTTCATTTCTCTTGCAGAATCGAACATAAGCTTTCTTGTGTTTTTCAGACTCCCATTGAGTTCTATGGGCATCCGGGACCTCAAGGGTGGCAGATTGAAAGTTTAGGTACGGCTGAGTCGAAAAGACCGCTAGCGTAAATGTAGAATTTTTGATAACTTTGTTAAAGATTTAAATAGTGTCGATTAGGAAGGTGAATGAACACGATTCCGCTCGAATACCATGGTTTTCAACTCACATCGATCTGCGTTGGATTGAGATTACAGGATCGTATTTTACGTTCACAAAATTTCAACATTTGACGATTTTGACACTTTTATAACTATGGCAGATAAATCTCGCGACAATACGAAACGGAATTCCAGTGTATTTTCAGCTGACACTTTGATAAATAGGGCCCTCATGGAAATTAAATATTGTATTTAAATCTCTAACAAAAACAAGATAACAAAAAATAATACCAAAAAGGGTAATAATGCTATTTAAAAAAACCTATAATAGCAAAAAATAGGAACTAAATAAGATTCACAAAAAAAACAAAATAGGTGATAAAATCAAAATTCTCAAAACATAGGATATATCATCCACTTTCAGTTTTTTCCAAAAGTGTTTCTTATTGCAGTTCCATGAAAAGCAAAAAAACAATAAGGGGTCTATTTATCAATGGCGTCAACTATTTTGCATTCGCCAGCATCAATACGCTCGCCAGAGACATCGCCAGGCATCGCTGACACAAACCTGAATACAATCTCCTGTATTTATCAAAAAAAGCTGTCAAGGAACATGGGTGGTCAAGTACAGTGCGGTAAGAGCATCGGACTGGTGAAAACTAACAGTCATCGATGTCGCGGTTATTCAGGTTTTTTCCCAACTTTATTTATAACATTTCATTACTGTTTCATGAACACCCACATTTCTCTAAAGCTAATCTTTTATTTTTCAAATGTTAAATGTCCAAGAAATAGCTACATTTATACCTCAAACAAACAATATCTCATAGAAAGTTATTTTTATATTGATTTGTTATATGATACTTTCCCAGAAATTAATGTTTATTTGTATTTCTAGGAGTCATATTTTCTATTTATTTTTTAAATTATTATTAATGCTAGAATTTGTACATATATCTTTGCACATGTTTGTGTGTGTATATATATATATATATATATATATATATATATGTGTGTGTGTGTGTGTGTGTTATGTCAGAAATCTTTTGCAAACATATTTACATGTCCCTAAGTTCCTTTTTTTGTTCTAAACAATGTCTCTGTGTTTATTTATACCACTATATGTATATATCATAAATGTATTATTATTCTGAGCAGGAATAATTGTGAACATAACAGTAATCAGAGTATCATATGTATTTATTTGCAATCAATGGATATTTTAAAGGGATAGGAAAGTAACAATTTAAGTTGTATGATTCAGATAAGCATGCCATTTTAAAACACTTTAAAATTCACTTCTATTTTCAAATGTGCTTTGTTCTTTTGGTATCCCTTGCTGGAAAAGAATACGCACATATCCTACACTAGTGGGAGCTAGCTGCTAATTGGTGGCTGCACACATTTGTCTCTTGTGATTGGCTAAATAGATGTGTTCAGCTAGCTGCCGGTAGTGCAATGCTGTTCCTTCATCAAAGGATAACAAAAGAATGAAGCAAATTTGAAACTAGAAGGAAATTGGAAAGTTGTTTACAATTGTATGTTCTATCCAAATCATGAAAGAATATTTTGGGGTTTCCTGTCCCTTTAAGAGCTGGGCCAGTTTTTTTATCTGCACCTGACTTATTAAAAAAGAAATTCAGAGAAGGAAGAAATACACATAGCATGCCAGTAAAGAGGTGATTTTAATTTCTGAAGTTTAAAGTTAGGTCGGGCTATCCCCTTTGAGCTATCAGCGTAAGATTATATGTGAATCAAACATCAATTCGAATTTAAAATCCTTGTCTAAAATAATTACACTGTGTATCCTAATGTTAGCATAAATGTTACCTTTAATTCTAAATTCACATATACATACTTTTAAAGTATAATACACAATGTAACAAATGGCACTTACAAGTTCTGATGAGTGATCAATGACACAAGTATCGAGCAATTTCATTCGTTAGTGATAGTTATATATGTGTATTTGAATCCAATTGGCTGATGTCATAAATCATGTGATTATGCATATTCAATCAAAAGTGTGGAAAATTTCACTAGTGTGGGGGGTATTTAGGAGTTTGTGTCATAAACTGGTGTGAAAAGTGTTGCGTTAAATATGGCCGCAAAGTGGAGAGTGTGACTTGTATAACATGGCTTAAACATGGTGCATCATAGCTTTTTCAAACAAATAAAAAGGAAGTTAGCTATATTATGTTGTGTATTTATTTCATTTGTATCTCTATATCTATTAGTTGCAACAAGTTTGGGTCAAAACTTTATCCCCGATCGGATAGGGGATGATTTCAATCCACACACCTAAAAGGTGGCAGGGGAGGTTAAAGAACAATGGTTTTAATGACCGCAGCTTCTTAACTTCCGTTTCAGGGCAAGCCTGAAAGATGGGCCTTCGAAGCAGCATTCACTGCTTCATAAATGGAGCCCATTGAGTTTCTGTCTCTTACTTATATAAATATGTAGGAGTAACTTTGGGGTACATGTATTTCAATCATTTATATATCAGTGATACATGTTTTCTAAATTATAGCTGGTGTGATACAAAGTTTTTCAAAAGAAGTTTAATGTTCTTGGTGAGACTTAAGGGGGTTATATAAAAGGATGTGTCTGACCTAGAAATACATAAACCATTTTCTCATAATGGGTGCTTATTTCTTCTCTTACGTCAGTTTTGATTTTTTAATAAGACCCTTTTTGGAAATATAACTATGACAGTAAATTGATGATTTGATATTAATTATAGGCACTACTTTATTAGAGGGGGTTAGAGGGTGAAGTTGAGGCTAAAGATTCCACTAATAGACAATAATTTTATCCGACTTTTTTAGCATGCCAGAAACAAGTAGATTTTAATATGCGTGTAGGTGGTATCAGTGGCATATTTAGGTTTTGTGCAGCCCCTAGGCACTCAAAATTCTGCTGCCTCACTGAAGGTTTTAGGCCTTTTTTGGCCATAATATTTTGGCCTCAGGAAGTAACATGATTTTATTTTCTTTTCTTCATGGCATTTCCAAAGTAAGCACACTCACACACACACACACATACATACAAAGAAACACACACACAACACACATATGATATATATATATATATTATATTATATATATATATAATATATAGTATATATATATATATATATATATATATATAACTGTATATATATATATATATAATATATATATATGCAATATGTATAAAACTTCCCAAACACAGATTTCTTGAAAACAATACTTCTCCAACCATAATATTGAGTGCTGAAGGGCAATAGCTAGCTAAATAAATGAAATGTTCAGATTTACCTCGGAAATTTGTAAGCTCAATGGCACTCCATTATTATACCACCTAGAATGTAAGCTCCTTTGGTGAAAATCACCCATTATATACCTGTATAATACTTCTAAAATACCACCAATATAGCCACAAAAAATGTGCTACCCCCACCCCCCCCTTTAATCTGCCACCCTAGTTAAGTCTGTATTCCTTGGATAGACAGCATATATCACCCATATTTGAGGTACCAATTATCGAGGCTTCCAAATAGATCCATGGTTTGCAATCGCTGGCATGATTCCATACAACTTCCATTCTTCAGTAAACAAGTTTATCTTTAAACTTCTACTACTGCCCTTAACCTCTCCAAGCAGGATTACTTATCTTCTTATTTTCAAACCCAAAATGTCTGTTCTCCACCCTTTAATACCCTTCTCCACCCACACCCACCTCTTATTTCCACTTCCCTCTTAGCTCAAGATTTTGCCACCACTTCATCAACAAGAATATATTCCACCAGAAATTAAATCATCTCTCAAACACACTATCAGGTCTCCAACCCCCTAAACTGTTTGTCGATGTCCCAAAACCCACAAAGCACAGAATAATCTTTTTTACTCCTGCTACTTGAGAAATAAATTTCTGCCCCTATAACCCTCTTCTCTTTTCTACCAATTCACTTGATCCCAATCCTCTCCCCAAACTATTGTCCTCCCCTCTCTCCTTCTCCTACTCCAATCCTGTCTCCCTCAGCACTTGTATATTCCCTCATCCCTTTAAACATGTACTAAGTAATCACATCTATCCTTAAAAAAAATCTTCTCTCAATCATCATCTCCATCAATTTATGTACTTCCCTTTGCCTTAAAATTTCTGGAAAGTCTCATATATATATATATATATATATACGTTTATCACAATCCCTCACATTAAATTCTCCTCCTTGATCCATTGCAATCTGAATGTTCGGCCCCAAGACTCCAAAGAAACAGCAATCATTAATGTTACTATTGACCTAATTATAGTAAAAATCTCTGTTTAATCCTTCGCGATCTGTCAGCAACCTTTGACACTGTTGAAACACTCTCTTGCTCCCAAACTAAGCTGTAATGTTTTCACTACAGCTTAACTTGCTTTTTGTCTATATTTTAGATTATTTTTACTTTTCTGTTAAGTGTATTTGTGAATTTTGAGCAAACCTTCACCTGCATACAGGCTGGCAAGAAACATCAGTGAGACCAGTTTAAAAATGCTTATAAAATTTCACAAGCCTTGTGAGAGAGCTTCAGACATACCCTGAGAACTCTCCTGTTAAGCCCAGGGGAATTTACCTGTCCCTGACACTTTCTGAAACTGTCAGTTTACAATGGGAAAAGCTGGAGAATCTTTGAATATCAGGGCCTCGTGAGAGCCCATATTGAAAACAGCTTCTTAGAAAACACACAGGTTCTTCCAGGAAGTGACATGTGAATTACTCAGCTCAAAAAATAGTATTGCAGGATCCAGAGGAAAGGCATTTATGAAAATATCAATTTTATGCTATTATATATATATATATATATATATATAATATATTAATTGCCAGGTGAAGTAAACATAGAGGAGATATGGCAGCCAACATTAGAAGTATCAAATAGAGATCACTCACCCCTTCAGTATTGAGATTGGAGGGCCAGAGTGGGAGCACAATATGAGAAAGAGCGATTGGTTTGCTCAAGAGTGGAGTGTTAAGTTTTTCCCCACTTTTCTTCTGATTATTCATAACCTTCGGGTTTTTCTGCTCGTATTGTTAGTGAAAACAGTTTACTTTTAAGTAATAATACAAGAACAATGCCGATGCACACAAAAAGCTTACTTACAATTAACGCTTGAGAGGGAGCGTTAATTGGCCCATTGTAAACTCCAGTGAGATAAAATGCTAGCTAAATGTATTTTGTAGAACAATACCCTTGCAAGGTTTAATATGGGATTTGCCCTGTAAATTTATTATATAAAGAATAAATCGCTGCCACCAGTACCACCTACCATGCTGCAGCACATTTAATACACTGAGAGCTTTGCCAAGTAGTTTTAAATGATCATGTCCCACATAAACACTCCCTAGACATTGGCGTTTAGTAGCACATTGGCCTCTATAGGGGAGAGGGCAGCAGTTCGGCCCCCCTCTGCAGTGTTGTCCTGGAAGGCAGGTGTGGGTGATCGTGTTCTGTTCTAAACACTTTTAAGCATCTCTGATTGATCGAGGAGGTCGTAAAAGGGCATCCTACAATAGGCCTTTTACAGAGCTTCAAAGGGGAGGGGCCATCTCACGCTCCATCCCCCAGCATTTTTAGCATTTTTTGTATAAGTAGCAGATTTGTTTTTTTTAAGAAGAAATTGGATAGAGGGCGCCACATGGTGCAGATCATATGGGATAGAGACAACAAACAGTAAAATAGTAAAATAGGAGGAATCCTACTCACAAGTTGTAGCGCACATAAAAGTGCAGAAACCGCAGTCCGGAACTACACGTCGTCCGGTCGACCACAATGGATAGATTACACTAGTGGAAGTCCTCGTCTCACCAGGGAGAGTCCAGGGATATCCAAGATGCTGGAGTGGATGTGGAACCATGCACCAAAGTTCCAAACAGATATCCAAAAGGTACCAGCAGCAGCTGCACAGGAAGTAAATGGGAGGGGAACAAAGGCTATTTCAATCAAAGTAGTGAGTGAGTGGAGCTCCAGTCTGCAACTAGACTACTTTGATTGTCAAATGTATCAAGCAAATACAGGGAAAAGTTCAAAGCTGGGCTAACTTACCACTTAGTATGACGGCTAGAATTATGCTCATAA
Source organism: Bombina bombina (assembly GCF_027579735.1). Classification (NCBI taxonomy): domain Eukaryota; kingdom Metazoa; phylum Chordata; class Amphibia; order Anura; family Bombinatoridae; genus Bombina; species Bombina bombina. Next base: position 115,550,410 of record NC_069499.1, on the reverse strand, counting down.
AAACTATTATATTCCCTAAACTACTCTACTTTCTTCAAAATTTTCCATTGCTACTATACAAGAAAGACATTCTGATGCTCCAGAGGGCCTTTAATAATTTTATTTGGCGGGGAAAAGGCCACGAATAGCATTTGAAACTTTGACACTTACAAAACGGTGTGGAGGCCTTGTATGCCCAAATATTAGAATCTATAATTACGCCGCTGTCTGTAAATTTGCATTAGATTGGATCACTGAAGAAGTTCATGTTACATGGCATGACCTGGAGTCGCACTTGGTTGCCCCTTTTGATCTAAAAGCAATTATACACAATCCAGCGAGAAAATTGCCGTCCAATATAACACAATATGTGACTATTCAAGATGTTGTTAGGACATGGCAGAAAGTGTGCTTAGCAACTAAGAGCAATTTTCGCAAATCTGTCTTTCTCCCACTTACAGGGAATCCAAGATTCTTGCCAGGCTTGAATATGTCGGTCTTTTCTAGATGGGCACAGGCAGGTCTCTACTCACTAGGTCAATTGTGTCAGGAAAACCAGTTGGTAGTTAGATCCTTTGAGGAATTGAAAGGCAAATACAAGTTAGAAAGGTCATCCTTTTACGCCTATCTACAAGCTAGACAGTTTGGAGATCTAAGAAATGAAACAGGGATAGGAATAGATAAGGGGGAAGTTAGTAGTGTCATTCAAGCCTACTCCAAGGGGGCTAATAAAATTTCAAGAGTATATAAAATGCTTATGAATATTCAAGGGGAAGCCCACATGGAGGGATTACTCGGGAAATGGAACAAAGTTCTACCTCTAATAGGAAAATAACGGATAGCCGACAGTGTGAGACTGGCAATGAAAGCAACGACTCTAGTCACTTGGTGGGAATCACATATCAGATTATTGAATATGGCATACCTGTCCCCGGCCCTATTATCCATATGGAGGGGCGATATAGCATCTGGGGAGTGTCCCAAATGCAGACAAGGAAGGGCAGACTTAGCCCACTGTTTCTGGAAATGCCCTAAAGTGAGGCAATTCTGGAACAAAGTTAATTTTTGGTGTAATAAGGTTATGGGAGTCCAGACAAGGTTTTCACAGCTTGAGATATTTCTTTTATTCCAATATAATAGTAGTAAACCGGGAGTTAACCATAAATTTCTGAACGTCATGATATTGGTAGGGAGAAACGTGATTATCTCTAATTGGAAGAGTAGAGGCGACCTTAAGTTGTCCGAATTTCTTAGGAAAGCCCAATATCAAATATTACTGGATCAACATAATATAAAAATTTCTAACAACAAACAACTTCAGCAATTTTTTACTAAATGGAAGGAGATGATTTTATCCCTTTCTATAACCAGTCAGAGGCAAATACTGGCAGCTTTTAAGAGGTCTGAATGAACTAGCCTTTGTTCCCCTCCCATTTACTTCCTGTGCAGCTGCTGCTGGTACCTTTTGGATATCTGTTTGGAACTTTGGTGCATGGTTCCACATCCACTCCAGCATCTTGGATATCCCTGGACTCTCCCTGGTGAGATGAGGACTTCCACTAGTGTAATCTATCCATTGTGGTCGACCGGACAACGTGTAGTTCCGGACTGCGGTTTCTGCACTTTTATGTGCGCTACAACTTGTGAGTAGGATTCCTCCTATTTTACTATTTTACTGTTTGTTGTCTCTATCCCATATGATCTGCACCATGTGGCGCCCTCTATCCAATTTCTTCTAGACTTTCCATCAGTATTCCTGGCATAACACTCTGGAGGAGCTGCCCAACGTCTTTCTGGAATATCGCCTACCACACATATCCTTTGGTCACTAACCTTTGGACTCTGCTGGACTTGATAAGTTAACCGTATTGACTGGACTAATATAGTTTTTATATATATCATTTTCACATTGTATATTTATTTTTCCATCACTTTGTCCTATTTTACCTGATTTTGTCCTATTTTACTTGATTATTGTATCCATTCATTAGGAGTCTGGATTTCCATTTGCTCACTTAATATTGTTGTTACATATATCCCTAAACAACATCCTATTTTCCCATCATTTTTATTGTAATATCTTTATAAGTGTACCACTTTCTAAATATTTTTGTTTAAATGATTTTTATTGAAAATTGGTACATTGAAAATGAACAAGATATATACTTTCAGTTACATCATAATAGGATCATAGCTGTTCACAGTGAAGACAGTCATCATTAGTGATTAATCCAATTCTCATAAGAATTTTTGGGATTTTTTGAAGGAAGAAGTGAGTCATAACACATCATTAGAAGATATAAAAGAATATAGAGGGTGTTAGTAAGCGAGGATAGGGAGATAGGGGTTAAAAGGGGGAATGGAGGGGGGAGAGGGTGTCCCGCCTGGCCTACTTTCTTTAAAATCACAGGGAAGAAAGTTGTTGTAGCTTATAAAATTCTTGGGTATAGAATGTCGGGGGGACTGTTTAAGTGTGGCCATCATAAGACCCTTGATCCCATATAAATTGAATATTGCAGATCATGTCTTGTTTACCTAGATAACAGTAATGCATCCTTTCTAGCGTGAGGACATGGTCTACTTCAGATTTCCATTGGGCAATAGACGGTATCTCACATGTCTTCCATTTCCTAGGGATTAAGCGTTTAGCGCAAGATAGCATTAGGAGAAGCAGCTTTCTGCGGTAAACGCAAGTGATTTTAGGAATGAGATTAAGAATTATAATTGATGGGGAGAGTGTGACTGGCACCCCCAGAGCATGGGCTATGTGTCTTTCTATTTGGTTCCAGAAGGTATGTAGGAGGGGGCACGACCACCATATGTGGGTGAGGGTACCTTCCTCACCACATCGTCTCCAACAGCTGGAGGAGGCATTAGGGTATATGATCCTCAGGCGCTGAGGAGTTAAATACCATCGAGCTAATATTTTGTAGTTTAATTCAGATATGGTCAAGGATAGGGAGGCAGAATGTGTGTGTCGAAAGCATTGTCTCCAGGTCTCAGTGTCAAGGTCATCTTGAAGTTCAACTGCCCACTTAGTGAGGTATGTAGGTCTTTTTTCAGGGAAAGAGCCCCTGAGCATTCTGTACGCTAGAGAGATATGTGCTCTATTTATATTCGGATTAATACATAGCTGTTCAAAAGTGGTCAGGGGTCTAAGTATCATTTCTTTGTGTGGGCAGTGGGTGATCGCGTGTCTAATCTGTAGGTAGGAATACCAACGGTGGAAGGGTGGGCCTAGTTCTTCATTAAGGGTAAGTCTGTCTTTGACTCCCGAGGTGTTGGTCACTAAATAAACTGGTAGGGACCCATAAGGTCTATTGGTTGAGTTGTGAGAGTATAGGTCGTGTTTGAGAAAGAGGCGATATCGAAGGAGGGGGGTCAGGGGGGAAAGTACAGTAGAGATTCCCTTTGTGTGAGTGAGTACATCATCCCATACTTCTAGGGAAGCTTTAATATAGTCATTGTCTTGTATAGTGCGTGGTCTGGACTCTTTAGGAATCCAAGGGAGGTCTCTTATGGGGTTAGCCTGAGCTAGATGGCCCTCCATCTGTATCCAAAGCTTTGAGGGGTTGGCATGGTTCCAAGCTATAACCCTAGCTAAATGTGCGGCTTTATAGTAGTTAGCAAGATTAGGGACGCCTAGGCCTCCATCTTCTTTACTTAAATACATGGTGTGCTGAGCTATCCTAGGGCGCTTGTATGACCATATGAAGGAGTTAATCATTTTTTGTTGTGCTGAGAGAAAGGGTTTCGGTAAGGGCAAGGGAAGGGCCTGGAACAGATATAGGTATCTGGGGACTATCATCATCTTCACCGTGTTGATGCACCCTAGCCATGATAAATGTCCCTGTTTATGCCAGTTATCTAGCGAGGATTTAACGTTCGTTTGGAGGTTGATAAAGTTATCTGGAAAGAGTGTGTGTGGATCTTTGGAGATTGTCAAGCCTAGATATTTAAGTTTGTCTGGTAGGGTAAACTTTGTTTGTCGTGTAATGTACAGCATTTCTTGGGAGGTTAGATTTATTGGCAATAGACCCGACTTCTCCATGTTAATGGAGAAGTTGGAAACCTGTTTGTATGCATCTAGGATTTGTATGAGAGCGGGGAGGGAGGTAGTTGGGGATTGTAGGGTGAATATCACGTCGTCCGCGAACAGTAGGCATTTTTGGGTAGTGTCTCCAAATTTTAGGCCTTGTATATGATGACAGTGTCTAATTTGTAGTGCCAGTATTTCAACTGTAATAGCAAATAATAGGGGCGAGAGCGGGCACCCTTGACGTGTGCCATTGGAGATGGGAAAAGATTGGGATATATTATTGTTGACTTTGATTTTTGCGCTCGGGTTATGATAAAGGGCCTTTATTCTGGAAATGAAGAGCTCGGAAAAGCCGAACTTTGACAGGGTGGACCACATAAATTGCCAGTCCACCCTGTCAAATGCTTTCTCAGCATCCGTCGAAAGCAAGGTTAGGGGTGTGTGGGAAAGGTGGGCTTGTTGGAGTGAGTGAAGTAATCTAGTAGTGTTATCTTTCGCCTCTCTCCCCTTAATGAAGCCCACCTGATCAGGGTGGACTATGTTGGGCAATATCTCATTCATGCGGTTGGCTAAAATTTTGGCATATATTTTCATGTCGATATTTATAAGGGAAATCGGTCTATAGTTATTGACTACATCATTGGGCTTGCCCGGTTTAGGAATCACCGTGATTACTGCTTCTAGGAGGGAGCTGGGCAAAGCAACACCCTGGTCTATATCGTTAAAAAGTGTCAGGAGTTGGGGGTTTATGTGTTCTTGTAAGAGCTGGTAAAATTTAGATGTGAGGCCGTCTGGACCTGGGGATTTGCCATTTGGTAAGGACTTAATAACTAAGTTAATGTCCCTCAGGGTAATGGGAGAGTCTAAGAATTGTTTATCGTCATCTGTGATAGAGGTTATAGGGACAGTGTTCAAATATGTTTCTATTTCCTCTTTCCTATCTTGTGATGCGGAGTCTGCTAGATTATATAGTTGCTTATAGTAAGAGGCAAATGAGTTGACAATTTCTTCATTTTTGTGGGTTGTCTCACCAGATGGGTGGCGGATTGTCTTAATGAAATTGGAAAGCCTTTGTTTTTTAAGGGACCTGGCTAGTAGGCGGCCTGATTTGTTACTTTCTATGAAAAATTTAGATTTGGTAGTTAACGCTCTCATGTGGGCTTTTTGAATTAGAAATTTATTTAGGGCTTCTCTAGCGTCATTTAACTTGGAGAGTTTGGATGTGGAGGATGGATCTGCTCTAAGAGTGGTTTCACAGGTGTTTAGTTCGTCGGATAGTGAAGTGAACTGGGCGTTGTGAATTTTGCGTTGTGTGGCAGTGTGTTTCATTATTACCCCCCTGATAAAACATTTATAAGTCTCCCAATTGTTCGCGGGTGTCGTGTCTTCAGGTTTGTTTAGGGTGAAGAATTCGGCTGAGAGTTTTTTAATGTCATCAACCGTTGCTTGATTAGTCAGTATATGGTCGTTGAGTCTCCAGTTGAATGTAGTATGTGGTTTGCTAGCCCACTTGAATTCTGTATGTACCATACTGTGATCGGACCAAGAGGTGTGCGTGATTTTAGAGTGTACAAGGGCAGAAAGCAGAGCCTGATCGCATAGTATGTAATCCAACCTGGAGTACGTGTGTTGTGGATGTGAGAAAAAAGTGTAGTCTTTTCTGTTGGTATGTACTACTCGCCAGGTATCAAATAGGTTAATAGATCGTAAGGCTGCACAATTAGAGTTGAGAGTATTATTGCGCAGATAGGATTTTCCACTAGAGGTATCTAGTGCTGGGTTCATGGGGAAATTAAAATCTCCACCCGCAATGATGGGTCCTTTAGCTAGGTCTAGTATCTTATTGACCAGGGTTTTGAAGAAGTTGGGGGTGGGTCTGTTTGGTGCATAGGTGTTTACTAATGTAACCGGGGAACCGTAACATAGACCAACAAGAATTAGGATCCTACCCTCAGTGTCTGTATATTTCTGTAGTAGTTCGAATGGGAAGCCTCGTCTGAATGAAATACAGACCCCATTTTTCCTATTTGTGCCGGAGCTATAGTAGTGTTGGTCAAAATATCTTTTGGATAAAGTGGGTTCGTTATTTTTCTTAAAGTGTGTTTCCTGAACCATAATAACGTCAATTTTCCGTTTATAAAAGTCATGAAACGCTATAGAGCGTTTTTCGGCAGAAAGAAAGCCCTTAACATTCTGACTGGCTATGTGTAGTGTTTCTTCTTTATGGTGTACTGTATGAGACATCTTAATGTCGGGTGCCTATCACCAACCCACTTTTCGGTATGAAGAGGCCAGACGGGACACCAAGTAGGAGAGGAAAAGAGTATCTACTGTTAGTGTTGGGGAAGAAAGATTTCAGAGGAAAGGTTAGTTAGTGGGAGTCAGAGGAAATGGGAGAGGAGGAAAGAGAAGTTATGACTTTTTTGTAAATAAAACAGTATTAAAGTGAATAACAATATTTATAACAGTATTAATTCAATCAACATTAATGTAGAATGTAAAATGTAAAATATAAAATACAAGTATTGCGCTGAGAAGAAAGGAAAGAAAAGTATGCAGTAGGGTCTCAGCTCATAACCTGTAACTCTAATCTTTGAGCTTTGATCTTTAGTCTTTAGTCTCGGGGGCCTTTATTACAGGCCGGGTATCTGGGTAGAGTAAGGTAATATGGTGTTCGACTGATTTTGGGTGGTATTGTTTTAGAATGTAGGGGTATATAGCTTTTCTACATTGTCTTAATTCGGAGAAGCCCGGTTAATTGTGTTATGTCCTGTCTAGAGGGGTGTGTGGATTAGTAGGAGATGTCATGTGGGGACCCTATTCAGTGAGTTGAAGTGTAGTCGATGTTCGATGAGGTCGGAGTGTATGTGTGCTGTCCGTGTTACTAGAATTAGGTCAGGCGATGTAGGGTCGCGGACATTTAAATGATCAGTGTGCCGTGATGTCACTATATCCCAGTAAAATCTCAGGGTATGTACAGGAGGTTTAATAGATTCTAAGAAGGAGTTCCTCTAAGAGGAACTGAGGTATATGTTCAGTTTCAGGGTCCTAGGTAGAGGGATGGGTGGGTCTATTAGTGAGGTTAAATACGTAGTTAGGGTGAGATAATGTCTTGTGGCATTACAAGAGTCTAGAAACGATGTGGTGATATTTACAGGGAGATATAAAATATCAGTGCAGGTATAACAAATCAAACTCAATAAATTCCATATCATAATGCAATAGATTTTACCCTAACTTAAGGCATAATGTAGTGCAAACAGAGCTCAGTATCTCCAGGTCCGTGGTGTCTCTTTGGTTCAGAAGGTCTGTTCAGTGTCTCCGTATTCTGTCTGGTGGGTAGTGGGGGTTAGCTAAGTGAGTTATGTGGAGTTCTTGTATTGCTGAGGTGTATTTATTTTTTCAGGGTTATCCAGAAGTACACATGCTGTCTAAGTCATTGTGGTTGGGTCTAAAGACTGGAAGTCAAAGACATTTAGGTAGTCAATGTATTGCGTCATCGTTTAACCTCGGTAAGGACTCTGACTGTGTAATAAGGTGTGTATAAAGTTATAACGGTGCCTCTCTCTGGGAGCCATATGCATATGAACCTCGGCAGAGGCCCAAACTGTATAATGAGATGTGTGTGGGTTTGTAACGGCGCCTTTTCATGTGGGTCACATGCACATGATCTGCGCTGAGGGCTTAGGAAGAGGGAGTGGTGGGGCCTATACATACGGTCAGGTGTGTAGTGGAGGAGAGATAGCGTCTAGTGGTCTGTTTAAGGTTCAGTAGCGGTATGTCACCAATAGTAGGGAGATAAAAAGACAACAGAACATTTATAACATATTAAACTTTGTGGAAAGCATAACATAACAGAATAGAACTTATCAACATTTTAAACATAATTCCAGACCAGTAGATTATATTGCTCTTAAGATTTTGAGATGTTACAGTCTATATGTGTTGGGCATCTCATGCCTGGGAATCAAGGCCTAATAAAGGAGGAGAAAAAAGAAAAAAAAGAAGAGGCATATACAGATAAACAGTACATTGCATTGCTTTTACTCATCTGATGGAGTCTGAGTCCGAGGTGCCTGAGTTATTGGAAGATATTTGTCTTCTTTTGGTTTGATTAGAGTCAATGTCTGGATCTGGTCTCCGCTGGGATTTAAAACCTGTTGAACCATCTTGAGGTCTTTGAGATGATTGATGGTTTGTTGTGTCAGGTGATGAAATTTTCAAAATGTTGCAGAATCTATGAATGTCAGAGGGAGAAGGGCATTCCGTTTTCTTCCCGTTTTTCACTACTATTACTGAGGTAGGAAATCCCCATCTGTATGGGATGTGAAGTGAACGGAGGTGTGCTGTTAGGGGTTGAAAGTCCCGTCTTTTCTGCAATGTTCTGAGTGAGAGGTCTTGGTAGATTTGAATTCGATGACCTTGGAAGTGTATGCTTTGTTTTTTCCTAGCGGTATTATATATTTCTTCTTTTTGACAGTAATTTTGGAAATGTACCACAATGTCTCTTGGAGGGGAGTCATCTGGGGGCTTCGGACGTAGAGCTCTGTGAGCTCTGTCTAGTGGAATGTCTAGGTTTTCAGGAGAGTTTTCTCTAAGTATGTCTGCAAAGAGAGCCTGGAGAAAGTCTCGGATATCATTGTTTAATACAGACTCTGGTATCCCCCTGAAGCGAAGGTTACCCCTTCTGGTGCGATTTTCCAAGTCGTCAATTTTATCTTCGAGTTCTGAAATATGACGGTCTTGCTGGGTTTGACTCGTAGAGAGATGTGCAAGTTTTTGTGCTACCACAAACTCATGTTCTTCTAGGTTGTCAACCCTGTGACTCAGGTCACCGATCTCTTTCTTCAGATCAGCGCATTCCTCTTTGATGCATGCCTTAACCTGCTCAATTAGAGTTACAATAGCTTTATATGTTATTGGGGTGTCCTCCTCTAGGGCCATAGTTGTGGGTGCCGCTTCAGCGCTTGTAGGGGGACTATTGATATGCTCTTCTTCTATAGTGTCCGAGATGAACTCTGTTGTTTTAGTCATGGACGGCTGGTCTGTTTGCTTAAAGAAAGCATGAACTGCAGGCTGGGTAGATTGTTGTAGCTTTTGGGGTTTATCTTGACGGGTATTCTTTCTTTGTGACATAGTGACTGGAAGTGGTGTTATGACACTTAGGTTAACTGAAAGCGCTGTCGCACACTGTACCCCCTAGGGATTTTGCCCTCACAGGGCGATCACGGTGAAGGGCAGATGGGGTATGACCCGTCACACCGTGGTGTGGCGGGAAAGGGAGTGGGGGTACGTGCGTGGAGTGCCCAATAGTCAGGAGCCCCTAGATAGAGGTATATGTGTTTAAATCACTTGTCTGCAGCCAAGAAATTCATACAGTCTGTGCATATCATTAATTATGAAGAAAGGGTGGTGACCGCCAATGATCAAAGGTTCTGATGTTGGGTATCCAAAGGGTTAGGTTAGACCCCAATTATATTCTTGAAAATTTAGTTTATTGAGGAAAATATAGAAGCTTTTATTAGGCTAAGACCATGTGTGTCAGTAAAGCAGCGCCTGTAGTAGTATGACAGTATGCAGGGTAATCTTCTCCCATCTATTCAGGTGCAGTGCATGTAGCGTGAAACACAACGTTACTTGTTATTCTGATGTGTCTCTTAATTTGGGGGTATTTCCACGTGGCTTTAAGGTAGGAGAAGGAGCCGTCTGGAAAAGATTGTTTGTGTATCTCAGTGAAGTGTCTACACGCTAGTGGTCAGAGGATTGCAGCAGTTGCGTGTCCCACATAAGTATCGCATTCAGCGTGTTACAGTGGTTCCCATTTCGGTGGGTTGGAAGTGTGTCCCCCCTGTGATGCCTTGCGGCTAGGGCAAAACATGGCGTGCAGGCCTTACCGGGTGTTGCAGAGTGAGGTCCGGTTTGAGGGATACGTCACGAGCTGCAGCGTTGAAGATGCATACTGGTATGAGCTACGAGGGTTTATGAGGCAAGCATCGAGCGTTGATCTCGGTCCTGGAGGTAGATCCTGGGTGTCCCGGTCTGTGTGCTATTAAGTCCGTGGTTTGATAGTGTCGCTTGTTGCGGTAAAGGCCGCAAGCCTAGGGAATCGCTATGACAGCGTACATGTAAAGGAGCAGGATCATCGAGTCTCCGATCAAGTGTTCAGGTGTTAGGAATATCTTGTAGTTGATGTGGGCTTTTTAGTTGAGCGTTAAGTCGTGGCTAAAAGCATTTATACCCGGCCCGCAGTCAGAGCCTCAGTGAAGTGCGGCCATCATGCTCGGCTGCTCGCTCCGCCCCCTTTCTAAATATTTTATATCATGCCACATCTGCCCTAGGCGCCTCTTAGTAGTGCCCTGGTGACATTTGTGTCTCTAGTTGTACTAAGATTTGTTTTTAAGATTGCACTAGTCTGAGGAAACAGCTTTTGTAGCTGAGAAATGCCTCGCTGTGCAACTATATATTTTCAAGTTGTTGTTTTTTTAAATAAATTGTTTTTAGCACAAACTTGCTACTTTTATGGCATCTTTTCTCTACACTTTTGAGAGCCAAATGGAAGACTGAAGATCTGGTGTTTGTGAGATGTGGGTGGTTCAGGCTGCTGGATGATTGTGAGGATCAAGCTTGCTTATACAGCACAGCTTTATGGGTGCAATACAGTTGTACGTATACAATTTTTGGATTGTGTATTCTTATAGAGAATGCGTATGGTTATAGAGACTGTGCTTGGCCATGTAGTGCCCCTGGACAGAGAGTACCCTGAGCCGTGTTATGGAGACAATTTCCATCTGAGATTCCTGAGATTTACCTCCATCATATAAACATTTACATGGGTTTGTTTAGCATTTTTTTCACAATTTAACTACTTTAACACATATTGATTATTGCAATGTGCAGTTTTTTAAGGGCCCACCCTATTGTATATATAATTTTTGTGTTCATATACAGTGGGGCAAAAAAGTATTTAGTCAGCCACCAATTGTGCAATTTCTCCCACATAAGAAGATGAGAGAGGCCTGTAATTTTCATCATAGGTATACCTCAACGATGAGAGACAAAATGTGGAAACAAATCCAGACAATCACATTGTCTGATTTGGAAAGAATTTATTTGCATATTATGGTGGAAAATAAGAATTTGGTCACCTACAAACAAGCAAGATTTCTGGCTCTCACAGACCTGTATCTTCTTCTTTAAGAGGCTCCTCTGTCCTCCACTCATTACCTGTATTAATGGCACCTGTTTGAACTTGTTATCAATATAAAAGACACCTGTCCACAACCTCAAACAGTCACACTCCAAACTTCACTATGGTGAAGACCAAAGAGCTGTCAAAGGACACCAGAAACAAAATTGTAGACCTGCACCAGGCTGAAAAGACTGAATCTGCAAAAGGCAAGAAGCTTGGTGTGAAGAAATCAACTGTGGGAGCAATAATTAGAAAATGGAAGACATACAAGACCACTGATAATCTCCCTCGATCTAGGGTTCCATGCAAGATCTCACCCCGTGGAGTCAAAATGATCACAAGAACGGTGAGCAAACATCCCAGAACCACACGGGGGGACCTAGTGGATGACCTGCAGAGAGCTGGGACCAACGTAACAAAGGCTACCATCAGTAACACACTACGCCACCAGGGACTCAGATCCTGCAGTGCCAGACGTATCTCCCTGCTTAAGCCAGTACATGTCCGGGCCCATCTGAAGTATGCTAGAGAGCATTTGGATGATCCAGAAGTGGATTGGGAGAATGTCATATGGTCAGATGAAGCCAAAGTAGAACTGTTTGGTAGAAACACATCTCGTCGTGTTTGGAGGAGAGAGAATGCTGAGTTGCAACCAAAGAACACCATAACTACTGTGAAGCATGGGGGTGGCAACATCATGCTTTGGGGCTGTTTCTCTGCAAAGGGAACAGGACAACTGATCCATGTACATGAAATAATGAATGGGGCCATGTATTGTGAGATTTTGAGTGCAAACCTCCTTCCATTAGCAAGGGCATTGAAGATGAAACGTGGCTGGGTCTTTCAGCATGACAATGATCCAAAATACACCGCCCGGACAATGAAGGAGTGGCTTCGTAAGAAGCATTTCAAAGTCCTGGAGTGGCCTAGCCAGTCTCCAGATCTCAACCCCATAGAAAACCTTTGGAGGGAGTTGAAAGTCTGTGTTGCACAGCGACAGCCCCAATACATCACTGCTCTAGAGGAGATCTGCATGCAGGAATGGGCTAACATACCAGCAACAGTGTGTGACAACCTTGTGAATACTTACAGAAAACTTTTGACGTCTGTCATTGCCAACAAGGATATATAACAAAGTATTGAGATGAACTTTTGATATTGACCAAATACTTATTTTCCACCATAATTTGCAAATAAATTCTTTCCAAATCAGACAATGTGATTGTCTGGATTTGTTTCCACATTTGTCTCTCATAGTTGAGGTATACCTATGATGAAAATTACAGGCCTCTCTCATCTTACACTATCTAATAAAAATTATTCATATAAATATTCATCATTTTTATAAGGCTTTAAAGGTTAATGGTATATGGCCGTGTATTTAATTGCAAAGGGGTATGTGTATATATATATATATATATATATATATATAAAATGTAGCAAAAAAACGCACTCCCACTCAAAAGGCATCCATCAGGGTGCAGGCAAATGTAATAATATACCAAGAAAGAGGCTTGCACTCGTTGGATATAGTGATAAAGTGCTTTAATTAACACAAAAAATGTGACGTTTCGGGGATCAATCACCGCTTCATCAGACCAAACAAGAAGTGAACAAACAGCAGTGTTTAAATCAAGTGTTAAACCCTCCCCACATCAGAGTAGGACAGCCCCAATTAGATTATGTGATATATAACCAATCACATTAACAGCAAAACCATTTTTACAATCATAAAATGTCACGTCTCATAAAAAACATAAATAACCAGTGGAAAAGCTATATTTAAACTAATACACACAGTTAAACAATATAAGCATATACGGATATAAATATATAGAGGGGCTGAATCAGTGCACTGCTATAAGAATAGTGATAAATACCCATCCACTAACTATAGACAATAAAAATGCAATAGAACAATTCT